>NC_134676.1:41718484-42020973 GCF_030463565.1 Pelecanus crispus
GCTCGGCTCTGTTTCCCTCGACGATGCAGCCCTTGGCCAGTTCAACCCCGTGTCACCAAAGCCTTCCCTGCAGGCTAAGCCAGGCAGGTCGCGGCAAAACAAGGCGGCAGGTAGCGCCTGCCCTGCAAAGAAAGCGAGAGACAGCCACCCTGGTCCAGAAAAGCCAGGGCCGTCCTCCTGGGGGAGAGCTTTGCCTGTGAATTGAAGGCGATTGTGGTGTGTGAGGACAAGTAACTTCCCGAGGGCAATAAAACTTTATAGTGACTTTTCTGGTTGGCAAAAGCCTGAAAAACTCTGTTGCCACGTGGGAGGGATACAGCGGTAACTGGACTAACCATGGGTGGCTGTCAGCAGCATATCATTTGTAAATCGTTACCCCCTGAAATCTGAACTGGCCTGAGCTGATGTCAGGGACGATCACCTGAGGTGTGTTTTTACTTTGAATAATTGCCTCAGAGGCTTCAAGAAACAGGGCTCGCTTTCACAAACACCTGGATGGACCACAGCCCTGCGGTGATGCTGCCAAATACACGCGCGTTCTGACAGGCTAGCGACTAGCCCCTGCATGCAAGTACTTTTCCGGTAGCTTGGGAAGGGCTCCCGTTAAACGCGGGCTTGCTCCGACACCCCCCCCTTGCCTAGCAGAAGTCCCGCCTTGGAGGCCGGCGGCAGCGCAGGGGACAGGGCTGCGGCACTGCATCCCCGGGGCTCCCGCACTGCGGCCCCGGGGCTCCCGCAGCCGTGCCCGCCGCAGGACGGTGCCCAGCCGTGGCTTCGGCACTCGCCCGGGCTCCGCTCCCAGCCTCCCCCATGTCCTCCCGGGGAACAGCGAGTTACCGCTGCCCCTGGTGAGCGGACGCTTTTGGGAAGGGAGCAGGGAAGAACGAGCGCCAACACCCGCGTTTCGGGTCTCACCGGGCTCTTGGGCTGGATCGGTTCTCCCGCGAAAAAATAAATTCCGACTGCAACGGAGGTTGCAGTCCTCTTCAGGTTGCAACCCTCTTCAGGTTGATCTGCGAAAGGGCCAGGCTAAACCCGCACCCGTGCCGCACGGGGGGAAAACGCCGAGTTACTAACTGGTGAGGGGAGGCAGACAATGACCTTCAGATCCAGGACTTAGAATTTGAGGACAGGAGCAGGGCTTTTAATCGGTTAAGACGGGATTAATCAGTAAAACACGAATAAAATGTTTTTCTGGGAAAAAGCACAGACACATCACGAAACATGCCCAAACATTGGCTCTCGCCGCGCTGGCAGTGCAGGGGAAAAGCTCCCCAAGATGCACGATGTAAATATTGCTGCCACCATAAGTGTCTCCTAGCTCCTTAGAGGCAAAGTGAATGCTTTCGACAATAACCTGAAACTTTTTTACAGCACGCGCTTTCTCGCGAAACTTGGCTTTCCAAAATTTTGGCTACTTATTCTGTTTCTTCTTCACCTTTGATTACGCTCTTCACTTGACTGCCCTTGGTCAGGTATAATACTATTAAATACACGTTGTTAAAGAAAGGGATTTAAATCAGTCTTTTCCTTCGCCCCCTTAGCAGAGGTTGTAAGCAGGCATTTAAAAGGCTTTTCCTTCCCCACTCCCGCCCCCTTCCTGTTCGCCACTTCTACCTGCAACGCCCGACTCGTAGAGAGACAACCAGCTTTGGTGCCCAAATCAACGCCCCGCAGGTCGGGTCCTGCTTGCCCCCCAAGCCCCGGCGCTGCTGCACCTGCCGGCACCCGCGCGGGAACAGGCACCCACGGCACCAGCGTGGAAGGCTTCCTTTTTTTTTTTTTTTTTGGTCTGTTTGTTTGTTTTATAGTAAGGCTCTTTCAACCTATTTGTTTATTTAGCCAATAAAAGTCGGACTAATTTTAATGCTGACACCTCCTATAGCATCTCGCTAATTGAGCGCTGTTAGCTGCTTGCGCTGGGCAGGGTTTCTTCCAACTCTAGCGGCAGCAAAGGGAGCAGGCTTCCCTGCCTCCCGCTCAAATCTACAGCCTGCCCGCTATAGCACAGTGTGTTTGGAGGATAGATGTGAATTGTTGCACTGTTCATTGATTCCTCCTAATGAGCCCGTCTAAATCAACACTGGCGCTAAGTAGCTCGTCTCGAAGCGTACAGAGGACGCTTTGGCTGGTTCTTTCACTGGTTTCTACGAGCCGCATCTCGGCCAGTAGGAAGAGTTGACCGTAACGATTTGGAGGGAAGAGCGCAGGGTTTTTTGCATATCTTTTTTTTTTTTTTTTTTTTTGTGCGTGTGTGTGTGTGTGCGCGCGCGCTAGGCTTCGCGTAGGTTTTAAAACTTAACGGAAGGGATGTTGAGAAATTACTCCAAAGGGCCCCTGTTTCCCGCTTGCTGGTTCCCGGAGCTAGCTTGACGCCCGGTTCCCGGGGAAGCCTGGCACCACTCGCCCCTGGGACGAGGAAAGACCTCTCCCGGTTTCCACCTCCCGGCGGTGCGGTGCCCTCGGAGGCCCTTTGCGCTTGCTGCTCGGGGCCGGGCTGTGCGGGAGCGAGGGGCCAAGGGGGAGGAAAGTGGACACGGGGGCTGCGGAAGGGCTGGAGGTGGGCGAGAGGGGGAAGGAGGGAGCTTCCCTGCTCGGGCTGCCGCTCCCTGCCCTCTGCTTCGACAGCAGGTCTCGCTCGGGCACGGCGTTTCCTCACCCCCCTGGCTCCTCCTCGCCCTGCTGAGGAGGTGTGGGTGAGAGGGAAGCCGGGGAGAAGCTGCTGCCTCCTTTTGCAGGAGACGCCAAGTCCCCGAGCCGCTGTCATGTGATAGCAAGAGAGCAGGAGCTGCGGGGGTCTCCCGACTCGGGCACCATTACAAAACCGCGCCGGAGCGCGCAGCCCCGCCACAGCCACGGCGGCCGCCGCCCCGCTCGCCTCCTCTCCCCGCCGGCTCCCGGCGCTCGCCTCCGCCGCAAACTTTTAAGGGGACAGCGGACTGAGCGGTGAGAGGGGCGTTTTCATTTCCTCTCCCCCCCTCCCTCCCCCCCGGCTCTGCAGAGGTGCGGGGCGATCTGATGCTCCCGAGCCCCCGGTGGCTGCGGAGCATCCACTCCGGCGGCGCGGAGCAGGCGGCAGCCGGCAAGCCCGGGAGAGGCGGCGGCCTCCGGGAGGGGAGCGGGGACGCCGGCGGGGGCCGGGACCCGCCTCTGCCCCGGGGCCCCGCGGCCCGGGCGGCGGCGAGCGGCGGGGCAAGCGCAGCCCGCGGGGCGAGGCCGCCCGCCGGGGCCGTGCGCGGAGCCCGCCGGCGGGACGCGGGGCGGTCGCGGCGGGGCCGGGCGGCTGGCGCCCAGGCTGTAGATGCGGCGGCGGGGCTGGGCAGCGCCGTCCCCGGCACCCCGAGCCCGCCCTACGCGGGGCAGAGCGGCGCCCGGCGCGGCGCGGCGGGGCGGTGCGGCCGCGGGAGGGCTGCGGCGGGGCGGCGATGCCCAGGCCGGGGAAGAGCTCGTACAGCGACCAGAAGCCGCCCTACTCCTACATCTCGCTGACGGCCATGGCCATCCAGCACTCGGCCGAGAAGATGCTGCCCCTGAGCGACATCTACAAGTTCATCATGGAGCGGTTCCCCTACTACCGGGAGCACACGCAGCGCTGGCAGAACTCCCTCCGCCACAACCTCTCCTTCAACGACTGCTTCATCAAGATCCCGCGCCGCCCCGACCAGCCGGGCAAGGGCAGCTTCTGGGCGCTGCACCCGGACTGCGGGGACATGTTTGAAAACGGCAGCTTCCTCCGCCGCCGCAAGCGCTTCAAGGTCCTGCGCCCCGAGCACCACCTGCCCGGCGGCGGCGGGCCGGGCGGCGGGGCGGGCGGCGGGGCGGGCGGCGGCGGCGGCCCCGGCAAGCCCCCGGCGCCCGCCCCGCACATGGTGCACTACTTCCACCCGCACCCGCCGCCGCCGCCGCCGCCTCCCCCGGGCAAGGTGCCGGGGCTGGCGGGCTCCGAGGCGGCCGTGGCCGCCGCTGCCGCCGCCGCCGTGGGGAGGCTGCCGCAGTTCTCGCCCTACGGCAGCAGCCAGCCCTCGGGCTTCAAGCACCCCTTCGCCATCGAGAACATCATCGGCAGAGATTACAAGGGCGTGCTGCAGGCCGGCGGGCTGCCGCTGGCCTCGGTGATGCACCACCTGGGCTACCCGGTGCCCAGCCAGCTCAGCAGCGTGGTGAGCTCCATGTGGCCGCACATGGGCGTGATGGACTCCGTGGCCGGCGTGCCCGTGTCCCCCGACTACGGACCCTTCGGGGTGCCCGTGAAGGCGCTCTGCCACCCGCCGGCGCAGACCATGCCCGCCGTCCCGGTGCCCATCAAACCGGCGCCGGCGATGCCCGCTGCCTCGGCCATCCCGGCCCTGACGGTCGCCGCCTCGCAGATCTGCCCCGCCGCTTCGCCGGCCGCCGCTTCGCTGCTGGAGCAGACGGCGAGCAACGCGCCCGAGGCCAAGGGCTCCCTCCACTCCGTCCTGGTGCACTCCTAAAGGGCAGGGGGCAGAGAGGCCCCCGGGCTCCTGGGGCAGAGGATGCGGGGGGCCGGGGCGTGCGTGCGGCACGGAAACCCCATCGATCTCATGACTATACTCCTGCTGGTGTCTGTGTTTATGTTGTGTGCAATCAGATTATTTGAGAGCCAGGTCGCAGGTAAGAGATTTTATCGTCGTTAAATATCGTTAGTGGCGGAGAGCTGATGTGAAAAGTCACAGCCGGGGCCGAAGGGGCTGGCTCGGGGGAAGGGGCAGGGGCCGGGGGGGAAGGTCTCCCCGCCACCCCGACAGCCTGCGGCGCCGGGGGGCCGTGCACCCCGGGCTCCCCGCCGAGCGCCCCCCCCTCCCGGGGCGGCCGTCCCGGCGGTCCCGCAAAGCTCGGGGCACGGTGGGAGAGGGGCTGCATTCTGCCGGCGGCTGGGGGGAGCAGAAGGGCAACCTCCCCCCCCCCCCGCCCCCCCAGAACTCTGCCGCTCCCCCTTCCCCGAGGGGCGGGAAAACGCTGCCCCGCCGTCCTGTAGATCTGGCTCCGAAAGAGGTGGGCAAAGCGGCTACCTTGGACCCTGGCGAGCTGCGGGGCCCGGGGACGTGTAGCGCTCGCTGTGTAAAGAGCAAGCTTTGAACAGCTCGATTCGTTAGTGGGAATTTAAATGACAACGGCGCTGATGGCGAAGGGCTCCTTTAACTAACGATCACTTGTCCTTCCCCCTCACACTTTTACAGTCCATCCCAATATTTCACATCGGAGGGCAGCACCTTAAGAGGGACTGAAGTGTAACCTGGCCTTTCCCGCTGTGAGTGAGCGTCCGAATTCCCTAGTTTCTCATTAAAATGAAACCAGCCCGGCGATTCGTAGATTGCGCTTTTCACATCACCTTTCACCGCGCGCAGATACCGCTGTTTTGTATGTGTTGCTTGGCCTTTCTTCCACGTGAGTGTGAACACTAAAACATGCGCGGGGGGGGGGGGTGGGGGGAGCCAGCAGAAAAAAGGTTAAAAAACTATTCGGGAAAAGCACTTCACTGGGGGGAAAAAAAAAAAAAACCCACAAAAAACAAAACCAAAAACCCAAAAAAACAACCTTCCAACAGACAAGAGGTCTGTGTGAAGCAGAGGGATCAGAAGTCAGAGAGCGACGCACCGGCTGACGAGTCCCGGCTGATTTGTGAGTGATTGCTGCCGTACCCTGTCTGCCCTGCTGTACACCAATGCTCATTAAAGCCCATCTATTCATTTGCTTCTGCTGCTGCTGCTGTTTAAAATACTCGCCTTTCGCACCGGTTAAGAAACGCGTGCTCGTAGCGTAGGGTCGCACTCCGCCGCCCCCTCCCCGCCCCCCCCCCAAAAAAAAACCTGACAGAAGTACCCAAAAGTTTTCTTGGAGGCAAAGGAAGGGAAGGAAAGGGAAAGAAACAGGTAAATCGCCCGCTGCAGAGAGAATTTGACTCGCTGCTACCCGCAGCTCAAGGAAGCGCCGGCGGTCGGGTCTGAGGAGAGGGCACGGGCTCGGATCCTGATCCCACTGAAGGCAAGCGGAATTTTGCCGCTGTTTTCAGCGGGTGCTGGATCCCAGCCCCCGCCTGGGATTTACCCGCCTCACGCCGGCGGACCTGCCGTGCCCCGAGAGGCCAGGTCGCGGTCCCAGCCCCTGGGGAAGTCAGGCTGGTCCTTCTCGGTGGACCTCCAGCCAGAGAAAATGTTGCTGGGAAAAGCAAACCTGCCTGGCCTCGGGTGACGGCTGCCCGAAGTTTTCCCCACCCGCACTCGTGGGGTCTGTTCGCCTACTTGAAATTCAACTGGAATTGTTGAATTTCCAGTGGTTCCCTCTGCTCTAGAGGAGGGGTGTGTGTGGGGGTGGTGTTACACCTTAATTTCCGAACTTATAACATTCCTAGCGCTGAAAAAATACAACTAATAAAGTTAGGCTAATGAAGCACGGATCGGTATCATGGTTTGGAAATCTAACTGGAAGGGGAATTGCCTCAAAAGTTTTGCAGCCAGATAAACCGGCCAGTAATCAGATACCCAAAAGAAATTATTAAAAAAAAAAAAAAAAAAAAAAAAGAAAGAAAAAAGAAAAAAGAAAAGCAAAGAAAAAGTGCTTCATGTTTTCTTTACTCCGCTGTCTTCCATTTTAGGCAGGGAGCCAAGACGATATTTCTGCTGCTAAAAACTGGTTGCTTATAAGGAAAGCAGTCGCCCTAATAAATCGCGAATAGCACTAGTTCTATGTAGCTCGGTGCATTTACATCCGTTCCACCGCTCTCGGTGTGCCTGCTGTCTAGGGCTCCAACGCATCTTAGGGAAGCTGAGTTTTCCCCTCACCTCAGGCAAGAGGAATCGGAAATCCGGAGCGGGAGAAGAGGTAACCCTCCTGGGAATTATTCGAAGGATTCTGGAGACTTTTAAGATTCTGGACCATCTTCTAAACTTCATTGCGGGAAAACTCTGCTTGGTGTCAGGAGGCCGGCCCGGGAAGCATCGCGCCAGGGTGCTGGGTGCCGCTGCGGGGGGCGGGCACAGGGCCCCCCGCCATCCGCCCCCCCGGCGGCCCCTGGCCGGCAGCGATGTCGCGACACCTGCCGGGGCTGGTGTCGCGACAGAGCCCGGCTGCCGGGGCAGGTCGCCCGTCGCAGGGGGGTGTCGCGGCGGGAGAAAGTGTCCGGCTGCAGCCGAGGTGGGGCCGAGGGTCCGACCCTCACCCAGCGCCCGGGGGGAGGCGATCGCTCCGGGGGTGATCGCCCCGAGGGTGACCGCTCCGACAGCGATTTGCGGGGCTTTTCCCATCAGCGGCAGCTTAGGGGAGCGGCGAGTTTAGGCCACGGGTCACTCGCCCAGAGGGCAGAGTGTAACTCCCGGGGCAGTTGCCTACACTTTGTACGACCAAAAGACAGTGCTCCTTTTTGTAGCTCGTACAATGAAAATTATTAAGAGGGTCAGAACATGGCAATTTCACATTGTCAGAGGGAAAGGGAAAATTAACTAATTGAGAAATATTTTCTAACTAGTTTATACATTTGTTTTCCTTATTTTTAAGGACTCCGCCTCTAAACACAGCCTTTGCAATGTTACACAAATTTTTTATCAACAACAAATAATCCCGATATATAAATGAAACCAATGCTGCTTAAAAACAGATGATGGTACAAGATGTAGAGAAATGAAACAGGACCCTTTCCTCCAAGCAGAAAAGCAGGTGTAAGCTGGTGAAGGGTAAGATTGTCACTTGACAAATCAAACAGGAAAACAGTCTTGCACCAACTACAAGATTTTGTCTGTCCACTATACCAGTAAACCTCATGAAGAAACCTCTTGCCTTCAGATTAAAGCACGTGCATGTTCTGCACAGAAAAGGCAGCTGAGCCCTTACTGAGTGGGTGCAGGTGGGATGGTTGTAAACAGAAGAAACAGAGGCAAGCAGGACAAGCAAGCTTAATCTTCGTATCATTAGACTGCCAAAGGTAGTGAAGTTACAGCTAGTGTTAGAAGAATGGTGGCCTAAGCAAAGGCATTGATCCCACCCCAGTGTGCTTCGGATTTATTGTGGCTAGCTGATGTAGTGATTATTATTTCCACCTATGGGAAACTATTCATAACCAAGGCACTGCTTTGTGTATTACGAGTCCATAGGGCATGCAAGTTAAGAAAGAAAAGCAAATGCAGCAGGACTTCTAGAATTAATGTGTTTTATGCTTTGAAATATGATAGCAATGTTTCAGAGATAGGTTCTGACCACAGTGGCACCTGCTACAATGTAACTACCAGTGTTATCATGGAAATTCTGGGCTCCTTTGATTCTGCCCTGAAGTCTCTCCGGCCAGAAATTGATCTGGCAAATCTGCTTGGAATTTTGCTGCGGCTGCTTGTGGGATCAGCTTTTCCCTTCTACTGTAAGACTTTATTTTAAACCATTATCCATAAAGCCTATTTTAAGATACAGTCATCCCTGTAAGTGCTTGAAATCTGTAATAGTTTCAAAAAGTAAAGTTCCACCCCTGCTTCTGGAGTTTTGCTCAACATATGGCTGGATTAATCAGCTTTGGTTAGATAAAACAGGTACAATTTTAGACATCTATATGCTAAATACCAAAATTTACTGCCTACAGGCCCCTGGAGATATTTAAGTACGCTACTAATTTGTTTAAAGAATCAGTGGTCCTCCCTCTTTCCTCATACAACGTGGTCACTGGCACTGCCCATGTAGGAAAGCTTAATGGTCAGAGCACTCTTCTCGGAACCTCTGAAGGAAATCCAAGTTCAAGATTACTTCAGCTCAGAAGGATTCAAATTCACATCTATGTACCAAAGCCAGTCAAATGCAAAATGGCATGTGGAGAAGAGCCATGCTTTTTGGTGAAGCTGTGCCATTACATAGCAACAACAAATGTAAGCTTCATGAAGTGTCAAGTAAGCTGCAGGGCCTGGGTGTTTTTCTGCAAAGGCAGAGTCCAACAGTCATTGGAGAAAACACATAATAGATGAAGAGAGGGAAGGAAGGATAGGAATAAATGGCAAATTTTCACAGCAGAGTGCCATATGGACTGGTGCTGGGTGTCCCAGAAATTCATAATTGTGGTATGTAAAAGGTGAGTTATAGACAGGGAAGGGACAAATGTTTACTAATATTAAGTCATTCAGACTAATAAAAAAGAATAGCTGACAAATTGGGAGTTGCCAAAATACATCCACACCGAGTAACAGGATAATAAAATGGGAGGTGAAATTCATTGTTGATATATGCAAACTGATATGCATGGCACAAATAATCCTGATTTTATATACATAACAATAGGTCCTGAACTTTGGATTCATATGAAGTTATGGTAGATAGCTCTATGAAAATGTTGGCTCAATAGTCATTAGCTGTGAAAAAAGCAAAATTACTAGGAAAGAAACAGAGAGCACGACAGAAAGTATCATGTCCTTACTTAAATCCTAAGTGAACTGGAATGCATCAGGAAGTTCTGCGTGTTCCTCACACCTGAAACCAGATATATTAAAACTGGCAGGATACAGAGAGAATCAGATGGGATAATCAAAGGTACATCTTCTGTACAAGTAGCAGCAATTCAATAGACTAAGGCTCTTCAGCATGGAGAGCAAGGATATACAGAGATATATGACACAAGTTTATGAAATCATAAGAGACCTGGAGAAGGTGACTGAGGCACACTTGCTCATTCTTTCTCTTAATACCAGAACTGGGAGTCATCAGAAGGATTCAAAGCAAAGAGAAAGAGGGGATAATTCACACAGCACATAATTAAATACTGCAATTAATTGTTGCAGCATGTTGAGGGTGTTAAAATTTTACATGGGTTTGAAGAACAACTGGAAAATTCATGTGGATAAATCCACTGAGGATTGTTCCATAAAAAGTTGCTACCTCTTGCTCAGATTTGCTATGCTAGTAATATATTTCTGTGCTTTTCCTGTCCTACTATATTTCTGGAGCATCTGTTGTTTGCTTACTGTTGGAGACAGGACACTGGGCTACATGGGCTGACCCATGGTCAGACATAGGGCTGACCTATGACAATTAATCTTGATCGGAGAGGGGACCAGGGTCTTTGACTTCCATTTCTAGGCAAGTATCCTAAATTGAAGCAATTCTTTAAAGTTATTTCAGTGTATGATATATGACAGATATATGACATCATGGATGCATGCAGAGATGCAGGTGCAAGGAATCCAAACTCCAAAGTCTAACTGCATATGCTTTGTATGAAAAATACTTTAAATGGTCCAGGAATGTCCTAGTTCCTCTTTCCAAGGAGAGTGCCCCATTGACTGGATTAATTTGCTTATTTTCTGGTGAAATCAGTTTTAACAATTAGAAAGTTTCATCATGAGAGACTGAGAGTCCTTTTTATATTATGCCAGCATATCTGATAGAGTAGACTGAGTATAGACACGGATTTGAATCCCCTCTAAGATGGAGAAGCAACTTCAAATGTCTGTGTCCTGGTACTGTAATACTGAGCATGTTTATGCCGTGCATGTTTGACGCATCCATGCGGCTCTAGGCATTGACAGAGCTGTCAGTGTATTACTTTTGTCTACACCTCCTTCTCTGGTTACAGGACCAGTGAAAAGAAACTGCTTTTTGGAAGATAAAATAATCAAGTTCTGACACCTGAAAAAAATTACTCTAATGATTATCTTCACAGAGCTTTAAAAGATAAGTTTTAATGTATTTGACATCCATAATATGCCACAACCTCTTGTAATATTTCTCTAAACTTCACATGGATGCTTAATCTACACTGGGAGCGGAACTCATTTTCAATGAGATACCAAAATCTGTTTTTAAGGCAAAAGATCTGGGAGAAAGTTGTAAGCCCACACTGCATGGACTGCTTTTATTATGAATCACTCATTAAAATAATCATTGGACAATAGACATTAGCAGCCCTTTGAACAATCATAGGGACCAAGGATGCCCCCCCTTTTTAAGCCAGAGAGTCGTCTTAAAGCAGTCTGTCAAAACAGTAAAAACAACTTGATATTCTTTATCAACTAATCACTGCCCTTTACTGTCAAAAGGTAGGTTTTTTGGCTGAACACAGTGTTACCCACTGAATAAATTATTAGGCAAAGGGTTCTTTTACTGGTAAGAACTTTTATTTCTATCAGTCTTCACTGTAACGAAGAAAAGGCTTGTAACTCTGTGTACTACACAACAAACTCCCAGTGTGGATCAAGCCTTCCTTTCATGATGATCTGAATAATCCAAAGATCAATCAGTGATCAATTCTGGATAAAAGCACAGAAAGAAAAGAGAAAAATGTATTTTCATGTACTGCTTGCACCATAGAACATCTGCTGGAAAATGATCATTTGCTGGGAAAAATGTAAGAGAACTTAGTAACGTGATTGTAGTAACCATTTGTGTTTTGTTGACTAATTGCTTTGTGTAGGATGTGTGATTTGGATTCATCCTCTCCTAAGGCTTGAAATTAGAGTTGTCTTAATCCCCATGTGGTCTTTTAACTGTGGTTGGTATGAATTTGAACCATAACAGATTAGTAAATATCCAAATTACTGTGATACTTCATATGCTTAATAAAATGTATGACTGTAACTCACAGGTGCTTACATCTTGTTTAACTGATTGTTACTGACTGCTTATTAAAGTCTTTCCTGGTACATCTGAGCTTGGAAGAAAATGCAATGTAACATGGTACATTGCTGGCTGATTATTACTATATACAAATTTTAAAGCTGTTTGGGAGGAAACCTAGAAAAAGAATCAATTTATTGCTGCTTCTTCAAGTATTTGCAACAGAGATAAAGACAAAACCATAGAAGTATTAATATGATACATCTTCAAAATTAAGTTACTCCAGTAGAACAGATAACAAGTGAATTGAGATCCTTACTGAGCCTCTGGTATCTTTACATTAAATCTGTTTATAAGCTTTTTTAAGAACTGTGAGTGCCCCAATTTACTCACCAGTGCTGAAAACAAACAAACAAACAGACAGACAGACAGACAAACAAACAAACTAGTAGGTTGAAAACATAGGCTTAAATTTGGGGTCAAAATGCATATTGCTCCAGATGTTACATTTCAATATACTGTGTTTTGAAAACACATCTCTGTGTCATCAGCATATTTCATCTGCAAACCTCCACACAGAAATGAAGGTAAAACATGGGAAAACATCAGCTTATTAGGCTGACTTTATTTTGAAGGACAAGGTATTGTGAAGGAAAGAATAACAAATACAAGCATGAAATGGGGTAAATGGAACTTGCATGCATCAAATGCAAGCTATGACGGAATAGATGGATGCTATTCTCTGGTAACCAATTTTTAGTGAAAACAGAAGTGGTGCAATAGACTGAATATTGAACAGAGGTTCCATAAGGAGTTTGGAACATGGTACCTGGCAAATCATCAGTGTAAGCAGAGGAGGACTAGAACCTCACACAAGGGCTGACTATACACTGAAATAATGTGAAATTAAGTAACACAACATGTAAATTTATGTATTTTAGCTCTTGTAACAAAGGTATCTGAGGAGGCTTGCCAGATACAAGCAACTCAGAGGATTCTCGTTTCCAACAAATGAGTAGAAAACTCATTGAATATTCAGGAATATGAATGAAGGCCAAGAAAGAAATTGAAAGTTCTCATGGATTCCTATTACTTTTAGTGTACATATGGTACTCTTATTGTACCATTTGCTTCCTTGCATAGTACTTTTTTATTTACTACACTGAGTTTCATTAATTTCTGATTGTGTCTCCAGCTCCATGGTACCAAACTGAAAAGTATCTACCCTACAATCCATGTTCTCCCAGTTTGACAGTGAATTCCTCCTAAGTTCTCCTGGAGTATGCAATTTTGTAATCAATTGTCTATTCATTGTGAAGAAATACTAGCTTAGCAGATGTTATGATGCCATGCCATTTTGTCAGCTACTGACACTCTACAATTTCTTCAGTGAGAAGAATTTTTATAGGGAAGTTAAGCCTGCTACCAACAGATTCAGTTTTCCTAATCGTACCTGAGAAGCATCACAAACACACATTCCTCTCAGCCAGGAATCAGAAAACTGCTGAACTCAACCACATTCCTCTGATTTACTGAAAATTAGAATTGCCACCTGGAACTGCTCCCTGTTTAGATGGCCATGAAGAAGGGGGGGACCACACTAGTGGCAGTGATTTGCTGCCATCAGGGAGGCAACTTGTGACTACCAGCAGTTTTCTGGAAGTCCCAGAAGTGGGGAGTGGGGATTTTTTTGGAATTCATGGCAGCAGAAGGCAGGAAGGAATTGGTCACTACTGGCTGCTAGCACCAAAATTTTGGTGTAGAGAATAGCTGCAAGACCTCTGCCAAGGCTTCATTCCCTTTTCCTGGGGGGGCGTTTGACTCTTTTGAACAACAGGAAAGCTTTCCTATACCCTTTCAGTCTGAACATTTTCACCCTGGTGTCAGCAACACCTGCCTTAGGATTGTCATGCGCCTTTTCTTTAATTCATAGCATTATAGCTTCATTTACCGTGAACATGATTCAGTCAAGGTAAACAAAATCTCTGGCACATTTTCATCAGTTAAGAAGGAAATACTAAAGTTAAGAAACCTGTACCAATGCAGCCTGAAATAAATCAGTTTCATCCTACAAATAGGAACATCCCAGTTGCGTATGAGATACATTTTCTTTTTGATAGGCATTACTAAAAATATAACAGGGTCAGTAAACAGAATTTCCTTTAAATGATTTCACTTTTCCTTCACCTACACTTCTTTTCCAACAACGCTGTCAATCCTGTTGAAAGAAAACCACCAGATTTAAAACACAAAAAATTACACTGAGAATCTAATGCAAGAATGTAGGAAACTTATGGAGAAAGTTCCCAGGATTACCAATGCTTGGTGAAATGTAATATGTCAATCTCAACATTTTGGAAGCTCATTTTGAAAGTTCTACATAATAGTTACAGATGACATATCAAAGGAATTAGAACTGTGCATGAATCAGCTTATTAATGGAGAAAGATTTACAAGCTGTGCAAAATACGAAAGGGATGTTCAATGGCTTTTACTCAATCAAAATTAACAAGAGCACATTGAAGATGACTCACAAAATTAATCTTTGTTGCTGTTGATGAAGATGTTTTTACTTTTGAAATTTCTTTGATTTTAAAATTTCTCATTAAATATTTAATCAGAATACTGACATCCAGGTGATAGTTCCCCCAGTAGCCACAGAAGGCTAAGAGGAAGGGTAGATTCACAGAGTTTCTATTCAAATCTTTCTGGTGGATATAATGAAAGGAAAGGATTCAATTACTTTGACCCACTATAGGCAGGACATTCAGAGACTTCTCTATGGGTTCCCAAACTTTTCAATACCATTGCTATGCTTATAGGAACACTATACTTTCTAGCCCACCAGGCCAAATGATGAAAACACTGCAGGATCCCTTTAGTGAAAGGCACCACCATAACAAAGGAACAGGTAAACAAAAATCAAAGCCATAACGTTTTCATTTCTTAGGAACTTGCAAGTCAGATGAAAATTGAAGTATGTTTTTTTCAGTCTACTCACTTGAGAAATCACAGAGTCCAGTCAAGATCAAGGTTTTTTTCATGCTAGATGTTGAACAGAGATATACATAGAAGAAAAAAAGGCATTGCTGTATTGTTTTACAGGCAGAGAACAGAAAGAAAACCTAACTTTTCTTAGGTAGCTGGTAGCAGAGTCAGAGGCTGTATCTAAGTCTCACAAATATTGGTTCAAGCCTCACTTGCAAGATCCTCTTCTCTTCTCTTTCATGGGAAGAGCCTTTCATTTCGATAGTTTCATTTTAATTTAATTCCCAGAAATGCATAGATAAAAATAACTAAAGCCTTATGAAATAAAACATTGCGTTGATAAAACCAGTTGCTGGTATCTGTCCTACTTGGAAGAAAGCAGTAAAATCCACTTACACTGTCACAAAAATAAGCTTTGGGTCCCAGCACTGCCTCAGAGACAGGCTGAATTTAGACAAATTTCCTGTTTCCTTTGAGCCTTATCTGAGCCAAATATTTTCATTTTCTTACTGAGCTAAGCAAGCTAATCAGGTTTCCTCATCCCTTTGAGCTTTGTGTTTTCTAATTAGCATTATCCTTTTTCCAAGGGCCATGGAGTTTTGGCTCCCTGGAAGAACTGCGTCACTGTGCCTTGAGGTCCTGATGCTGGCAGATGGCAGCATCTGGCCCCAAGTATGGATAGATGGATGGATGTCAGCTTTTTGTTGTTTTGCACCTAACCAATTAGGCAACTGCTTTCAGCTCTAGTATGGACACTACCCAGTTCTTCTTGGTTACACAACTCTCTATTTATTCTCAGTTACTTTGCTTATCAATCCTTTCCTGCTCCTGTATCTAGCAGAGACAAAATACAGGAAGATGAAGGGATCAAAGCTGTACAGAGTCAGTAAAGGATGCTGAGAGCTTGTTAAATATTCTTGCAGGCCCTCATCCCAAGAATTTCCACAAATAGTATTGTCATCAAAATGCTTAGGGGGACCCTAATGACCACAAAGGATTCAGCTGGACCACCCAGAGCTGCAAATGCTAAAAGAAGCCTCAAGGGCCTCTTGCAGGATTAAAGTTGCTCCCCTTTTAACATCTTGAAAATATTCTATGAGGGCCTTCCCACCATCATCAAGTAATGAAAATTTTCTTTGTACTTATCCAATCACTTTAGCATCACTGTGCTGCCTGCAAGCTAGACCAGAAGAAAATATTCACCTGTAAGACTGACTTAAGCATTATGTCGTAGCAGTAAGACCATTGGAAAATGCATGTTCTAATGGTTTATGTATCCTGCTGTCATCTAATTAATATGCTACCTACCTATAGAATTAGCACTGACTTGTGAGTCCTGCATCATGAAGAAACATTCAAAAATACCCTGTCTGCCAGGGACTAATTTAACAAAGATGCTACTGATGGCTCTTCCATTAATCTTGCATTAATAAAGCTTTCCATTCAACAGAGTACCCAGTTCTAAACCTTTTACAAATTAAAAGGGCAGGATGCATTTAATGACTTAAACTCAGTAGGAGAAAGGATAAATGACCTTACAAGTAATAGATATAGCTAGGCAGGGAGTTTGGGAATTGGCAGTTAGAAATTATGTGCACCTGGATACAACTATAAAAGCAAGAAATTAAACTACTTTATGGCCATCAAAATATGTAGCTACACAGATCATACATATAAAAACAGTATAAAATCAGATTGTTGAATAATAATATTCAATTTGCCATCATAATTCAAATTGAGTGAAAAATATTTGTTCTAATATTTCTGTAGAAACATAGCTATTTGTCTGGAAGCATGTACATAAGATAAATAAACAGTAGTAATACTTACAATAGATACATTATTTTAAAGTAGTTGTAAATACACCACTGAGAAATCTTCTCCCACCACTGGAGTCAAACTGAATATGGTAAAATTATTGCAAATTGTCCAATACCGGAATTGAGGCTGTGGGGAATATCAGACATATGGTATATTAATACCCTCTTTTTCACATAGGTTGTTGCATCTGATTGTCCGTAGTTATGATCTGAAAGACTGCTATCTCTGTATCTCTTCTGTTAGTGAATACATGTCATAGGCTGAAAATGCAGGGCAAAGAGAAGACCAGATAGCAGGATCATAGACTGTACAAAGGACAAGCATTCTCAGTAGTATCTAATATTTATAAAATCTTACAGCAATTGGCGTGCATTTTAAGCTGGACAGAAACACTTGCTTTGGCCTGTTGAGAGACTGTCCAAGCCCATGATAGTTGTTTCAGTGTTTTAAGAGCAAGAACTTTTAAGGGCATGTGTTCTGGAGATGCTCACATTAAAACAGAAGCCTTCCTTATGAAGTACTGAAGCTGTACATCTTTACAAGGTGAAAATTTGCATTGGTCTCAGACAATTTTTGGAGACTCAGAGCAGATCATTTCACCACATGAGGGAATATTTGAATGTAAGAAGACTCCCTCACTGTGAAGAACAAGTTTCAAAGTATAAAAAGACCATCGTCTTGCCTTACATTCTAAATCCTTTTGTAAAACGTAGGCACTGTATCGGATACATCAGAAATGGAATGTAACATGTACGGAAGCTAACAAGATATGATCACAGTGTACTCTTAGATGACATTGTGTTCTAGCATTCCCTGTTTCTTCCTCATATATCATGATGTAGATTTCCTTACAATTAGGTGAAACAGGTTAAACTCTCATTAAAGGCCAATCTAGTCACATGCATAATAGCATTCTTCAATTAAAAGAAAGACTTAACAAATTAATTGACAAGACAAAGCTCCCAAAGCCTACATACAATCTTTTAGCACATTTGGGAAGATTATGGCTTAATGTATAACTCTTTGGCTTCTCTGAGACATCCCCAGCGCCTTGCCGAAACCTCCCACCCCCTGCACCTGGACCCTAGCTCATTGTGTTATAAGGAGGGTTATTTTGGCTTGGAGAGAAGAGGACTTTCATGACTTCAAACATGGACGTTAGATCAAGTTTTTATCTTCTCACATAATCCTGTCTTTGATGTCACCAGACTGAGGCCTCTCAGAATAGAAAGAGAAAGCTGTGAAAAGAGGCCCAGTTAATTTATACATTTAAGTGCTGCTGTTCTAATTCGCCTGTGTAGCATTTTCATTGTTTTCTGCTTTGCATCCTAAAGCCAGGCTTACACCAGGCAATTATGAATGGCTCCTCTGAACAAATAATTGAAATTCACTAGTAGTGGGATATGGTTAGACAATGTCAGGATTGGAGGTGTGAGGTCAAATATATTTGCAGTGGCACTACTGAAGTTGCAGGCTACCCTTTTCACTTGCCTTGAAAGACGAGTATTTGTAATACACTAGCTTTAACAGCAACTAATCAGGTAAGATGCATGAGACAAATAACAAGCATGTTATTTTGCCTTTGTCTTCAACCAACAACAGTAGTCTCGTAGTTAAAATAACAAACCTTTAGAAGGTGATATGGAAGACTTGCTTTGCAGCATGGAGACTATTTGATGAGAATTAAACGCATAAAGATACACATTTGCAAAATCCTCCTCTTGCAACTGAAGCAAGGAGACAGCTATAAAAATGGGGATTGACCCTATATGCAAACACTTCTGCTGAAAAATTCCACTAAGCTAGTGGTGGAGCAACAGTTCTGTAACAAATTATTTTTCTTTTCATGTAGCAATGAAAAAAAAGCTGTTGAAACACCTGAGGAATTGAGAAACATAATTTCTGCATAGTTTAGCTTGCAAAGCCTTAGTCTTTCACAAAACAACTCACTCCAAATCTTCCACAAATTATCCACATTATCTTCTAGTGAATTTGTGATGTAAGGATTTTGTGTCAAAGTCCATCAAAACAGTAGACCTTTGTGCTCCTCATAAACAAAGCAAAACTCTGTGTGTGTGTGTGTGCGCGCACACACGCGCGCATGGAGAATGGAGGTGTACTGCAGAAACACAAAACATGACATGAAACAGCCTGTCAAGGTGCAAGTTAAATAGACAGGTCTTTTTGTCTCATAATGGAATGGATTCACTTAAGGAAAATGGAGTATCCAAAAGTAAAGCTTACATTCCTTACAGATTCAGGGATCTTCATGCTTAGCAATCATTGCCATGAACCAAAAGCAGAGCAGTTTGCTCTTCCACTTTCATCAAAACACAATATACAGAAAAAGCTTTCCATTTTGTCTGTTGCCTTACCAGTGCACAAAATATACTTGGTCCAAGGCAATGTACTGCTAACTCGAGCCATTCAAAACTCCTGAACTCTGCCTTCCCCACAAGCCACAAATCTTTTTCGTTGTCTTTTGAAAGTATGAACTGCCAAAGTTCGAAGTCCTTTATAACCACAAATCTAAAACTTGTTTCTCTTTACAATGCAATCTGATATGCACCATATTTATAATCTAATTAACTTGAGAGAAGAGACTTCAAAAAAGTACCCATTATTGGGATTTTTATAATCCTGCTCCTACTACCACTTCTCATCATCCCGGTACCAAAACTCTGTTTTTATCATGTGTCTAAATATTATGCAGACTAAGACTCCACACTGACAGTTAATGAGTTTGAAGCAGAAAATCTCATTTTTTCATATAATTTTTTTCTCTCCAGTGTTTGACATCTATTTTATATTACCAGCACAAATAAACGTTATCCATAGGCTCTTTCAATTACACATTATTTCCCTTTTTACAGTCCTTTTTATGGCGATTAAAGTTTATTTCAAGAGACACATTCTCTGTGTTTTTTCTGCTTTCTAGTGTGAGGTTAACATGAGTTATACCCTAATTTACGTTTATTAGTGGGTTATGGTCTGACTGCATCCCCATGAGAAACATTACTGGCTTCCACAACTACCTTCCTGATGATCATAAAACAAATATTGAACAATGAAGGAAGCTTAAAAAAAAATCCATCTAAAATTGAGGAATGGCTGCTTAAATACAACCCAGATTCTGTGCTGTGTGACTATCTGCAGTCTTTTTACCTCTGTGTCTTTTAGATGTAAAAAAGCTTGGACTGGAGCACTGGCCCATCTGTGCCAGTCTATACCACTGATTCTATGTCTTTTGGAACAGAAGTTTAAAAAAATTCCCTACAACAGTCAGAATAAATAAAGCTCTAGGCAAGGAAATATCATAGCTCTGCTATTGTTCCTACTGACATCAAAAGCAAAAGTCCTACTGACTTCACCAGGAGTCAGAGAAGTCTCTTGTTTTGATGAAAAACTGTAGATCTTCCAGTTCTACACACAGAATTGCTGTTATGTTCTGCATTTCTGGCACATAGTCACAACTGCCTAGTGATCAGACATATTAAAGTAGATTAGCAAATCACAATAAGGAGTAGAGATACCCCTTCTTAATAGGTATAGGAAAATATTAACATGAGCATTATACTAGTTCATTAGACTATCCAATGTCCTGATATGAAAATAATATAAATATGGTATAAAGAGATACAGTTTATCTAATTGTAATTTATAGTATATGTGATTTCAAATCACATATCAAGCAGCAAAATCAAAAATTCTGTTCTGTAGGTACTGTCACTACAATACCAACCACTTTGAAGTGGCTCAGAGGCTGGTCTGTGTCACACATGGGGTGGTAGCCCAGGGAATGGGAGAGTGGATGGCAGAAAGCTGCCCAGCTACTGATTTTTCCTCTGAGCAGAGCAGCATAACTGGGAACTGCTAGTGCCTCCATAGGACTGCCTCCTTTTCCACTTAATGGGTGAATCTGTCACCTTTTTCTTGGTCTCAACAAGGTCTTCTGTTTCTGTCACATTCCCTGGCTGCTAGGAGATGTTGTTAACAATATAGAATCATAGAACCATAGAATTGTTTAGGTTGGAAAAGACCTTTAAGATCATCCAGTCCAACCACTAACCTAACCATTTAGTCCACCACTAAACCAAGTAAGGCTCAAGTAATAATTA
The DNA here is from genome assembly GCF_030463565.1 of Pelecanus crispus. NCBI lineage: Eukaryota > Metazoa > Chordata > Aves > Pelecaniformes > Pelecanidae > Pelecanus > Pelecanus crispus. Next base: position 41,738,950 of record NC_134676.1, read on the forward strand.
ATTTCATGTTTCATGGCTTGGTAGCTGGATTATTTTTTAATGAAAGTAAAAACTAGGAATCATTAAGATTGGAAAGGACCTCTAAGATCATCAGTCCAACCATCAACCCAACACCACCATGCCTACTAAACCACGTCCCAAAGTCCCACGTCTACAAGTTTTTTGAACGCCTCGAGGGATGGGGACTCCACCACCTCCCTGGGCAGCCTGTTCCAATGCTTGACCACTCCTTCTGTGAAGAAATTTTTCCTAGCATCCAATCTAAGCCTCCCCTGATGCAACTTGAGACTATTTCCTCTCATCCTATCGCTAACTACTTGGGAGGAGAGACCAACACCCACCTCGCTACAACTTCCTTTCAGGTAGTTGTAGAGAGTGATAAGGTCTCCCCTCAGCCTCCTCTTCTCCAGCCTAAACAATCCCAGTTCCCTCAGCTGCTCCTCATAAGACTTCTGCTCTAGACCCTTCACCAGCTTCATTGCTCTTCTCTGGACACGCTCCAGCACCTCAATGTCTTTCTTGTACTGAGGGGCCCAAAACTGGACACAGTATTTGAGATGTGGCCTCACCAATGCTGAGTACAGGGAGACAATCACTTCCCTGCTCCTGCTGGCCACACTAGTCCTGATACAAGCCAGGATGCTCTTGGTCTTCTTGGCTGCCTGGGCACACTGCTGGCTCATGTTCAGCCGGCTGTCGACCAACATCCCCAGGTCCTTTTCAGCCAGGCAGCTTTCCAGCCACTCTTCCCCAAGCCTGTAGCGTTGCATGGGGTTGTTGTGACCCAAGTGCAGGACCTGGCACTTGGCCTTGTTGAACCTCATACAGTTGGCCTTGGCCCATCGATCTCGCCTGTTCAGATTCCTCTGCAGGGCCATCCTACCCTCAAGCAGATCATAGAATCATAGAATTGTTTAGGTTGGAAAAGACCTTTAAGATCATCCAGTCCAACCATTAACCTACACTACCAAGTCTACTCTAAGCCAATCAAGGGTAGACTAGACTAAACCATGTCCCAAAGTGCCACATCTACCTGTTTTTTGAACACTTCCAGGGATCGGCACTCCACCACCTCTCTGGACAGCCTGTTCCAATGCTTGACTACCCTTTCCGTAAAGAAATTTTTCCTAATTTCCAACCTAAACCTCCCCTGGTGCAGCTTAAGCCCATTTCCTCTTGTCCTATCGCTACCTACATGGGAGAAGAGACCGACACCCACCTCACTACAACCTCCTTTCAGGTAGTTGTAGAGAGCGATAAGGTCTCCCCTCAGCCTCCTCTTCTCTAGGCTAAACAATTCCAGTTCCCTCAGCCGCTCCTCATAAGGCCTGTGCTCCAGACCCTTCACCAGCTTTGTTGCCCTTCTCTGGACACGCTCCAGCACCTCAATGTCTTTCTTGTATTGAGGGGCCCAAAACTGGACACAGTATTCCAGGTGCGGCCTCACCAGTGCCGAATACAGGGGAACAATCACCTCCCTGCTCCTGCTGGCCACACTAGTCCTGATACAAGCCAGAATGCTCTTGGCCTTCTTGGCTGCCTGGGCACACTGCTGGCTCATGTTCAGCCGGCTGTCGACCAACACCCCCAGGTCCTTTTCAGCCAGGCAGCTTTCCAGCCACTCTTCCCCAAGCCTGTAGCGTTGCATGGGGTTAGTGTGACCGAAGTGTAGGACCCGACACTTATCCTTGTTGAACCTCATACAGTTGGCCTCGGCCCATCGGTCCAGCCTGTCCAGGTCCCTCTGCAGGGACATCCTACCCTCCAGCAGATCAACACTCCCACCCAGTTTGGTGTCATCTGCAAACTTACTGAGGGTGCACTCAATCCCCTCATCCAGATCATCGATAAAGATGTTAAACAAGACTGGCCCCAAAACAGAGCTCTGGGGAACACTGCTCGTGACTGGCTGCCAACTGGACTTAACTCCATTCACCACTACTCTCTGGGCTTGGCCATCCAGCCAGTTTTGTACTCAGCAAAGAGTACACCTGCCTAAGCCATGAGCTGCCAGCTTCCTTAGGAGAGTGTTGTGGGAGACGGTGTCAAAGGCTTTAATGAAGTCCAGGTAGATGACATCCACAGCCTTTCCCTCATCCACCAGGTGGGTCACCAGGTCATAGAAGGAGATCAGGTTGGTCAAGCAGGACCTGCCTTTCATGAACCTATGCTGGCTGGGCCTGATCCCTCGGTTGACCTGCACATGCCTGTTGAGCATACTCAAGATGAACCACTCCATAATCTTCACTGGCACTGAGGTCAGGCTGACAGGCCTGTAGTTCCCTGGATCCTCCTTCCGGCCCTTCTTGTAGATGGGCATCACATTGGCAAGCCTCCAGTCATCAGGGACCTCCCCTGTTAACCAGGACTACTGGTAGATGATGGGAAGTGTCTTGGCGAGCTCCTCCGCCAGCTCCCTCAATACTCTCGGGTGGATCCCATCTGGTCCCAGATGGGATTGTCCATCTGGGAGTGTCCAGGTGGCATAGCAGGTCATTAACTGCTTCCTCCTGGATTATGGGGGCTTCATTCTGCTCTCTGTCCCTGTCTTCCAGGGAATCGTTGCCTAGTGGGGAAAGGGGTTTGGACTTCAGCCTCTATGTACGTAATAAAAAAGGAGCAAATTCCTTAAAGACAGCAAGGGCTATGACTGAGCACTTTGCCATGTCCCTGCAGCTGTCTGGCCTAATTCCTAGCCAACAGAATTTTAGCCACTCCACTCAGGGGACATCTTACTGCTGTATGTGGCACAGGACAGCTAATTAACAGCATGGTCTAGGAAGATGGGAGATTTCACCTGCCTTACCCAGGAGTTGAACCAGGTTTCATGCAGCCTGAGTGAATGCTGTATCACAGAGTTGCTGGAAACCAGGATAAACATCATCTACAGCTACCGAATAAAGGAATGGAGCTTAACACTCAGTCATCACTGGCTATGTTAGACATCTCATTGAAGGGACCTTGATGTATTCCATTTTGAAGCAAATATATTCTGTGGGGATGCTGGACACCTAAATCCAGGACTCTGGATTCTGCTACCTGGCCCAGGCATACACATTCTTCTGTGAAACTATTACTACCTATGTATATTTAAATAATACTGAAATACTTATACCTTGTTATAGTCAATTCCCTCTTCCTTTTCTTTCAGTGTACACAGAAATCAATAAAGAGATGCTAAAGTCAGAGCAATGCAGAGATAAATCATAATCCAAGTAAATACTGAGCAGACAAACAGGGATCCTATTTGAGTGAGGAGTGAAAAGTCAGGCTGTAGTTATCCAGCCATGTTTATCATTCTCATTTTGTACTATTTATTTATGAGATGAAAGATCACCTACGTCCAAGTATCAGTATACCAGTGAAGCATACATGAATTGTCACTTCTAATAGTTCTGCCAATACAATGACCCTTCTGCAGCTGTAGCTGTGGAGCCTTCCTTTAGACGCGGTTATCTCTGTTCTTCTATCCAGTGACACAGAAAGGGACTTCAGAATAAAAACACTGTCAACATAAGCAGGTCAGTACTAGATCACTGAGGGTAATCTAGACTTTTCAAGGTGTTGATTCATGACCTTTTAAAGCTATTTATTCCAGGACAAAATATGGTACAAATTGTCATCAATGAAAGTGAATGCAGAGCTTTACTTAGGTGCTGCCTCATGCTTATCTTGCACAAATATAAGTGGCTACAGTAAAGGTTAGCAAGGGACAATGTGATCCCAGGAAATTATTTCTTTCTAACTTTCAATCACCTTTAGGCCTGTATATTTTTTGAACTGTCCATGACTAACATTTGATGTGGACTTTTTTAATACAAGCTATTACAAACTAAAAGTCTTACATGAAAAAACAAACACAAAAAAGATGCACACCCTAATTATTTTTGTTTATCTTTTAAAAATGCTTCTTAGCATAATGTTTTTCATATTTCCATAAAAGTAGAGTGGTGATGGTGTGATTAGACAGTTGTTACTTTGTCATTAAAATGATTCCAGCAATAGGATGAATAATGCCAACTGGGTACCTGAGACAGCCTTGATCTGAAGAGCCTGTTACCTACAGACAGAGATCAAAAGGGGAATAATAATAGACAAATTGCATACCATTTATACAAGTAAAAGAATATCTATATAATTACAAAAAGTATAAAATTAAAATTTATTAAAAATCACTATAAACCAAATAGCCAAAGGGAGTTTTAGAGGTAAGCTGAATGTGCATAAACTAGGATTCTCATGGGTTGTAACAGGCAGCTTGAATCATGCATACAGGGATATGCATTTATGACTAAGAAGAATTGTTATATCAAAATCTGATTAATAGAAGTGCTTGTGAGCACCAGCAGAGTGAAAGCAAATGGGAGTAATACAGGAAAAGAGTAAGCAAAGAGAGGTTTGAGATTTGATATACTGAGTGGAAAGAAGCACAGAGAATTTAAGATGATGTCGTGGTTTAACCCCAGCCAGCAGCTAAGCACCACGCAGCCTCTCACTCACTTCCCCTACCTGGATGGGATGGGGAGAGAATTGGAAGAGTAAGAGTGAGATAACTTCTGGGTTGAGGTAAGAACAGTTTAATAATTGAAATAAAGTAAAATAGTGATGATAATAATAACAATATAATAATAATAATAATATACAAAGCAAGTGATACACAATGCAACGGCTCACCACCCACTGACCAATACCCAGAGAGTTCCCAAGCAGTGATCAGTGCCCCCAACCAACTCCCCGCAGCTTATATACTGAGATTTTAAACCTTTTCTTTACACAGAGGTTAGCAACAATGTTGTGCAGAAACTAAAGAAAGATAAAGTAGGAGAATGACCTTGTGATAATCAATATGAATGAGAAGAAAGAAAGAGACAGCTGTAGAAAGAGACTACTACCATGGAAATACCAAGGGAGAGAGAGTGACGGGACTTAGGTATGACCTGGAGGTGAGTAACAAAGTCACCAATACAGCACAGAAATTGTTGCTCAAACTCATGGTGTCCCCATGGGATTCACCGCTGTGACAGTCATAGGAGTGCAGTCAAGCCTTCAGTAGGCTTAGATTAGTACCCACTTTAAGTAAGACAACATCATAAATATGATAGAGGGTGCTTTTGAAAAGGGCAGACTCATGCAGCCAGTAGTGGAGACTGCTGAAAGACATAACTTTTAAGTACCTCACATGCTCTTAACCACATGACCCCAAATACCTATGGGAAATCATAATTAAAATGTGGTCTTTCAAATCTTTCACTCAGACTATTTGTTTTGATTTGGCAGACTTATACACTGATGAGGTAGACTTGTCTCTGGTTATACTAGGGATTTGAAGTGAAATGAGATGGTCTTCAAATGGTCAGGAAAATTAAAATTCTTCACTTTTATGGAAAAAAATGCATGAGAAAGAATGATTTGCTGGATTTCACAAGATTTTGGGCTTTTTTTTTTCCTTCCCGACACACACAGTTGGTTCAAGTTGAACTGAACTCACAATATTTTGGTGTCAAAGAACACATCATAAAAACCAGGAAGAACAGCATAAATGCTTGTGACTGAAAGAGATTCTCCTGATGTAGGTAAATTTAGGTAAAGTATTTTTCAGTTAGATAAATTAAGTATCTTTTCTCAAATACTGACTTCAAAAGGTCATTCTGGTTAAACAGAATGATGGGATAGTATCCATCCATTGTTTTCATTTTGATAATGATTTCAGAGCAATTAGAAGTTACAGGAAAATTAAGTTGCAGATCCGACTTCCCCTTACAATTACAGTCTGGTTCTTTCAAGGGGTCTAGAAGACTGTGTTTCTGTATTCATATTACTGTTGGCTGTTGTTAATATGTATGAGAATTAGATTAATTTTTTTTCATTTTAGTATTTCCAAATCATCCCATATGTTCTCAGCTAACTCAAATTGCAACAAACTTTTCCCTAAGTATCTCAAATGTGAGGAATCCTTAGTGAATGGTCATCAATGAAGATGCTGGCTTAGTGGTCTTGTCTAGTGTCATCTCAGAGGCTCCAGAAAAGAGAACAGCATGGAATTTAGTCCTCTGCCCTGGAAATCTCCTTTCCTCACTAGCAACCACCTCTTCTCCTCCTGAAGATCTGCCTAACTTCTGCAGCTAATGAGGATGAAATTTAACAAGCCCAAGCTGTTACCATATAACCCTTATTCATTTATGGGACATACTACTAGTGCAGTGGATGAAAATAAATAACTTTTAAAAAGTAAGTATACTATCATGTGACAACATTGTCATTTTCAGAAACTTTAATCAAGAATCACCTTTACTCCAGCAAATGCTATATTCAATTCCTGAACAGAGATAAAACATCATATTTTGCCCTGGTCCCTTTTTCAGAAATGGAAAAATAATTTGTTTCAAAACTCTGTAAGACAAAACAAAGTTTTGTGTGAGCACTGGTAACACTAAAGCTGTAGGACTGCAGATTTGTATCCTATATTCCCTAAAGCTCATCACTCCCATATCTTCACTCAGTTTTTCATTCAGCCACCAGTCTTCATAAATGTTGAAGAAATTTCACACTTTTGAGACCTCTAATTCTCTGGAAAGGTGGAAGCTTGGCTGAAATTAGCCAAGGTACTCAAAAAAAGGAAAGAGGAATTACAGATGGAGACCACATAAATTTTTTAGTTATTTTGTGAAGAAAATAAGAGACTAAAATCATATTAATGTAACCAGTACAACACAGCCAAAGACAGTGTGTGGACTATTTCAGACTGAACTGTTAGTGTGGACAAGACTTAACTGCTTCAATATAGGGTCAAATAATGGGAATTATGGGCCATTGATGACTGACAGGCCCTTAGAAACACAAACTAATTAAAACATCCTCCCCATACATCAATTCATGGACACATGCACAGAAAAAAACCCACATACAACTACAAGACTAAACCCTGATTACAGCCAAAGTCCAATTTGCACTGATGTTTATGAGAGCTTTGGCTAAATAAAATCAGTTTAAATTACACAGTCTAGGGAGTCTTACTTACAGTAAATCTTAGAGACTAAGATAGTGATTCTTCTTATTCAAATTGCCATAAAACACTGGTAACTGCATTTGAAAAAACATAATAAAGCTGTTGAGATATTTCATCTTGAACATAGGATCCTGCTTCTAAGAAGAACAAGAGATTGTATAACATACCATGAATAAATTTATTTAATTTTAAAAAAATATTGTAAGATTGACTTTAGTTCTTGTAAAAACTGATAAATATGAATGTGAAGATGAATAAAATATAAGGTCATCAGCAACTCACCCTATTTTATGAACTTTGATCATGCAATAAGGTTTGCATTTGTTTCTCAGATATGAATGGAGATGGAATTCAAGATAAGATATTAATCATAATTAAACTGACTACGACAGGTCTATGCTGACAAATTCTTAACGACCACAAAGAATGCTTAGCCATAATGAACTGCTTCATTCATTAATTTCCTCATTAAGAAGGCCTCCACTTAATAAGTTCAGTAAAAAGTTGATATAATATTGTATTTGTATTCTCTTTTTTATCAATTTCCACTTCAGTGGTATATTATTTGGAAAATGAAATAAATAATTTAAAACATATAATTGCTTGTATATATTCACATAGTAATTCCCTAAGTGATGATCTGTTTATAAGTTGTCAGTGTGCATATTAATTTGTCATACCCACCAACCTCATGTTCATTTATTTACTACTAGCCATTGAGAAGCAGATTAAAAAGCACATGCTGCCCCTTCTTTGAAAGTTTTATTAAGGCCAAGTAGGCCAAATAGTATATTCCAATTGAATCCTGCTGGTTGCCAGGACTTGAAAATTACTCATTACAGTTCTAAGTGACTTAATATGTTTGTATGCATGATTATTTATGAATAAGTGTTAAGTACCACAAAAAATAACACTTTCTCATTTCAATATTAAAACTTATTAATTGTTCAGTATGTACAGGTTCATATGAAGTTGTTAAATACCATTATGTATTTAATGTGTGTCATATTGATAAAAACTGGCCTTGTGCAGTATAAACAAAAAATGAACTAAAAATACATCTTCCTTTTCCTTCTTCTCCTCTTCCCTCCTTCTCACCACCAAACCAGACCTGCATAAATACCTTTATCACTACTCCCCAGAGAAGTTAGTAGCTAAGCTTCTGTTTTCCAAAAACCACAGCAAGACACACACACTGCACATGAACAAGGAAAAAAGCACATTGTTCTTGCCTTTCCCAGAAACTACTCAGAATCACAGAATCACAGAGCCGTTGAAGCAGGAAAGGACTTCTTGAGATCATCTCGTGCAACCCTCTGCTCAAGCAGGGTCACCTAGAGCAAGTTATCCAGGACTGTGTAAGTTGGGTTTTGATTATCTCCACAGAATAAAACTCCACAACCTCTCAGGGCAATCTCTGCCAGTGTTTGGCCACCCCTGCAGTGTAAAAAAGTTTTCTCGTCCCAGATGAAATTTCATGGTTTTTAATTTCTGCCCATTGTCTCTTGTCCTGTCAGTGGGCACCACTAAGAACCCAGCTCCCTCTTCTTCATTCCCTCCCATCAGGCATTTACACACATGGATAAGATCTCCCTGAGCCGTCTCTTCTCCAGGATGGACAGTCCCAGCTCTCTCAGCCTCTCCTTATACAGAACATGCTCCAGTCCCTTCATCACCTTTGTGGCCCTGCACTGAACTCGCTCCAGTATGTCCGTATCTTTCCTTTACTGGGGAGCCCAGCACTGCACCCAGCACTCCAGATGTATCTCACCAGTGCTGAGTAGAGAGGAAGGATTACCCCACTCAATTTTCTGGCAGCACTCTGCCTGTTGCAGCTCCAAAGGCTGTTGGCTCATGTTTAACTTGGTGTCCACCAGGACCTTCAGGTCCTTTTCTGCAAAGCTGCTTTCCAGCTGAGCAGCCCCCAGCATGTACTGGCGCATGGGGTAGTTCTTCTCAAAGGGCAAATCTTTGCATTACCCATTTTTGAACCTCATGAGATTCTTCCCAGCCTGTTTCTCCAGCATGTCAAGGTCCTTCTGGTGTATCTGCCATTCTTCTGAGTTTTGTGTCATCTGCAAATTCGCCGAGGATGCACGCTGTCTCAGTGTCCAGGTCATTCATTGAAGACACATTAAACAGTACTGGCCCTAGTATTGTCCCCTGAGGTAAACCACTAGTGATCACAGCCCTCTGGGCCTGGCTGTTCACCCAGTTTTCAATCCATCTCACTGTCCACTTAACTAACCTGTACTAAGTCAGCTTGCTTATGAGGATGCTACAAGAGGCAGTGTCAAATGCCCTACTGAAGCTGAGGTAAACAACATTCACAGCTCTCCCTTTGTCCACCAAGGTAGTCACCATTGTAGAAGACTCTCAGGTTTCATTGGAAGGTGAAAGGGTATCTAATAAATGAGGTAACCCTCTGCTGCTTTTTACACTAGCAGCAGAAAAATGCCCAATAGCAAAAATACAGTGGTATTGTGATCCTTGTAGATGTCCTTTGTTTACAGTTCCTGTGTCTGAGCCTAGGAAAGAAGAATCCAAGATTAAATTGTAAAACTGTGTAATTTAAATTATACTGTTAAAAGATAAAATGTCCTGCAACAAATTTTCTCTGTAAATCTAAAGTCCTAGAGCTAATCACACTTGTTCATAGAAATGTGATTGTAGTGTACAGCAGAACTTGAAGAAAACTTATCTCCTGGACCCATTCAAGACCTTCAAGACCAGCTCTCTTGCTGATGAACCATTAACTAGCAAAAGGCCTCACAGCAATGTTTTTTGCCAAGAGTCCCACTGCTGGGATGAGGCTTTTCCGGGAACTGAAGGGGAGTTCCTCAGTAAAGAATGTGGTGTACACCTAGGAGCTGTCTGAGAGTGGAAAATGCTATAAAGCAGTGGACATTAAGTAGTTTATTGTTAAAAGAAAAATATTGGGAGTTGACATTCAAATCTGAAATGCGTTTCTGAGTATTACAAATACTGTACCTGTGAAGAGTGAAGTAGAGGAGCTTCTTCCCCAGCACAGCCTCTGATGAATGAACCTTAATGCAGCTGGTGACGCTAATACTTTACAACATTCAAGCATAGCAAAACCTGTTAATTCTGTACAAAAGTCCTTATGATATATACTAAGCAACTCTTTACAGCTTCCTGTATTTCCTTATGAGAATAGTAGGTGTAGACATGAAACAAATCCAGTAACAATGTTTATAAAGTAAGATTTTTCTATTAAAAAAGATGAGTAAGCCTCAAAAACCAACCTTTGTAGAAGCTACTGCATTTGTTGCCCTGAAGATAAACAGCCAGTCTTAACTGTTTGTGCAGGAACAGATTTGACTGAGAGTCCTACTCAAAATCTGTTTTAATTACTTTTACATATCTGAAAGAAGAATTAGCAAACTGATTCCATGTCTTCAACAGACATCTACTCACAGCTGCTCCAGATAAATAAGAAGAACATTGTCCTGCAGTTACAAATAAAAACACACAGATTATAAATGTTTCAGGTATTTTCTCTAAATTGGAGGTCACTGCAAAAAGATGTTAAGATAATAAATCTACCGTACAAACATATTCTCCTGGCACTCAGCAGGGGCCCGCTTGGGATCATTTATCTCCAGTTCATTATCTTGTCTGCATTATTCAGCAGCCTGGTTCATGCTCAATGGGCTTCAAACAACTTTTAACAGCTTAAGTCTTCTTCAGTTTTGACTTAGTCTCTCATTTTGTAACAAAAAGTTGAAAGTTTCTCAAATTGCTATAGTCATTTAATGTCATTAATGCCATAGTTCAGTGTTCTTTATTTATATGGAATTTTTAACTTGGAATTAGCTAATATACATGGCAAGATTCCATTTAAGCATTGTTACATTCACTTTCATATATGAATAACAGTTGTTAATTCAAAAGGCATGTGATGCACCCTTGAGGTGTGTATATATATACACACTTGTGAAATTATTATTGTCTTACAATTATAAAAGATAGAGTATTTTATTTTATGAAGATTTATTTTATGTACAAAGATGAACAAAATAACAGCATGTTGAAATAAAACTCTGAACAAGTGAAGTTTTATTTGGATATATTTATAGTTTATAATATTTATAATTTATTGATATGTAAGAGTATTTAAAAATCCAGAGTGTTAGGTATCAGATCTTATATTCCTGAACGTGACCAAAACACATTTTAGTCTAAGGGTGTCAAAGGTATCTGTAATACTGTGTATTGGGTTTGTGTGGCAAGGTTTTGGTAGTGGGGAGGCTGCAGCATGGATTCTGTGAGAAGATGCCAGAAGCTTCCCCCATGTCTGACAGAGTCCATGCCAGCTGGCTCCAAGATGGACCCGCTGCTGGCCAAGGCCAAGCCCATCAGCAACGGTGGTGGAGCCTCTGGGATAACGTATTTAAGAAAGGGAAAAACTGCTGCTGGGAGAGAGGGGTAAGGATATGTGAGAGAAGCAGCCCTGCAGACACCAAGGTCAGTGAAGGAAGTGGGGGAAGGAGGTGTCGGAGCAGAGATTCCCCTGCAGCCCGTGGTGAAGACCATGGTGAGGCAGGCTGTCTTCCTGCAGCCCATGGAGGTCCACAGTAGAGCGGATATCCACCTGCAGCCCATGGAGGATCCCATGCTGGAGCAGGTGGATGTGCCTGAAGGAGGCTGTGACCCCGTGGGAAGCCTGTGCTGGAGCAGGCTCCTGGCAGGAGCTGTGGACCCATGGAGAGAGAGGAGCCCACGCTGGAGCAGGTTTGCTGGCAGGGCTTGTGACCCCGTGGGAGACCCATGCTGGAGCAGTCTGCTCCTGAAGGCCCGCACCCCATGGAAAGGACCCATGGTTTGTGAAGAACTGCAGCCTGTGGGAAGGACCCATTGTATTGGGTCTGGCTGAGATGGGAGCTGGTTTTCCCCATAGCAGCCCTCATAGTGGTAGGGAGTGATAGAGCAGCTTGGCAGGCACCTGGCATCCAGCCAAGGTCAACCCACCACACCCACACTGGAGAATTTTGTGGAGGACTGTCTCCCGTGAGACCCCACACTGGAGCAGAAGAGAGCGAGGAGGAAGGAGTGGCAGAGACAATGTGTGATGAACTGACCACAACCTCCATTCCCCATCCCCCTGCTCCACTTGAGCGGAGAAGGTAGAGAATTCAGGAGTGAAGTTGAGCTTGGGAAGAAGGGAGGGGTGAGGGGAAGGTGTTTTAAGATTTGGTTTAATTTCTCATTACCCTGCTCTGACTTTTGATTGGCAATAAATTAAATTAATTTCCATGTGTCAAGTCTGTTTTGCCCGTGACAGTAATTGGTGAGTGATCTCCTTGTCCTTATCTTGGCCCACAAGCCTTTTGTCATATTTTTGTCCTGCTGAGGAGGGGAGTGATAGTGTGGCTTGGTGGGAACCTGATGTCCAGGCAAGGTCAACCTACCACATATGGGTTTTCTCATTCCTGCAGTTCCAAAAAAGCTTCTTGACAATTGTGGGCACATTTTGCCAATTTTAGCATTAATTTATGTAACAGTTATGTGCACTAAATGAACTCTTGCCATGGGAAGGAAGGTAGGGGATTGTCATTATTTTCAGGCTAGAAGATACAGGTACATGTTTTGAATTTATGAAAAAAAAATCTTCCTTTTTGTCCTAGGAGAAATGGGTTTAAGTAAACCTAAATTCCAAACAAATTAATTTGGAAGGCATGTCTCAACATGAAATTCCAGGATTTCCAGAGGGTTTTTTTACTGGGGATGCAACAAAATACATTCTTACATTTGAAACAGCTAGAATCCAGAAAGAAGAAACTCATACTTAAATAGCTCCAAAGTGAACACACAACATTCCATGCATTTACCAGTGTAAAGTTATGTCGGGGGTGGGGGCGGGGGGAGAAAAGTACAAAATCAAGTTTCTTTTAATCCGTATATTTGTCACAGATCTTAAGACAGGCAAGATTTCTGTCAGACAACGAGCATGTCTCTCCACACTGTCATGTCTGCTCTATCTGTTGCCAGAACAAGCTGTAATTTGACTCTTGGTGATATGACTTTATAGGTACACAAAAGCAGTAGAAACTACACAAACTCTATAAGCCAAATAGCCATATTTAAATGTATGTCACATGGAAGACCATATATGCCTGTAAAATAAATATTCTTTTTTCCCTCTCTCAGATTAGATTATACAGTAACACAAAAACTGAAACTTTGGAAAACTGAAGGGGTAACAAATATCCTTATATATCCATGTTCAATCTATTACATGCTTATCATTGCATACTAATTTGTAAGGTTTAACCACTGGGGAAGAATACATTCTGCAGTCTAAAGGCCATGCGACTGAATGTATTCCAGCACCAACTGGTGCAAAGTTGGTTTACTAAAAGTTGTAACTGATTATAGAACAAAATAAAGTTCTTTTGTAAGCGACGTGATTGCAGAAACTACCAAGAATGCATGCAAACACAGAATGGGGGTGAAAAATAATTAAACAGAAGAGCTAATAAAGGTAGGTGAGGGACCTAGCAAATGACAATTATTTAATCCTATCCATTTTTTACAATTAAACAACCATCAAACTTCTAGTAACAAATGCTGGGATAACAGTACTGACAAGTCTGAAAAATAAAAGTGTTGCGAAACAGAAGGAATTTGCAAAGAATCAGGCCCTCACCTTTTTTCATTAAGAATTTCCTGTTAGCATAACTTCTCTCGTGCTCTCATTCAGTAGTTTGACCACATCATGATCCTCCTACAAAATTAATAGTTGAACCTTCCATTTCAATTTCCTTTCTAAAACTACATGCAAATGAACAAAATAAAATAGTCAAAAGAATTTTTGCTTTGAAAAGCAAGAAGAGTCATAACATTGTTCTTAATTCTGTCTCACATCTGTCTGAAGATCAGTTACTGCAATTTGTAAGCTGTACACTGGTATTGTATCCACCTCCCCAGAAGGAGACACCCACACTGAAGCTGCAGATAAATGAATAGACTTACAGAGGAGAAGACCACTTGTGCTTTTGAACCCTTGAATATTTAATAGCATACCAAAAGGAAACAGCCCCAACAAGATAAATGAAGGAAGATACTTGAAGAAGGACAAAGAGAGTGGAGAAAAAAGGAGAAATATTGCAGATCTTGGGCAGTCTGTAGCTAAGGAAGGAAGTATCTGTGTGAGCACATGAATTTTGATACAGTAAGTGTAATTGTCTGCTGGCTTACAACAGAGCTTTGTTGAGATGTGGCCACAGAAATGTATTTAAAATTAAAAATTTGTTTTATTAAAGAACTGACAAAAATAAGGCCAGGCTTTAAAATACATCAGAGATTTCCTCTTTAAAGCACATCAGAGATTTCCTCTTGCACTTGGCATGCTGGGGAAAAAAGTAGAAGCTAAAAAATGTGAGTGTATATACCAGTGCTGTTTCTTAAAGTCTACCTCCTTGCTGAGATAAATGTGGTATCAAGAAAATACACAAGAGTTTTAATATTGGCCAAAAGGGATCTCTAAGTTTTTGGCACTTCTTTAGGCTATGTGAAGACACAAATCTTTTATAGTCTTTTCTAATAGTGCTGCTAGAGATGATCAATTTATTTCAATGTGACTGACATACATTTACTGGAACACCAAAATCTTAAAACACTTTAAAAAATTATTTTCAAAAGTCTAGTTTTCTCAGGCTGTGGTAAAAACAGCTTACTGTGTAGACATCTTTGAATAACAGAATAATTCAGAGCTGTGGTGCGTTGTTTTATATCATTATCCCCCTACGGATTAAACAATCCAGCAAGAAATTGTGATATTACAACAGTGACTCACTCCCAAGAGGCTTTACATGGCACTGTGTACTAAGAAATTAATTTGCATGGGATTAGGAAAGACTATGTAAGAGATACTAATGGTAATGATAGATAAGGTAAACCAAAAATAGAAGAGACAAAAAACTATGAACATTACTAGACATGAGAATTCATCACTCATATAGTCAAGAAACCAATCCAGATGTTCTCATACTTCACTCATTTGCATGTATTATGTGATTTTTTTCTGTTAGAGACAATATACCTTCAAAAGCGAGGTCTAATTTTTATTTTTTCAGTTATGTAATTTTGCAGAGTTGCAGAAACCAATACCACTGCACTAGTGTAGCTGTGCCAGCAGTTGAATAATACATGTTCTTCCATCAAAGGTTGGTAAAGAGGGAGACCATACCAGCTGTAAAGAGACAAATGCAGTCACACAAAGAGTTACCAGCTTTATGAACTGAGGAGTCTTGACACTACTTGACATTCATTCTCAATTACCAATCTCTGGTTTCTCCTGTTCATTGAACAGCACTACAAAATATCTCAAGTAAATGAGTGGATTTTGTGAACCTATCATGGTGTAAGTAGCATGCTTCACTCTTCAAAGACGGTGAGTTAGCCAACAAAGCACTAAATGCTAATTTATATTTCACACTAGCCACAGACTTTTGAAAGTGCATCTTTTCACTCTTTCAGATGCTTAGTTCTGAAGAAAGCACTCACTGTTTTGCTGCAATAATGAAGAATGTTGTAATTAAATTTGAAAAAAGGACATTTAATTTACAGCTATCTGCAGCAGCAGATGACTAAAAGTGTTAACTCTCCTCTTTCACATTTCCTCCAGTTATGACTCCAGGTAGACTTGTTTGGAGGGTAAGTTACACTGTGTATAAAATGTTGTGGAAGAACCACATGCTTGTGGACCTGAATATTTATTTGGGGTAATGGGTTCATTTTAGAGGCATTGTTATATCCTACTTATATTAGCAAACTAGTGAAGTTTATTGTGGAATTGACCAATCACTTGATGAACCAGAGAAGCAGTTGATTAAACCAATCAACTTATCTAGCTGAAAAAATTATGTAGTTACTTCTTGTCTAAATTCTGAACTTGTCTCTAAACCAGAAAGGTGATTAGAATCTTGCAGGATCTATTAAAAAGGTTGTGGGACTTTCTGAACTAAATTTAATTTTGGAAATAATCCCAGTTTTCAGTAGTATTCAATGACCAGTAGATAGGTAGGTATAACAATTCATTTGCTTTGCTGTTCAATCTTATAGTACTGATGGGCGATACTTTCCTTTAAGACACTTGGACATTTGCACATTTCAAAGCACTAATTCTGTTTTCTGTTCTTCTACTAGCTGGATGGCTAGTAGAAGATTGTCCAGATCCCTGAACAATATTCTTATGGACATCTCCCCAGCCAGTGCAACACAGAATTTTTCTTACACAAAACAATCTAACAAATCTGGTCTTTTTTCTTTTGATTCCTGGAAATTTATGACAGCCACTTACTTAACCTTGGAGTTCACAAGTTTTGTCCATTTTTTTTCCACTACTCTTCCCATTGGACAGAGGAAAAAAATAAAAAGCTTCACAGCTGTTCTATTTAGAAGGTAGTGAAGTAGATTCCTGAACATGCTGTTGCAACGCAAAAAAAAATTACCATTATCAGTTCAACTGCTGTATTTTTCTTTCATTTCCTTCACTCACTGTATGACTTTTGGACTATCAGCAGCTACAGATAAGCAAGTCAATTGTTATGATTGAATAGGAAAAGAACATCAGACAACATCATTATGTTACTGAATAAACATCAATTTACCACTGTATAAAATTAATGGCTCACCTGCATCTTGAACAGGTAAACTGGAAAAACAAAATCAAGACAATGAGGATAATCAAAGTTATGGGATGGTTTGTCTGAGGAGAAACTAAATAAATTAAGATCCTTCAGGCTTATAAAGGCCCAGATGAAGCAAAATACGCAGAAGGCTTTTAAAATCATGAGTGCCTTCCAGGTCGCTTTTGATGATACTTAAACCTTACATCAAAACACCTACATTACAATTCTTTAAATTTAAACTCTTTGAAGGATGCTGATATCACAAAACTATTATTTAATAATGTGTGAGATTCATTATATTTCTCCCAGCTCCTCTCTGATCCACTGTAATTTATATTATGTACGGAGCACTTTTTATCTCTTTAACTTCAGTAAGATCTGAAAGCTAGCATTAGTGTGTGGCCCAGTATGTGATTTCCAGAAAGGATTTAAAATCATTCCAATCAGTTGCTGTGGGCAGGTGTGCTATTCTAATAAAACACGCAGAGACTATAGTCTGCATTTACTCCCACCTTTCCACAAATTGACATTATATACAATACTCAAATTAAAATCTAGAAACAAAGCATTAAACCTCCTGCACCTCTACCTGCACCCTCCCAAGCTGGGTTCCCATCCACCCTGCAGAACTAGAAACAGGCTGATACAGTAAGGAGAATTAGACCTCAGTTGTAGGTGTTCCAACTAACCTCCATGGAAGTACTACCCTCTTTCTGAACTACCCTGGAATCAGGATATAAGGTACCTTCTGTCCCCATTAATACTTTCAACTGTTGATATTCAGAAATATCATCTATCTTGCAAACACGTGCTACAGAAAGCTTCAGAAATGGCAGTAAGCAGAAAAAACATCATTGTATATGTGGGTTTGTATTATCAGGGAACGTATTAGACAGATCATTGCATTATTTGTTTGGCATATGCACACTGACAGCCCCTCACAACATTAGTCTTTTCAAATGGATAAATCTGTTTGAAATGGATTAGCCCTCTTACTTCCCTGTGCAAGAATAATGGTACTGATGCAAATGTAAATCAGCTCTTTTCTGTTACACATCACATTCAAAGCAAATGCTTGCATTACAAAGGATATCGATTTGCTCTGAAGGTGTGAAGTGGTTTAGTGGTACAAAATTCTAGTCAACACTTGCTGCCATCTTCTGGTTTTATAAAAATCCACAGATGTATTTTAAAACCATTTCTCTTCAAACCAAAATAATCCTCTGGGGCAGACACAAAATGAAATACCACACTTTAAAAAAATCTACTGTCCAATTTCATAGCAATGTTCAAATCTCACAGGTGCAACTCTACAAAAAGCATACATGAAGTATCGAGTTTTCACAACATTAAAAGAGGAATTAGCGAAAAATACGCGCAATGCAATTACATTTTATAGATACCAAAAATAAGAGGTTTTTCATACTGGTAAGTTACCAGTGATGGACATTATGTTTTACTGTATAATGTCCTATATGGTACGTATGTGTATTCTTACTAATGCATTATGTGCTGTATTTGAGTGCTCTATTTGTATGCTGTATAGAAATTTTATGTTTGTATAAAAAACAGATGCTTCAACAAAAAAAAACAGATTAAAATAGGTTTGTGCTTAAGCCCTTTCAACACATTCTGCTTTTGGACACTGAAAGTCAACCTCTATGCATTACTAGAAGAAGTGGGAGGGGAGATCAGGAGAATTCTGACACAACTTCTGAGGCACAAATCAATAAGAATTCAGCAGAGGTATGAAATGGGAGACAAGGCCCTAAATTCCAAGGTTCAAAACACCAAAAGACACGTGAGTACAAAACAGTGGCACAAGGGCCTGCAAGCTAGCTCCAAATAAGCCAGTTCTGGAATTGGACTAGGACCTTCATTTCTAGGAAAAGAGGTTAATTAACCTAGACACAGGGCCAAACTAATGCTTTGGCAATCCAAAACGCATGCATAATGCCACACTGCAATTTATGAACATCATTTTCTTTAGCATGGTGATCACTTTAGACCTGCCCTGTTCAGTTTTCTATGTAATTTTCAATAAATCATTTGGCTTGGTGCTCAGAGACTGTTAAGCAACCTTCTCTATGTGTGCATAAATCTACTAAATGCCACTGAAATTCACAAAATTACTGTTACTCAGTTGTCTAAGCCTTTAAAACTCTCTGATCTCCCAGCTGTGATGTAAGAAACTCCCTAAAGTAGAAGTGGTTTAGGTGCATTTCACTGGGAAGGCTCTAAAGCGCGGGAAGCAGCCTGCCTTGCTTGCTGCATAGAGCAAGCTACCTACCTTTAGCCAACCTACTTAAATGGTAAAACCCCAATGTGCATTTCATGTACTTCAGTTCAATTCCTAAGCATCCCTTCCTTATCACTACGCTTCCCCAAATAATGTATGGCCAGCTTGTGGCCATGTCTTGAGAAGGAGGATTTCAACTGGCATCAGGGTATGCAGATTAAGACTTACAAAGTCGAGTTGAACAACTTCAGGTACCTAAGACAAGCTAAACTTCAGGTATTTTTTAAGACTTATACTTCTAAGCACAGAGGATTGCCCAGTGGAAGTAAAACTGAGAAGAGAGAAAATTTCACAAGCAGATGGCCATTACTTGAGTTCTGGTCCTCATACCACACATTTTTGCCTCACTGAAAAAATCCCTTGGGTTCAGGCTTCTGTAGATAAATAAGCTCAATTCAGTACCAGGAAAAATAAGTAAAATTCTGCTAGGCAGAATTCTGCATCGTAGTAACAGGGAGAAACCAAGAAGCAGCCTAGAAATGTCTGTTATGAACCATTAGCCTGTTCTTTGAATAGTTTAAACAGACCTCTTCGAAAACTTAAAACAGAGAATAAACAGATAATAGGGTTTTCCACTATTCAGACAGTCTGAAAGTTCTTGATAAATTCACTTACAAGACAATACTTAGGTCCCTAGTTGACCATGCAATGAAATACTGTATCAATACTAGAAAAGTGGGTAAGTGATGTAAAATAGTAAAAATAATCATTGTTCAATACAGGAAAAGTTTAAAGAAGAGGTGATTCAAAGATGTACATGGGTGTTGATGAATCTACTGTTAACTACCGATCAAAAAAATGTAACAGTACACTTACATTTGTCACAATATCATGTGCTACAGTCAGGACTACACAGTATTAGAAAGAATTTTAAAATTATCTAAACAAACAGGGTCACCAACGTTTTAGTCATCATTTTATAAGAAAAAGAAACAACTCATCATTCTGAGTTTTCTCTTTGATACCTAAAATGTTTAATGGCACAAATCAAGAGGAAAAATCACGCTAACAATACTTAATGACTTACTATAATGATATAGAAAATTTACTGTATATAAAGTAAAGGACAACCCTAAACTGGCTAACACCGATTTAGGCATTGCTTTGCAGGGGGCAAATGGGTTCAGCTACAGTATCAAGTAGCAAGGGACAAAGGTCAAACAATATGTACATGTAAAATTTATGCTTTGAAGGTGTTTGGCTATCTGCTTTTCCATGTTTATTCACTATATTTACCACACGGCCCTTCTATTTCTCATCAGTGATGACTTCAGGCCTCCTAAACTGCTACCAGTCATAAGTTACCCGCTGCTTTTGTGTAAGTTTGCACTCTATTGCTTTTATCATATAATGATAAAAGTAACCATGGACTTTAACTAGACCACCTGGGCTAGGTGTTTTAAAATCAATTGAGCTCTAGTGTCATGTGGGTTTTAAGTACAGCGGTCCATCACCCTTCTAACTGGAATACAACTACCCATACACCCTCTTCCTATGAAAAAGCTCATACAGGGGAACTACTGGATTCAGATTTGCCATTTGAGCCACGGAGTCCAAGTATCTTCATATACAATAACAGAGCGAGTAAGAGTGCAGAAAGACCAGGAAGTGAGACATAGCAATGATGTCTCTGGACAGAGCAGATGGGCAAGTTGACACCCCATCACAGCAGGGGTAGTCGCAGTCCACATCCAAATGGTCCCTTAAGGAACTGTTTTGTCAGGGCCGTCTGCAGGGCCTCTCCACAGATTACAATATCAATGTCTTTTTAAAAGGGGAGACAAATGTGGCATTAATCCCTAGGAGTCTAAATTGTTTTTAGCATCTACATTGGCTTCCTTACCCTGTGGACAGAGATAAAACATGCAAGAATGTCTTTGGCAACAAGATCTGTCTTCCCTTCTTGGCCTTTCACCTATAGTACCTAAGGATATTAACCATAGGGGAAGATCACTTAGTCTTGCTCTACCTACTTCAATATAGAACTCATCCACTTGCTACTGGATGGTTGCTGTGCTGCCAAGGGTGCGTCTCAAAGGCCAATTCCAACTGAAATGCAACTATCTTTGTGTTGTGAGAATTTACATTCGCCCTGTGCACTTAAATTAAAAAGAGACATAAAATAACTTAAAATTATTCATGTTAATTGTCATTATTTGTTGAATATAAACTACCAGAAAATGTATGAGCCCATCAATCCAACACTACGCTGACAAATCTGCATATACCCACCAGATGGTGCTGTCTCAGTCATTTAACAAAGACGGCTCTCGAACTTAAGTGTCGTTAACATTTACTAGCTAAATCGCTCATTCACTCTCATTCCTGCAGTCCTGTGAAGAAAAACACCAAGTGCCAAGCTCAGTATCCAGAGGTTCCATTACAGTTAAGGCTTCCTACTCACACCTGAGCTTGGCGACTCTTTTTTTTTTTTCCAATCTGTAGTCCTGGGTTTTAAGGTCTTTTTTTTTGTTTTAATACATTCCTGACAGCTGATGCATGACACAGGAGAATTTTTAAAATACACGTACTGCAAAACAGTCCCAGCAATGCACACGTCATGAGAAGGAGTCGTATTTCTGGTCTGGCCAACTGGGACAGATGAAAAAATATTTAGCCACACACTGACCTTCAGATCTGACACCACATACGTGCTTTCTCTCGTCTCCCTTCTTACTTTTTGCCACACCAAAAAAAACTCAACACATGCGTTTAGCAGGCTAAACAGCCTTACAGGTTAAATCTAGTGTAAAAACTACCATCTGACTAGTACTACTACCAACCTTCAGCATTGCATCAGTACAGCTGCAACAGCACAACTGTGTTATCTGACTGAGCTTCAGTAACCCAGGAGCAGTGTGAATGCAGCATAGGAAGTCCAGGCTTCATTGAAGACTAGTGCTTAGTGCTTAATTAAAACACAAATTAAAACACAAATAATAACGTTCAGCAATTACATCACACATATGAATAGAAGCAAAGTGCCACACATTGTGCAGTATATGCAGCTTACTGAGGGTATTTGCCTCTGTAGCACAGTAGGAATGTACACTGCAGCTGAACAAATGGAGCTGTGCTTCACCCGCAGAGGCTAGGAGTAAAGAAAAAGATGAGGATGGCCTACGAATTCTGTGACGTGATTTCTTAATTTTAAGGAAGTTATATCTAGCTGCCATTTGTGTCAAAAAGAGATCTGGGTTATACAATATAGCAAATAGTGTACCCTGAGCAGTTCTGTCCATAGCATCTGTATCCTGTGACTGATTTTATTAACATTGGTTTCTCTTGTGTAAATTTGTCATGTCAAATACAGATTACTCGTTGTTTCCAGCATTCAGAATTGCCCTACTGGGGCCCTGATGCCATTTCTATGGAATCTTCTGTTTACTTTGCCGATAGGAGGATCACTTACAATGATACTAATGCTGTTCTTCCAAAAACAGACAGTAAAAACAAATGCTACTGCAAAACTTGGCTGTTTGGGAACCTAACTCAGAGTGTGATGGTCCAGGAAATGCCACTTTTAAGGTGAATTGCTAAAGTTGCTGAAGTTGCTGCCTTTCTTTTTCCATATTTCTTTTTTTTTTTTCAATTGGAACTCCAGAGTAATCCTTTCCCCATATTTTATCTACATGGGAAAAGTAAGGGTCAGGATAGAGTTCCAAAATCCTATGAGTTATAGTAGAAATACAGTAGGAATAGGTTTGAAATGAGTCTAACAACTCAAAGGATGAAAGGTCTCAATGTTTCAAGTGCTTTAATAGTGGAGCAATTCTCATACTAGGTGTGTTCAAGCTGAGTACTCCACTCTTTGCCTTTCCTCTGCCAACTCAAAAGTTTGGTTTATCCAGTAATTCTTTATGAGAGAAAACTTATAATTAACTATGTATTTCTACAGAACATTTGGCTTCAGTGAAGTGGTATACTTAAAAGGGGCAAAAAATGTTTTGATTGGCTCCAGTAACCAAAGACCTAGAAAAGTAGTAGAGCAAGAACTAGAGGCAGAGAAATTATCTCCCAAACAGTTCAAAACAAAGAAGCGATCCCTTATCTGGGACCTTTTTGGATGGATTAATGGCCTTTCATGATATATTTTTTTAAACTGTAAATCCTTTAAACCTGTTTGTTGGAAAGAATAATTGCTATTATTAAAAAGGCGCCAAAGGTTTTTGCCTACCAGAAATCATAATCCATAGGTTTGGAAGTGCACATCACCATGGTGCTTTTTTTTTCTTTTTTTTTTTTTTTAAATTAATAGGTATATGGCTACAGGATCTCTCCATATTGTCTCAGACTTCTTTCAGATCTTTTTCTTTAGGCTTGCTTTCAGTCCAGCCACTTTCTGTAGATTCTTAATTTCAACAAATTCTACACAATTCCCTCAAATGAAAACATCTCTCCTTCCATCACTTATGAAACCTGGCTAAGTGTCTGCTCTGAGTTGCACAGAGAAACTACAGAAGTCATGAATACTGCTTGAACTAGACTTGTTTTTTTTCCCAGACAGTAGGGTAGGTACTACATTTAAATGAAAATATTTAAATATTAAATTCAAGCTATTTCAATATAACAATAAAACTCATCTCAAGTGAAGAAAAGTTTTAAACTTTTTTGACATAATAGGCATTAAGAATCAGAGAAATAAAAGACATTTTAATTTCAACAACTCTATATTGATTTTAAAAACACCACAAAAACCCACAATGCAGGATATAAGCAAATATTCAAAATCTATCTAAGCATATAACATATCTTCAACTGTGTGTTTATCTACTTTTCATGCCACTATCAACATAAATGACATACTACACATGTATAGCTTATAAAAACCCCTGTAATTGCAGGAAATATATGCAGGTTTAATCCTAATAACCCTGTCCAAAATAAAGCAGACCCTGGCCTACTAGAGATGTAAGCAATCTACTTCATGCTCAAGGAGAAGATGGTGCCCTTTTACTAAGATGAAATTTTTCCATCAACAGTAATTTCTCAGACCAGTTTATTGGTTTTGATTGAAATCAGGGCTTTATTTTTGATGCCCTGTGTCACCTGACAAGCACTTCCATGAGTCAAGAAAAAGACAAAGACATATAACAAAATATGCTCAGTGTCAGATTTAAATTTATCCTGCCAACAATGCCACATCAGTATTTTCCATATGGGAAGACAAATGTGTATTACTTTGTACATGCAAACATAGTATTTCCAATTCTACTTTTCTTTCTATGTCATGTTGCTTTTCATTACTAATGAGCGATTTACCAAATTTAAAATGAAATGCAAACTCTGAAATCTGGTGTAAATTATATTTATTTATATGAAGTATAAAGAAAGTACATATAATATTAAGTATAGTACTTCACTGTTTCTTTTAATCAACTAGAAGATCTGCCAATATGCCAAATATATTGGAAAAACATCTTTTGTCTACTTTGTTAGACTACAATTCCATTTAGTGTATTTTCTGCTGACTATACATTATGTACTGGGTTTTTTTATTCGTGCAATCTGCTTTAAATACTCCAACAGAAACAAAAAAAGGGCTTGTAAATAGTCATTGTTTCTCCTGATTTTTCATAGCTGTTTCTCTTGTTGTCCTTAGATCATTTCAAAGCAAGTTCCTATCAACCCAGCTAATCCTTCAGATATTTATGTTGATTAAAATAAATCATGAAAACACTGCAATAAGCCCATCTGGTGCAAATCAAAGAATTTCAACCAACCAAGATGGCAGTTCACAAGAAAGGAGCTCCAAATTGTCAAGAAATGTCTTGACTCTAGAAAAGATTCCCAGATCTTTATTCCTCCAAAGCTATCAAGACCAATGAATGCTGTAAGAACCTGGGCAATATAACAAACCTCTACAGAAATATCCTGTGTTCATTAAAAAAAAAAACCAACTATTTTTCAAAAGTCTCACTTCTTGATTCTGAAACAAAAAAGCATAATCAATAATAATAATAATAATAATAATAATAATAATAATAATAATAATAGCAATGCTAACTACATTGTTCAATTATCAAACTACCAAAATAAACCCAGAAATATGGAAAACATCAGCCTAAATGGCAAAGCTGATATTGAATCATATGGATAAAATGCACAGCAATTGTC
Source organism: Pelecanus crispus (assembly GCF_030463565.1). Lineage (NCBI taxonomy): Eukaryota > Metazoa > Chordata > Aves > Pelecaniformes > Pelecanidae > Pelecanus > Pelecanus crispus. The sequence continues at coordinate 41,764,028 of NC_134676.1, forward strand.
AAAACATGGCATTTTTGAATTCCTGGGACATCTGCATACAGGAAAGGAACCTTTATTCCACATAGATTTTACAATTACTGTAAACCGACTAAAAGTAGAAACTTCAAAGCAAATCTACGTGAAACCTTTTCAAACAACCATTTGCAGACACTACCACTACATTCACATGAAACATGTAACAACTGCAATATATGCTTACAAGCAAGTACTGCCCACTATGACAGAAAAAGGTCACACTGTTCTCCATTTATGATGAAGTCAGCTTCAAGACCCTCACCGGTTCAATTTATTAATCCCAACACCTTTCCAAGTAGTACTTCTAAAGCAACATCCACAAAGACTTTGTGATGAAAATTTGTGTCTTCTGCAGAAAAATGCTTGGCTCCAGCCAGCCATCCTGAGTATCTGATAAAACCTACAGGTTCATGCCCTGTGCTGCTTTCTGCTCCTGCATTCTCTCTCAATCTCATCCAGGGTAATAAAGTACTGCAAAAAGACAATATAGTGCAGCTTGACAAAAAAGGCCTGCTGAGGCTAGCTACTGAATATAATTCGGGTAATGCAAATCTTAGGATGCATGTCATTGTAGTTGAGGACGTTTATGATAAATCATTTAAAGCAAAAAAATGTTAACTGTAGTGTAGTCATGTCCCTAGTCCCAGGGAAATGCCCAAAGCAGTGAAATGCAGTTATTAAAACCAGCAAAATTCTTGGTTTCAGTGAGGATTTATTTTTTCATGTGATGATGAAATGAGATCTAAAGTTCTGTCATCTGAAATTAAAGTTCTTAATAAAGGAACTACATGAAAATTGACACAGTCTTAGGCAAAAATAGTTGTGCCCCTCTTGGAATTAGTTGAGTCTCAGTGTTTTTAACAGATGCATCTACTACAGCTTTTTTTTTGTTACAGTGAAATTACAAGACAAGGACTGCAAGTTAGCTGTAATAGGGTAATACTGTCAGTTAAAGAGAACAATGATGAGTGAGGAACTTAAGGACTTCAGATGTTATATTTAAAAATAACATATGAAATAGAAATAATTACATCCATGTATTATTAGTTCAAATATTGTAGTCATAAATCTGATTTAGAAACATGTTTTCATGTTGTATGCAACATAAAAATATACATCCAGATTATGTTGTCAAATCTCTATGAGATTCATTACTGATCTTACAGGAAATGGCTGTAGGTGAAGCAGAAAGCATGAGGTACTTGCTTTCTGATACATGTATAGGAGATCTGCCAGTGCAAACAATTAAATGCTGTTCTTCATCTTCCAGTTGGGATGACTCTCCACCTAAAATCCTCTGCACAGGTACTCTCTTATTTGTATGCTCTTACAGTAAAAGAGAGACAAAGTGTGGATGTAATGTATTTGGGCTTAAATAGCATCCTTGGTATCATGGATGAAGCTATTAATTTCCCTGCTTTTGCCATATGGCATCTATTCAATTAAGGCAGGAACCTTCTACTTTGTGGTCTATTTCTGTTTAACATTCACTTATAGGGCCAGACTTTTGCAGTTACTTAGGCATCAAAAAATACATACTGGATGGTATTGATGTGAGCAACTCATAATTCCTGCCAGCAGACATCAGCAAGAGAGAGCAGTTCATATCTAGCAAGGGAAAAGCCACCATTTACACTGCTAGGGATCTGCTGAAAAAGACTTTGAGTCTTCCTGGAGAATGGGTTCAGAAGCCTACCCGACTGTTTCTGTTTTGCCAAACCACTGAATGCATTTCTTTGATGACGGCAGGAATAATACAATTACTTTCGTTTGCTCCTAGAACTTCAAGAACTGGCTATAAAATTAAGCTAAAATGTTTTATTGATAAGCAGACCTTGGAGTTTTTACAGCATACCATGATCAGATGGAAAATTTGTCTCTGAGTTTCAAAGAGTTTAAGAAGCTTAGGCTCAGTACTATGCATTTACTGAGCAAGACTACTACACTTTTCAACAGTATACATTACTGCATGTATAAGCGAAGTAAGTTAGGACTTACACTTATTTCACCTTGTCCTGAGGAAATGGTTGTGTAAGTACAGCAAACGTTGTTGCACCATGATTCAGCTGATTCCGAAGGACATTCAAAACCATGTGGCTCTGAAAGATTTAGAAATAAGGCATCCTTGTGATGTGTGGTTTTACTGCAGTTATGAGTGCATTTTAAAATAGTTCATGAAATTTGACATCCCTGTAAGACTGACAGAATTATGGTTTTGAGGACACACTAAATGAGGTTCATAGTCCATGTTGTTTTATCCACCATTCTTCATGCTTCTTTGAGCCAAAGCCATTTTGAAAGCACTATCTGCAACACAGAAGAAACAAGGATAAGAATTTTCATATTTATGATCGTGAAAATACATGGAATCATAGCAGTATGCCTGAAGTTATGTGACTTCATTAGACCCTGGAAATTAAAAGTTTTTGTGGAGAATAAAAAAACCCAGAAACATCTTGTACATTTTTTCTCTATGAGCAAATTTGCTTGCCTGAACTCTAATATGTGACTGAGAGGGCTGCTAGTGGTTGTCCTGTAGCAGAGGACAGCACTGTACCCTGAAGATGACCTGTCATCCTGGCAGACCCGTGAGATGTTGAGTCACTTGTTCACACAGAGGTCAGCAGTAAGCTGATCTGGGATCCCCCTTTGGCACAGAGAAGACTGTGGCCTCCAGGCTCAGCTTGAAGAAATGGTATGAGCCCAGAAACCTGCTTGCTAATAGCCAGCTGTTAAACACTTTTGTTATGCGTGTGAACTGACATCAGGGTATTGGCACCTTTGATTATAAAATTGGGAAAAGCACAGAGATCATTAATGAGTGCAGGAACACACGGAACACCAGTCCAAGTAGAAAAACTGGTGTCCAGGTGGCTGTGACTGTGTCATGTATGTAGACACAGTTCTCAAATTTCATGGAAATCCCAGGGAGACATTTTCGTTCTTGTGACTGGACAGATACTCCGCAGATACTCCACTGTTTGGTGTACCCTGTTCCTTAGTTCTCAGCTACTGCTCCAGCTAGCCTGGAAATCACACTGCACCTGCTGGTGCTAGTGAGCTGTGGGACATGAAGAGGGATGAGGGAAAAAGAAGGACCAAATGCTCTTGCCTTGGTAAGTCTGCAAATGTTACGGATTCCTGACTATGTAAGAGTCGCCAGTAGAAATCACATGTTTATCCACGGTCACCTACACTAGCCCTAGCAGTTCATCAACAGTAAGCAGTTTTTCTCAGGTGGAGAGCTTCAAGCCTAGCTGACTGCTGTGGAAGATTCACCTGTATTTTGTGCAGTGGAAAGAGCCATCATATCAAAAAAAAAAAATGTATTTTGCAGTAACAAAATGAAAATTCTATCCTTCTGATCAATACGAATGCTACTTAACCTAGGACACTTCTGTTCCCCTGACTTCAGAATGCCTTCTGCAGACTATTTGAATAAGACAAAGAAGCTTTACCTATACCGTAAGGAGCTGTGGACTTACAAAAGAAAGTTAATTTTGAAAACTGACTGGTAGAAGAGAATCCTGAGGATGCATGCTGCCAAAGCCCGACTTCAGAAGAGTGAGTGGACAGAAGTAGATGTAAATGGATTTAACAGCTAGCTTTTCCTCAACTAAGTAGGAAGGTATGTCATTTAGTCACAAAGTAAGAAAAGCCCTGTGTTCACATTTTTCTCTAGAGACAGCTTATAAGAAATACATTTGGCTTTGTGTATGAAATTTATAGAAAGCCTCCTGCCTAAATGAATGTATGTGTCTTAGTGCATGGACATAGTTACACTTGATGCACATAAGCTACTGATTGCATTTTGGTTTTTATTGGTCTACATTATCTCTTTCTAATGTAGTGTTTATTTTTAAGTTACTGCTGTCTCTTAAGAAAAAAAGGTGCTAAACCCAAGAACTGGAAATGCAGAGATTGTAATTTCTTCAAACAATAGACAATAAACTTCAGAGGAACCTAAGTGTCAATAAGACCGTACGGTTTTTCATTGTCTGTTATCCTTCTTCAGTCTCTCTCTCCCCCCCCGCCCCCCCCACTTCCTTGCATTAATAAACAAAGAACAACAACGATGTCCCTGATAAAAGTGTGGTTCCTGAAATCAAGCTACTTCTTTGTAGATTATTAAATTCTGCATGTGGAGGGGAGGTGAGGCATTGCTGTGACAGACTGTGGGTAAGTAGGCAAATACATGCCACATTGAAAGGAAAGGTCAGAAGTGGCAGGTAGAATTCTTTTATTACAATAAAAAGGAATGCAACAGTGTATCATCTCTGCCAGTCTTCCCATTCCTATCCCCCCGGCGAGTAAGACATTCTACTTACAATGGTTTCATTTGGAATATTAGACAGAAAGGTTCAGTGACACTGACAGAGAAGAATACAGACTGCTCCAGCACCGGTCCCCCATGGGCTGCAGCTCCTGCCAGAAAACCTGCTCCTGTGTGGGCCCTCCATGGGCTGCAGCTTCGCTTCGGGCACATCCACCTGCTCCGGCGTGGGGTGCTCCATGGGCCGCAGGTGGATATCTGCTCCACCATGGACCTCCACTGGCTGCAGGGGCACAGCCTGCCTCACCATGGTCTTCACCACGGGCTGCAGGGGAATCTCTGCTCCGACACCTGGAGCACCTCCTCCCCCTCCTTCTTCACTGACTTTGGTGTCTGCAGGGCTGCTTTTCCCGTGTTTTTCTCACTTGTCTCTCCCACAGCTGCTGTGCAGCGTTTTTTACCCTTTCTTAAATATGTTACCACAGAGGTGCCATGAGCGGTGTTGAGGGCTCAGCCCACCCCCTGTCCCCACAAACTTGCCATGCAAACCTAACACCACACGCCATGAAAACTCAGGGGTTTCCTTATCAAGAAAACATTTTAACTTAATTTCAAACCTAATCGTTGCAGTTCCAGGAACAAGGTGGAGGATAATTATATTCCTCCTGCCATCATCAAAGCAACGCATTGGGGCTGTTTGGCAGAAGAACCTCACGCACACGGGAGGCCTCAGCCCTTGCTCACTCAGGGCAAACATGACCCAGATTCGCCAGTTTGATTCAGCAGGTCCCCACGCCAGCAAACGGCGTGAGAGCCAACCTCTTTGGAGAAGTATCTTAAATTCCACTTGGCTTAGTCGTGATGCTAATAATAGTTCGGCCACTTTCAGACAGCTGGGAGATGTAATAACTTCTACGTTAGCCTGTGGGGGAAAGAAAAATTCTTTAAAAAATTGTATCGCATTTAAACTCCCAGGACAAGCTACTTGATGTCTTGAAAACACACCGAAGCGGCTAGCCAGCGCGAAGCCCTCGTACTTCCCTCGGCATCGCACGAAGCGGCCCCGGAAAAGGGCTGCGGCGCCCGAGCTGCCTCCACCGCCGCCCCCTCACCGCTCCGCGGCGCGGCGCGGCGCGGCGCGGCCCCCGCCGGCTCCCGTAGCCTCAGGCAAACCGCGCCCCGCCCGCCCCACGCCCGCAGCCGGGCACCGAGCCACTGCGCCTGCGCACAGCGGGAGAGCGGCCCCCAAAGGCGCCTGCGCGCAGCGCGCGGGGCTCCGCGTTTCGGCGGCTGGCGGGAGGGGGGCGGGGCGGAGGCGGCGGGGCAGGGCGGGCCACGCCACGCCCCCTCGGGCCGCGGGGCGGGGCGGGGCGCCGCAGTGTGTGTGGCGGAGGGCGGGGCCGGGCAGGGGCGGGAGCCGGGGCCGGGGCGGCGGTGGCGGTGCTGCCGCGGCCGGGGCCGGGGTCGGCGTCGGCGGCGGGGCAGGATGGTGTTTGAGTCGCTGGTCGTGGACGTCCTGAACCGTTTCCTCGGCGACTACGTGGTGAACCTGGACAGCTCCCAGCTGAAGCTGGGCATCTGGGGAGGTACGGGGCTGCCGCGCCGCAGGGGGACGCGCCGCCCGGCCCGGCCCGGCCCGGCCGTGCCGGCCAGCCGCCCGCCCCCGCTCTCAGCGCCCCGGCTCTCAGCCCCCCTCGGTGCTTCCCGCCCGGCTGGGCCCGGGGCCGCCCTGCCGCCCGCGCAAGGGCGGTGTCCCCCGGGCGTCCGGCCGGGCCAGGCCGGGCGGGGCGGTGCCGCACCCGCCGCCGCGCTGGGCTGCCTGCCCGGCAGCGCTGCCGCCGCTCCACCTGCCCGGCAGCTTAAAAATAGTCGTGGGGGCGGGCGGGCTGGGGAGGAGGCGTCCGCGGGGGGCGTGGAGCAGCCGGTTGCGGCAGCGGGGGGGCGGCGGCGGGGCGAGGAGGAGCTGCAAAACACGGCAGGGAGAAACCCGGCCGAAGCGCTGGAGGTGTACGAATGTCCGCCTGGGTTCTGTTTTTCCCTGTGGAGCTGCCCTTGCTGCCTTCTCCTGGCTGGGGACGTACCTCGGCTGGGGAGGCTGGCGGTGTCGGGGTCCGCGCCGTGCTGACGGCGTTCGCGGAAAGTTTTTTTTTTGGGGGGGGCGGGGGGGGGGCGGGGAAGCTGGAGCCGCCGCCGGCTCGGAGCCGGCAGCCAGACCCGGCTGTCAGTGAATGCGAAACCGAGCTGGCTTACTGACTTTTTTTTTATTCCCTGCCCGGAAATAAGAAACTGAAAATGAACGCCTGGGGTTTTGAGAGCGCTTTAGTGTCGGCGGCGTGCGGGTGGAAGCCTCTCTGCAAACGGCAGTGACATGCTATTTCTTTTTGCTGCTGTCATCTGTAGGTCTAGAATGTTTGTCACTTTTAGTGTTAAAGAATCAGGAATAGAGAGTGTCTCAGGTGTCTGCAGAGGCTGTGCCCAGCCGTGCTAGGCGAGGTAAGCAACAATCTGTAGAAATGAATTAGCATGCCAGTTCTGAAGGGAGGGAAGTATTGTTTGCATGTGCTCAGTTGAGGTCTCTTTAGTAACGTCTGTGCAAGAAAACAGCAAGAAAGGTCTCTCTTTCCAGCACGTCTGGGCAAAGTAAGGTAGTATAAGAAGAGTAAGCCACATACAATTAACAGATGCATGTCCAGTGACAACTCCTGGCTCGGTTTTGAATGTGCATTCCAGGTGTCTGCAGCATCAGCAAAAGCAAATACAGAGGTGCAGGGGTTTTTTTTTTTTTTTTAACATGTGCGTTCATACGTCTTCAGGTGTGAAGCATCCTTGGGGTATTCCCTACCTACAGTTCCATTCCTAGGTACTCATATGTGAATCAGATCTTGGAAGCTTCTCCTGGAGTTATTTTGCTTCTTGGATGTTTTTGTTTTATGCTTCTGTTTCCCGAAATGGCGTCCTTTATTTGGTTTCATCTCTGCAATAATTTTCCTTCAGTTAGTCAACACATTCGTAGGATCTTTGCAAAGTTCGGTCTCTGTATGGGTCTTAACACTGCAACGGCACATGTAACTGCTGGAGAGAAAGTAGGAGGCCTTGATCTGTATCACTAAGGCCAATATAGCATATTTATTACAGATTACGTGGGTCTTATTTGAAAAGATTAAGTTATTGCATCTTTCAGCAAAAGCGTGTCAAACGAATTGTTTGATTTGTGTACTTAAGTTCTTCAGTTATCATAGTTTCTTCTTTCTGTTCAGTGAAAGCAAGCAAAATATTTAATGTAAAATACAGAACTGTATTCTGTAAATGTTTTCGGCAATGTTTATACATTACAAAAAGGTAAAAACTTATTTTTCCAGCTCTGTAGATTGCTGGTGGTTACTCTTGGCAGCTTATGCTTCTGTAAGGCAAATCTTACCAGATTAGATGCACATTAGCTTGCTCACTTTTTAAAAAAAACTAAATAGATCTCCCTCATTTTTACTTTGGAGTTTTGTTATTTAGCTGTTATATTTTTTTATGTATGTGGAATTTGATTTGGGCATTTTTCTATTATTTCCTCTTCAGGTAGTTTTAATATTTTAGAGGCTTTAGTATATTTTTTTTCTTTAAATTAGCTTCCTTTTTCCTCAGTAACAGTGCCTTTGTACTAGAATGAAATTATTTTTTCTCTACATAGTCTGTTCACTTGCCTAGCATGAAAATTGATATATGGAGCTATGTCTTGCTCTGAGATGCCCAGAACTATTGTGTAGCATTGTTGAAGCATCACCTGTAGAGGCTTATTTTTTTCTGGTCTACTGCATGATGCTTTCACTTGTATTTGCATCTTAAACTATGTTTAATGGCCTGTGCCAATAGTTCTTTTATTCCAAAGATCTTGGAGGATTTAGAAATTGCATTCCTCTATCTAAAAGGCAGTAACTATATTGGTAGTAATAGCAGTAGTCTACTGTCTTTATATGGAGGCCATCACTGATGAGCAGATGCCTACACTCAGAGTATATCTAAATTTTACTGATAATTTTATTGGCTTCCTAATTACTGAAATTATGGAACTAAATTACTTTTTTAGAAAAATGGTACTATTTTTTTTGTCTTGGTATTTTGTGTAAACTTAATACTTTTTCATGCTTGTCTGCATGCTCTGAAAGCATTTCCATTACAGCTATGTGTTTTCATACAGTGTTTGTCTTTGTGTCATGATAAACTTGCTAAATTTTACATAAATTGTGTAAATTAAATAAATTAATTAAATTAAAATTGACATTAAATTGTCCTAAATCCATTCAATATTTTAGTAAGGATTAAAAAGGGAAGTTTTCCTCCCTGTGACAAATGGTCAGTGCTTTTTGGATGCTATAGCACTGCACAGGTGCTAAATGTCTGTATCTCAAATTTTAAAAGATGGCTGAGAGAGTTGAAAGAACTGAATGGTCCAAAATATAAAAGGCAGTGCAGAAAGGAGAATGTAGGACAACCTGTACAAGTGAAAAAGGTGATTTGAACATGAAAGGCCAAGGCTTAGGAAAGAATGTTACAGGGAAGGAAGTCATATTCCTGAAGAACTCCATTAGTATGAAGCAGAATAAAAAGGTACTGTGTTAGGCAGCCATTAAGGAAAATTACTGGGTGGCTGATGCTGGGAAGGACACTGTTTTAAACCTCTTCTTGTTCTGGTCTTCGCTTAGAAACACAGTTTCAATGAGGTTTGTTAACAAAGGTGTAAATGCTTGGCTTAGATAAACAGGTTAGATAAGTATTTAGATAAGTTAGATATTTGTGAATGCTCTAGACCTAATAAAGTTATACTTCAATACCTGAAGAAATTATTGAAGCCATGTGAGGTGTTGACAGTTATCTTTGAGAAGAAGTGTCCCTGAGGTTTCCAAACACTATGAGACAAAACAGCTGTTTCACCAAAGCCCATGTTGACACTGTTTTCTTTTGACTGGGTCTACATGACTTCATTCAATGTCTTGGTAAGACCCTCTGTACTGCCCTTTAAAACACTTAATTCTCTCTCGACTTGGCACACCTACTTATTAGGTAATGTCTCAAGCATATCTTACTTAACTTGTTATTTGAATAGCTGGTTTCTCTTATTGGGGAAGGTACATTAGTAGGATGATATAGGCAGGTAATTGGCACCAGTTTGTGAGCACTTTTTACTTTTTTTTTTTTTTCTGGCTACACCTATCATTGTAATAAAAGACAACTACTTTTGCATACTTTGCTTTGTCTAGGTATAACAGGTGCAATCCCCCCCTTACATATTAGTAATTTGAATTGATTGAGGGATGAAGAATATCTAGTAGTTTCCTGCTAAAAAGCAGAAATTCTGTTACAGTATGTGAGCAGGAGTGTTGCATACTGGTCCGATACCAGCTGAAGTATTTTCAGTTTCTGATGCCTATCATCTTTCATCTCTTTTCCTCATCTGCCTTCCCTGCCCCCTCACCCCCCGCTTCCTCCCTGTTCTTACTTTCAAGACAGCAGCGATGTGATTAATACGTAGGTTAAATCTGCAGGATTTTTATGTGGATTAGTTTTCTTCCCCCTCTTTAACTTCTGTTGACATCCATGACAAAATTTCAGTTAGGCATCTTTAGTGAAATGGTTTACTGACTGTTATCTTACTTTCTAGATCTCTTTTTGTGAGCTAAGTCCTTGGTACGAGACATTAGTTCATGCACTCAAATTCATGAAGCTATTTTGACTGTCTAAAATTAAAACTATAAACCTATGTATTCCAAAATTTCAACAAATGTTTGATTTTCTCAAATTATTTACAATGTCCGGAGACCAGCAAAGCTAAGAATTTGCTTTATAATACAGCCTAAATAAATCCTAGACTGTGCTATAGGTGTTTATAAATGTTCTGGCTCTGATTATTGTTTTGGCTGTTAGCCTGCATGTTTAACCCTAGATACTTATACAACTCCAACTACTTGTATGTACAGTTTTCCAGGTTGCTTAGTTGGGCAATTTTTAACCTATCAAATGGGGTTTTATCCAGATGCATTTCTGTCATCAAAACAAAGAATCATCTAATTGCCTCCAACATTGCCCCAAACACCCCAACAAAACCAAGCAACCAAATCTTGATGTATTTTGAAATTCTTGCAATAAAATCCCTCCAGGACAGTAAAATTCAGTAGCTATGTTATGTCCTGCAACAGGCCTTTGTTCCCTGGTTTGCCTGCTTCTGTTTGTGAGGGCTTCCCCCCCCACCACCGCAGAACGGTCAGGATTCAGTGCAATTGCACTTGGAGGTATGTTTTACTGCAAGTGAAACAGCCGAGTGTGATAGAGACTAAATGTTGGCAATGGAAGAGAATGCTGACGTGATCAGTTACTGCATTTTGAATTGTGAGCGTTAGAACTGGTTGCCAGCTGAGGTATGATAACTTTGGAAATAGTTCATATTTACTTGCAGGAATGTTCAGTCAATCTCTTTCTTGCACACTCTCAAGTGTAGGAGAGAGAAAGGTTGCATAAATATACAAAACATCGTGCTTCAGTAGTAACCTTTTGTGTGCTTTGGTAGTCCATTCACTGTAGTCAGACCCTCAATCAAGGTTTTTGTAAGTAAACTGTGATATTTTAGTGACCATGTTTCAGTAATTTTATACTAAAATTGAGATGATTGAAGTTTTACTAATTTATATCTCTTCTAATGATTTTAACTAAAACCTTTAAACTTACTAATTGTAAAATTGTAAGTATAGGAAAAATGGTGAAGAATTATTTACCCCACTTCCCAATCCCAACATTTAATGTAGAATTGTCAAAGCCTTGTTTGAAACAGTATCAATGCCATGTTTATTCTCTGCCGTTACGATGTGCTCAGGTAAAATGAGCTGTAGTTCTCCATCACAAAATATTGTTTGTAAGTGCTTGGATAACAATCCTTGCTCACTTTGCAGTACCTTGTTTTTAGAAGCATTAGGGCTGCGAAATTATTGCAGCTTAAGTTACCGTGCCTCAGCTGAAATGTGGCATGTGCCAAACCCTTGATAAATGAGAGGCAATGTTTACTTAGCTGACAGTGAAAGTGAAGAAACTAAACCCGGTTAAACTGCTTCATGTGTCACGTAATGTTAGAGTTTGCCTGTGAACACTTTTACCACGGCTCAACTGACAGGCAAAAATTGCACATCATGCATGGTAACTTGGTTGCAAACCTGAACCTTTGTGCTGGATGCCATTAGAATTACTTGCCATGAATACAATTAGAATTAGTGATGTCTTCTTGGAGGAGCAAATGCCTTTCTTTGGGGTGTGTCTCTCATATAATGAAACTTACTCTAATGAGTGTTAAAATGGTCTAGGCAGGGTCAGCTTTATCAGGGAATAAATTTAGAGTAGAATTGAACCCAATGGTAGATAAAAACTCACCTTGTTATTACCTAGAAAGACTGTGTAGACTAGTTATAGTTACTAGAGTAGTTACAGACTGCTGCTGGGAATGCGTGGTGGGGTTTTGTTTTTTTTTTTCTTTTTTCTAATGTTCCTGTCAATGCGTGTGTATTGTAAGGCTTAAAAGCAGAACCACCAGCTCTCAAAAAACATCCTTCTGCATGTAGTATTTCTCTGGAGATGCTGGTGGTGGCACATGTCAGATATGTGGAATTCTACTGGAAAGTGATAATAATTTGCTGCAATTATTAATAAATTAAATCATTAGAAACTTTATAGTGTTTTGTGAGTACTACAAGATGGATGGATTAATACACCTGATCAGCTCTTCCACAGCAGTTCAACAACTTGAGCCAACTGTTCTAATGAATGAATTTTTGAGATTAGGGTCCACTTTCCCCAAATTGGTGGTACTTTGAACAGTAGTCTAATGCCATCAGCACTGTGTAACTGTAAGAATATTTCTTGCAGTTGGAGCTCCTGTCTCCCCATATGCTTGGCCATTTCTAACTTGCATCCCCACAAGGAAAGCATTATTGGGTCAATCAAATCTTCATTTGCAACCTCAGGTTGTATTCCTTTCCAGGCCTGTAATCTGCTTCTGGCTTCCTGAATATTGTGTATGCCCCTGCTTAGCTGTATCAGGTGTCTGTTCCATGTGCATGTGTTAACATGCAGGTAACCATTGCAGGTGTTCCATCCTTCTTGTAGAATTTGCAGAAGACATTGCTTTGGACTATGTGCATGTTTTTAAGTTAGGAGTTTCCTGGTTCCTTCCAACGTTCCTTTGTTACGGCAAGTATCTGATGTCAAGTATATTGTAAAAACAGATCTCGCAATTCAAATTTTCTGTGTTTACAGGGTACTGAATTCATTGTTGTCTTAAGACATGTAAAAAATAGATTTACTGAAATGTTTCCTGTGAACTTTTATAAGCCTGTAAATATAACTTGCAAATGTAAGATCTTTTGAGGGCTAAAAATTCACTCTAAATCAAATGTTGCTAGATTTCCACAAGCATAGGAAGCAGATGGTCGAGGAAAAAGAAGCAAACTTTTAATTTCAAAACGGGTCCTTACAAAATGTGACAGAAATTTCCAACATTTTTACTCTCAGGAATCTTAGGTTCTTTTCCATGGACATGCAAGCTCCATGAGAAAATCTCAGATACTATTTTGTAGCATGAATGAACAGTGTGTTCTTAATCATCTTTCATGGATATTTGAGGTGTAGGTTGTGGATATCTTCCACAGCAAAGAGTTGAAGAGTCACAGGTAAGGGACCACCGACTCAGACTTTGGGATGTTTAGTCTGCACCACTACTACTGTGATTATTGTAGTTTTACTTCTTGGCTTCTTTGCTTTTAGGAGCTGTAGCACTGAAGAATCTTGAAATAAAAGAAAATGCACTGGTAAGTGAAAATAAAAAGAAAACTGTTGCAAAAATGATTCTTGAACAACGTTTTGGGTTGTATGTGCTTTTTTTGGTTCTTATTTTAGGAAATACTGTCTTTCAAGTGAAAACTTACTGTTTTGTTTTCTCTGCACTTGTGTGGTTTGTCTGATTAATTTGAGATTAAATTTAAAGGTGAAGGTGTATACTGGCTTCATTTACCTTTTTTTTTCCCCAAAAAAACCTGAAACTCTCAACAATTGCTAAAAGAATGTGTTTACGTCAAAAGCAATACTGAAAAACCTTTTTTTTTTCCGTATGGCTCATGAAGCTAGAAACTTGCTCTTGGGAATGTATTTAACCTAGCATGGCTTAACAATCTAAATCGGTAAGCAAACACTTGGTTGTTCCATTATATTGAATGGGGTTTTTTTTTCAGTGGTTGAAAGGTAAATTTGTTGTTAAGGTTATCATTGTGGTTTTTTCCTACAACGGAACGTTTCACAAGTTGCTGAAATGAGTTTAAATGTTCTAAAACACTTTCTTTCAGAGTCAGCTGGATGTGCCATTTAAAGTTAAAGCAGGACATATTGGTAAGTTACATTTTATTATACACCCATGTGGGAGTTACTAAGCATAGTACTTTTCCTTGCAAGTGGCTCTAGGTATCCTAAGCAAGTTATTTTTCTAGTTTCCTTGACTTACGCGCTTTGTACGCTCTGAAATTTGTTTCTTCTGAAAAAAGCTGTTTGAAGAAGCTCCTTTTCTTGAGCTGAGATGGTAAAGTTAAAATATACTCGAGTCTTGTCTAATCAATTCAATATTAATGAGAAAAGAACCCAACACAACAAAGATGAGCAGCACTGGATGTCATCCCTTGTCTTAGCAAGATTCCACAACTTCTTTGTCTTCCAGTTCCCTTTCTATCCTCCTTCCCTGTTTCTGCTAATATGAAATTCTTATTGCAAGTTGATTGTCTTGTAAAAGTTAGCAGTTTCTTAAAGCAAAGTAAGTCTGTAATTGTTGTGTTTCCCTTAAATCTGCCCTGGAAGTATATAGTTTCCTGTGACTGACTTCATAGTTTATTAAAATCAGCACTTGTGTGAAGAATGAGAGACGCTGTAACCTCAGGGTCCCCATGTTCACAAAACATACACACTACTTTAAGACTTTCTTTCAGAGAAAAAGAAAGAAAAAAATCTGTATTTTAAAAATTCTGGTTTTGGGAGTATTTACCTGACTGATCACGTATGACCTGCCCATGTTCTTCTTGTATATGAGGGTGCTGCAGTGGATTTGCAAGGAGGGAGAGGTTGCTGTTAGGAAGAAGGAATATAATACAAGGGAGTAAGGGGAGGACCTGTAGACTTAATAGTTCTGCTCACGGAAAAAGTGGTTCATTTGTGTGCTGTGTAAAACAAACAACCCAAAGGACATATGCCTCAGATGCACTATTTTTTCTGTCCAATGTAATAATTGTTCACAGATTTTGTGGTTAATTTTGATTATCTTTCTAATCTTTTTTTTTTCCTAGTCAACTATTTAAGTGAATACCTCAACCTTTTTCATTTTTGTTTGTAGGTCAACTTAACCTACAGATTCCATGGCAAAACCTTTATACTCAACCCGTTGAGGCAGTTCTTGATGGAGTTTATTTGCTTATTGTGCCTACAGCCAGTAAGTTAATGTAGAGAAAAAGTGAATATAGATTGGTGGGATTTCAGAAGTATCTGGAATGGATTTATATTGTTTTCATGAGCTTTATTTCTAGTAGGTACTCCTAGCAAATACAATTAGATATTGGGAATGGGAAGTCTTTCAGTAGTTTACATCTAGTCACCTAATTTTTTGCTGTTATGTAATTATTAACAAAATGTGAAAATTACTGCTTTTGAAACAGCATCTTCCAAAAACATGTAAGGTGTTTTGTATAATACCTTTTTACATTGTGTATTTAGGCATAAAATATGATGCTGAAAAAGAAGCCAGGCAGCTCTTGGAAGCAAGACAAAGGGAATTGCAAAGGATAGAGGAAGCAAAGCAGAAAATAGCTGACCAAGGTAAGAGTGGGAAAAGCTAATGAAAGTGATGCTATTTCTTTCTTTATTTTAATCCAGAAACATGCTGGATTTGTCACTTGAAGTGTTTTAGATTCCTGTTTTCCTCTTGATACTTAAAAACCTATTAGTTACAGATTTTTAGGTGTAGCTGCCATCAATATTGCAGAAAATAAAAAGGTTCAAACACTGATGTGATCTGATATAAATAAGGGGTTTGAAATACTGCTTTCTCGTCTCAGATGTTGCCTGACATTTTCTTTCCTCTTCTTTCATAAGAAACAATTGTTTCCAGTAGCAAAGAATTTTTATGGTTACAGCTTTTTAAAGATTCTGTTTAAGTTGTTCTTTAATACATGTTAAGTCTTATCATCTTGAATTCAACTTTTGGTACTTTCAAGAAATATGTATTGGCCACCTTGAGTATCAGTGGGTACAGGTCGTACTTTTGAACAACCTGATTCTTCATGCAGCAGGTAATAAGAACTGAAACAGTCTAGTCTGGGGATATAAATGTTATAGATTATACTGAAAGGACATGTTTTTATGCAACTAGAGTAAAATGTAATGGAAAATTTAAATATCTATCATACAAACTTTACTATGTCCTTGTTTTCTCTAGTGTAGTTTTAAAAATACTTTAATGCAAATGGAATATTAAATTCTTTTCCTTTTAACTTAGATAAAGTAAAAGAAGAGAAACAAGACACTTTTGTAGAAAAACTAGTCACTCAGGTCATCAAAAATCTTCAGGTGAAAATTTCCAACATCCATATTCGCTATGAAGATGATGTAAGTACTTTTGTCTATCTCAGCATAAGGGGTTGTGCACTGTAACATGAAATTATGAACCTGTCTGGTTTCTTTTTTCCTAGTTGCTTTGCATGTTGAGAGTATCCTGGTAAAGTTTTGGAAATTTCATAGTCTTCAAAAAAAAAAAAAGAAAAATTATAAAAAGCTTGTACCAAAACACAAAGATATTTGTAAGCATATGGTTGAGTACAAAGAAGATACAGTTGTCAGATCTTTGCTATATATATTTTTTTCTTGTTGGCTATTTACTTCCAAATCTAAATTTAGAGCATAAGATAATCCTTTTTTGGTATTTTCCCCCTCTCTATTAGATCACAAATCGGAATAACCCCTTGTCATTTGGGATTTCACTTCAGAATCTAAGTTTGCAGGTAATTTTATTTTTCATCTAAAAAGCATGTTGATGTATACTGATAGGTTAAGTTACGTTTTTGTGTATTATTGTGCTGTCTGGTAACATACTAATGAAAGTATACCTATAATCATGAGGAATGCGCAATGCTAACTACTTGGTTTATCAAATCCAGCATAAACATTGTGGTGGGGGTGCCGTTAAAGATAAAGTACTAGCACTAAAACAGACCTTTGGGAGGAAATTTTTATTCTTCTGCCTGCTGCACTTTGTGGTTGCCAAGCACCAGACTTTCCTGGATTTGGGCTATTCGGAATCTATGAATATTTTACTGAAACTGCCATGAGCCCAAAGAAAGGAAGTTACTACTTGATATTGGGGAGGGGGAGAAGAAAAGGGTGGGGGGAAAGAAGACGGCTTCTTGTTTCAAAATGGAGCTGAGCTCTTTGATCTGCAAGCTCCACTTTAAAGTGCTAATTGTAGTCATCATAGACTATACTTTTTTTTTCTGGAAGACTACCTAGTAGCAGCAATATGCTGATTCTGCTGAGTTGCTCTGATTCAGTAGCTTTTACTATGTAACTGATAATCTTAAAGAAAATATGTCTAAGTAAATGTTACTTTCTTGAATGAAATAGTTGTTTTATGAACGCTTGGTCCTAGCACATTGACAGGTTTTTGCCAGCCCCTTCCCCTAAACAGTTTTGCATAATGAACAAAAGCTTTGGTATTCTTAGTACTTACTCTTGAAATGCGTATTAGCCTTGCAAAAGTATAATGGCGTATAGTGTTTCTGTTGGGCTCAAACTAAAATGCTACTTCTAGAATTATAAAAGAATTCTAGTGCCTTGTTTCTCTCTTTCCAAAGAGCCTGCCTAAAAATAATATTGGTGTAAAGGAAAACAGTTTGCAATACTGAAAACAGGATTTTAAAGAATCTTTTAGTTCTTGTGTGCAGCCTGCCGGTACACGTGTATATTTTTAGGGGAAGAAGCCTTATCAAGTTTCCACTTAAAATAATGGCTCAATCATCTTAAATCAGAAGATGGTGTCCCGTTATTTTCGGTGGGGATTAATTATGATGATGTTCCTCTCTTTTTTTTCCTGGTTTGTTTCAGTGAGGATAAAATGTTGGTGTATGGTAGATATTGGAATAATTTTCTTTAATTCTCATTTCAGACCTCAGATAAGAATTGGAATCCATGTTTACATGATGAAACTGCCAAGTTGTTCTACAAGGTACAGTATAAACTGTATGCTAAAGAAAGAATTGTTAACAAAATAGGGTGAATTAGAGTTTCTTCCACAGAAAATGAGATCAAGAAAACATGTAACTGTATAGGCTCTAAAATAAAAGGATGTATAGTCTGCAAGGAACATTCTGAATATTTTTATTCATCCAGACTTTGTGAAATCCACATTATTAATCTAAAATTTGTAGGTATTAATACATATGTTCTGTTATATTTTCAGCTTGTACGACTGGATAACCTTTTTGCTTACTGGAATGTGAAATCGGAGATGTTCTACCATGGTGGTTGTGATGAATCATTGGTAAGTAAAGCATGAGATAATATATCTAGTATTCTAGTTCATACTGTGAAGCATAGAGCATTCTTCACATTCAGTTCTCCTTCCATTTATGTCAATGTCCTGGAGAATTGTCTTGTTACTAATAGCTTTTTTAGGAAAAATGGTAAATGTTAAGGTTTTTATGTGATGGAAGTACAACACCCATCTGAGAAAGTAAAAAAAAAAGTCCTTTGCAAGTTATATTATATAATTTTTTATATATATATAAAATTATATAATTTGCAAAATTATGCACAATATGTGGTCATCTTGCTGTTCAGTGATTTTATTAGCTAAAAATAGAAGTCTTGTTCTGTTTAAAACATAGATGGATATTTTGAATTTTATTGTGTATCAGAGGGATTATCTAAAACCTGTATTAAAATGCTAACATTTTATATTTTAAAACTTTATAATGAAATAAAAATGGAACTTATTTTTAACTCCATTGTGTATGTAGGTTAACTTAAAACAGGGAGTTGCCAGCCACAACGTGATTCCAGAAGGTTATGATTTTGGTAAGTGGTATTTTATTTTTATTTGTAATATGCGTGTATATGTCACTTCTAATTTTTAATGCCTCTCAAAGGTTACTACTTTGGCTGTTATTCAAAAATCTTACTAAGGAGTTTAGTTCAGTTCTTTTATAGGAATAACTGTCTCTCTGACAGTGAATACTGTGCCATATCTGTAGCCTTAAAAAGGCTTTGATTAAAATACAAGTCTTGAGCCATGTATCGTTCTAACGGAATGTCATATATAAATTTTCATTGTTCACAGCCATTGATAATTCCTTATTTTAAGAAGGTTAGCAATAATATGTGCCTCATGTAAGTTTTGTGAATCAGATTGGTTTGAGTAATAGATTAATGTTTTTGATGTCACCTGCCTTATGTGAAGTGTATCTTTTTTCAATAGAGGTGGAAACAGTAATCACACAACTCTGAAATGTCAACTTTTTTTTTTTCTAGTGTTGCTATATTGCAAGCTGTATTGCTTTGAGTGTTGCTTACTTTAGTCCAAATGTTGCATTGGCTCCATTCAAACATGGTGATTGTTTACTTTTCACTATATGGTAAATACACAGTTTTTATTTCTCATGTGCATCTGTGTGATTGTTTAGCAACTGTTTACAAGGCAATATGGCCTTTGAAGTGGCTTGTTCTCTGGCAAGCAAGTCCTCAGTTCACTATATCCAGGGTTAAAACGGGCACTGTTGATTTTATGGGTTTTTTCTTGCTGCCTTTGCCTGAAAGAGGAAGCCTTTTGTGTCTCTTCATTTGACTGTCAGAGAACTATTTAGTAATTTATTCTGATTTCTTATCTGTTTTTTCCAGTTGCTAGCTTTGACTCTTTTTACAAGAAAATAAGTTTAAACATCATCAGTTCTCTAAGTCTTTACTAATAATAGTTGTATGCAAAATTGCAGGATTCAGGATTTACACTCTTAAAATTCAGCAGTGCAATCAGAGCCGCAGATACTATATTAGATACAGATACAGAATTAAATCATGCTAATATTCTGTGGTAAATGAAAATTCTGACTCTCTTAGAGCAACTCTTTAGACTGAAACATTGATAGAAAGGTAGTAAAATCTGCTTGTGTCATTTGATCTAAATGCAAACATAACACACATAGAAAGGATGAAAAATGAAATTTAGGAAGGTAAGTACAGGGAGAAAATTAATAGAAATGCTACCACGTAAAATGTGTAGATAAAAGTAAAATAAGCTTCACAAGAAATACAGGGCTTAAAATGAAACAAAGGTGAATCGGTGTAAACATGGCTTCACCTTACAAAAATGTCTGTTTCCACTTGTATGAGCCTTTCAGTGAATTTAGAATATTTGGTATGTGGATGGTCTATCAGTATATCTGTTGAAATCAAAGGGATTTTATTTGATAAAAATACGATTTACACAAATTCAAGTAAAATACAAATTGGACCAATTGCTGAAACAGATGGAAAGTTGAACTAAATGTGGCTTCTGAAGGCTATATGGAGTGGCTGATATTGCAAAATTGTTGAACAGATAAAGTATTTCTGCTCTGAATGTTTTTTTGTGATGTGTGGAATAAGAGTTGTTATAGTGAAGTAAGTGCTATGTTTGAAACTATCTTGTACTATAAGTAGTTTATATCATAGCCAGAAAAAATAGATTTGTTGCAAGTATAAACTATTAGTTGAAACATCTGCCATGTAATACTGCATACAGAAAATTTTGTGAAAACGTTTCACAAATACTTGTTCCACAAATGTTGCCAGAATGAAACTGGAAATTGAGTATAGATTGCGTTATATTTTAAGCTGTGTTGATGAAGTCTTCATGTTTTGAAGTCTAGCATTTTTAAATGAATAATCTGGTATAACTTGAGCTGATAAGTATTATGTATCATTTATGGCAGTCCTAAATAATTTAATTGCACTTTTTATATCAACTTCTGTTTTTTAGTATTCCGCCCAATTTCAGCTAGAGCCAAACTCCTTATGAATCCTCGATCTGATGTTGACTTTTCATCACCGAAAATGGATTTAGATGTAAATTTACAGGATATAACTGTTGAATTCAATAAGCCACAGGTATAAATACTCTTCTGAAGTTATATGTAATGTGGTAAAAAAGTTTGTTTGCAAAAATAGTAAGAAAAGTGGTCTGAAATTTTATAATAAACATACAGAATTGATTCAGTTATTAGTCTTGTTTTTCTTTGTAAATTATTTTCTTTTTAAAGAGAAGCTTGGTTCATGTTGTTCTTGGACAATAACACTCAGTTTGAAATTTTGTTTGTTTATGGGTTTGTGTTTTTTTTCTCTTTTAGTACTTCAGTGTTATGGAGCTTCTTGAGTCTATTGATATGATGACTCGAAATCTGCCATATAGGAAGTACAGACCTGATGTTCCATTGCACAGCAATGCCAAGATATGGTAGGCCATCTCAGACTTTGAAAATAATTTGTTGGTTCTTCATTTGCCATAATTACCAAGGGATTGTTTCTTACTTAAGGAGGTTAGAATTCATTTCCTTCTGAAACAAAGTACTCTATTCTGTTTTTGTTTGTTTCTCTTAAGCTAGGCATATTAAAAAAAATTGGTGAGGACCTCAAACCAAAGGTGAGGACACAATATTTGAAAGCCTGCATTTGCTGTCTTGAAGACCATTATCAGTAACTTAAGTCTGATAGTGTTTTAATATCCTAACTCTGTTTTAATGAAGGAGACTCCATTATTTGTTAGGTACTATTACAAGAACATAGCTGTTATTTAAAAATAGGCAAACCTTTTCAACACAGATGGCAGAGATTTGATTTCTTTTCAGAAGATTTCTTACAAATATGTTGTAGTTATTCACACACTCACATATATATATTTGTGGTCATATTTTTTACAAGGTTACTTTTTAATTTTAGGAAATAGCAACCTGTCAGCTCTGTGTGGAAAAAAAAATAAAATCCTTAGGTTCCTCTACTGATCAGAAGTGTGATAGTAGACAAGGGATTTCACCCTTTCACAACTTGAAGTAGTATTTAGTGTGAGTCTGCATAGCTGTGGGTGTCTTTTCAATATACCAAAAGAAATGTAAACTGTACTTCATTTGTCTTTGCTTTTAGGTGGAAATATGTTATTTATGGCATCCTTGAAGTAAATGTTCAACCTAAGCTCCAAATGTGGTCATGGGAACACATTCGGCACCATAGGAAACAAGTGAAGAACTATAAAGAGATGTATAAAACAAAGATAACTTCCAAAAAACCTAACGAAGATATCTTAAAATTGTTGGAGGTTAGCAGTTTTCTTTTAAAGGCTTAAATATTGTTCATCTTGCTATTTTCTTAAACTTAAATGTTTACATGTTCCTAAGTGAGTACTAAGTTAAAATAAGATTTTCAGTGGCCAGACTTGCAACTTCATCAGTACCTTTCTCTGTGAGCAGTATTAACAAACATATTAGGTAATTTTTTAAATTAGTAACTGCAGTGAAGAAAAACTTAAACTGATGTGCTTTTCTTTTCCAGGTTTATTTTAAGTTTGCAGCTTGAGCAAATTAACTTGGGTTGCACTGAAAGAGTTGTTTACTGTCATTTCCTGTAAAACTGAGCTGTGAAATCTAACCAAATGAAATTGTCAAAAAATGATTTCTCACCTCCTTTCTAGGAATTCGAAAAGGCCTTGGATATTTTTAACATCACTCTAGCAAGGCAACAAGCAGAAGTTGAGGTAAAATTTCATCATTTAAGTGAATCTAAAAATAACTGCAACATGATGATGTGGAGATTTTAGGGAGATGCATTTTCGTTCTACTGATTGAATTGTTCGTTCTACAGTCTTCGGATTTTCCTTGTGTTTCATGTTTGTTATTATAAGGCATAAATTAGTTGCAGCTTATAGGTAAGCAAATGTTAAATAGCTCCCTATACTACTGCTTCAGAATAACTGATCTGGGAAAAAATTCTTTCCACTTTTGGTGAGGAAGATTTACTGTGGAAAATATGGTCAAAGAATGATAGAATAAGTCAAGTTGGAAGGGATTATACCCAAAGCTTCAGGCTTTTTCTTTTTTCTTTTTTTCCCTCCTCCCCCAACAGCCTAGACTATTAGTTTATTCCCTTCCTTCCTGATACCCTATTATGTAGGCTGAACACCTGTATATGTAGTATGTTGACCTTTTGTTACTATTTGCAAATTTTGGAATATAGCAAATGCAGAATACATTTAAGTAGGTAATCAGTTAGGCAAGATAGTGTGACTTGAGTAGTCACACTTAATTTGTTAGCCTTGTTTTTCTTAGGTTAGTGTACTGCTTAGTTTTCAGTGTGGTGTCTGAGCATCCTTCCAGGAGACTGAAGGGAAGTCTATATAGGTTTTCTGAAATCTCTGAAGTGGTCTTTCTCCCTTAATAATCAATATAACTAAAAATTAAGCAGAATATGAAGTTTCAAATCTGAAATAATGTATTGGTAATTAAACTTCATGAACGTCAATCATTTCTTATGGCAGTGGTTGTGGGTTTGGTTTTTTTTTAATTTTCTGGAGTATATTAAGTATGGTGGGAAGGCAATTGCTGCAGTGATAGATGTGGTGCGTCTACACCAAAACTCTAAACAGGAATCCATAAACGTAATTTTTTCCTTCTAGTTGTCTGTATGTACACCCACACTTGGATGCTTGTGTGATCATTATGCAGAAGAAGACACATTTATGTCCCTCCCCTTCAGTTGTTTGGCTGAATTAGAGTGCTTTTCACGAGAGGGTTTTTTTGTTTTGTTTTAGTTCTCATTCAATTTTGGCATGTTTTTATGTTGTACCATATAATTTCTGTTGGTTTTCTTTTTCCTCTTACTTCTTGCAAGGTGAGGGAAATCTGAAGGAATTTTCTGTCTAGTTTTATTCTTCTTTTCTCCAGTGTGACCATGCTGCTTACAAAAAGTTATGTCATATTGCATTCCTGACCACTTCCCAGTCCTGAGTTTTAAGATAGGTTTCTGTAGAGTTTAGAAGTAGGTTGCAAGCAAATGAATTTTTGTTTTGGCTGTAAGCCTTGTATTTGGAAAGTGTTAGAAAAGCACCTTGAAACATCTGCTAGCTAACTGAAAATATTTCCAAGTATTGAAAGTCAGGTCACAGTGACTCTAGCTCTAGTGTTCTAGCTCCATCTATCTGTCATAACCCATCTGTCTTACAGTTAGCAGGTCATACCTCTGCACAAGGTCTCAAGGGACTTGTAAGAGGCAGATCTACTACTAGCTTGGTATCCTGACAGCCTTCGGTCTACTAGGAATTTAAAGGAGCACCCTTTAGATGTGGGCTGAGTAAAGGCAGATAAAGGACCCTACTGTTCGTAAGCTTTTTTTGTTTTTTAAAAACATACCTTAGAGTTGAATTTCAAGGGCTTGCTTTTCTCTAGACCTTGAAATCAAGCTCCCCAGAACTCACATTTGTGAACACAGTACCATCTGATTTTCTGGGAACTTTGTAGCAAGAACTTTATATTCCAAACCTTAGGCCATTTTTTAATCTTTATCACTAGTGCCCTGAGTACAAAATACCAGCTTCGGTGAGCCAAGCATCAAGACTCTGTATCAGATAGCTTGAGAAATTTTGTGCTTTCAATCTAGAGAAGACTTTATAGATGGTTCACCTAATTCAGAATACAGGATGACAGTCTTGGTTCTCTCTTTATTTTAGTCAAAACAGTTTACCTTGCTGAGTAGTCTTTCCATAGATTATGACTGTTTTTATTACTAAACCATTGTAAATGGAGGATGGGGAAAGCTCAACAGGATTTCTTCCGGAAATTTCTTTAGTTCCCATACTGCACAAATGTTTTCTTCATCCTTGCAGAAGTGCAGTTCCCCTCCCTTCTGTCTGTAGCCTTTCTTACCTTGGACTCTGGTGCCAGCTGCTGCCTCAGACATATTGAGAATCATAGCTTTAAGCATCACTTCTTTTTCTCCATGACAGTTGTCCTTCAACACCAACTCCTTGGTGCCCTAGAAACCTCTAATTTCAGAGGTTTAACAGCCCTTTTTTCTAAGGCTCTGTCTATTCTTTCCTTGGACTGTTGGCTCTGTAACATCTGCTTGATGATTTGGTATCCTTTATGAAGAGGACTTTGGAGGATTTCGTTCAAATTTTTTGAGGCCTTGTGTTGTTTAGCTGACATTCTGCATCATCTCTCTGAGGTGAATCAATAGTATCAGTTCAGAAGGCTTTATGTTTTTGTGGTGAGTCCTCCCTTCCATTAGCCTGTAGGTGGACAGATGTGACAAGATCCTAAAAAGTTCTGATTTATAGCCAGCTGTTTTCCCTAATTGTGTTGCAGAAAGATCTTGGGTTTTTTGAATGCTGAGAAAGGATCCCTGTCTCACTCACTTTGGAGGGTATCACATTCACTAGGCGTCTCTAAATTCAGAGCTTATCTGAAAGTATTTGTATCTTTTTGGATCATATTAGTCATGAAGAAAAATAACTAATTTGTGTGGTCCACTACAGTTTTGAGAACTCCTCTGTCTCCTGGATCGCTTGATGGTTGTTTGCCGTCCCTCATGCCAAACTTTCAGTGGTCAATCATCACTGGCAATAGACAGTACATCCCCTAGCTGCTGAAATAATGAATGTGGGAGAAGAGAGGGCTTCCTTACTATTATAGCAATAGGTATCAGATCCAGCAATAGTTTTCTATATTCCTTAGAGTAAATATTCTATTAAAAGAGCAAGGATTTTTTTTTTTTTTAAATTATTGCTTTGGATATCTCTCTTGAAACAAAAAATATAGGGATCATTTAAACTTTGGCCTGTGCTGTCTATTTAATTGCTTACATCTATATTTTTAATGATTCTTTATAAGTGCATTGTTGTAATGTAGAGCACTATATAGTGTTGTGGAATTTTTTCTTTTGGTGGTGGGAGCTAGAGAGAAAATCTGCTATGTAAGAAACATTTATTGACTTGAAATCAGCTACCTTTTGCTTGCTGTTTTTGTTGATAAAGTTGGTTGATTTTATGCAAGTGAGAATTGGTCTGATCATGCACCATGTACTTGAAGAAGTTATTAGAAGAAAAACTGAAAAATACCATGTTGCCTTTTCAGTGGTTGTCTAATAATGTTTTGATGTGTTAGAGCATGTCTTGGGTCTATATTTTTCTTAGGAAAATGAGGAAAGAAGCATGAAGACAATGACTTGTTTGAGTATTTTTTAAATTTCAGGCAACTAAGGCTGGATTAAAAATCTACAGACCAGGAGTAAAACAAGATGATGAAAATTCTGGTGGCTGGTTTAGCTGGATATGGAGCTGGTCAGGTGAAAAAAAGGATGAACAAAAAGAAGAAGTAAAAGGTTCAAGTATGTTAATTTATTGGCAGTTTTTTTTATTATTAAAAATGACCTATTAGAATAATAGGTCCCTAGCAATGGAATTTTGGTTTTGTTTAATATTTCGTCTATCAGATTATTGATGTATACATTTTCCCTTAGCCTTTTTTTGCTGATGAAGTTGTTAATTGGATGTTACAGAGGTATCTTACAATACCTTCCATAGGTCTTTCTGAACTGTCTTCAATTTGTGCTTTCTCCTGCCACAGTTTTCACATTTGTGTGCGTGGTGTGCTGTGTATGGGGATTTGAAGAAGGTGCTAGAAAACAGTAGCAGTTAATGGAATGTAAACAATTTTACTTCCATTCGTTTTATAATTTGGCTATTTCATGCAGTGTATTGGAGTTTGATTCACTTAAGTACAGGGCACCTAGTAAAGGTTGTGGAACATGGAAAGCAAATCAAAAATGTTGCCCCTATTAGCAAGCTAGCAAATAGAGTAGGTCAGTGTGATGGTTTGACCCTGGCTGGATGCCAAGTACCCTCCAAAGCTGCTCTGTCACTCCCCTTCTCAACTGGACAGGGGAGAGAAAATACAACGAAAAAGCTCGTGGGTCGAGATAAGGACAGGGCGATCACTCAGCAATTAATGTCATGGGCAGAACAGACTCGACTTGGGGAAAATCAGTTTAATTTATTACCAGTCAAAACTGAGTAGGAGAGAGGAGTGAGAACATGTGTAGGGTAATAAGAAATAAACCCAAATCTTAAAAACACCTTCCCCTCACCCCTCCCGTCTTCCTGGGTTCAACTTCACTCCTGATTTTCTGTGCCTCTTCCCCCCGAGCAGTGCAGGGGGATGGGGAACGGGGGTTGCGGTCAGTTCGTCACACGTAGTTTCTGCTGCTCCTTCCTCCTCAGGGGAGGACTCCTCACGCTTTTCCCCTGCTCCAGCATGGGGTCCCTCCCACAGGAGACAGTCCTCCACGAACTTCTCCAGCGCGGGTCCTTCCCACGGGCTGCAGTTCCTTATGAACTGCTCCAGCGTGGGTCCCCCATGGCGTCACAATTCCTGCCAGCAAACCTGCTCCAGCGTGGGCTTCTCTCTCTCCATGGGTCCACAGGTCCTGTCAGGAGCCTGCTCCAGCGCAGGCTTCCCACAGGGTCACAGACTCCTTTGGGCACATCCACCTGCTCTGGCGTGGGGTCCTACTTGGGCTGCAGATGGATATCTGCTCCACCGTGGACCTCCATGGGCTGCATGGGGACAGCCTGCCTCACCATGGTCTTCTCCACGGGCTGCAGGGGAATCTCTGCTCCGGTGCCTGGAGCACCTCCTCACTCGCCTTCTTCACTGACCTTGGTGTCTGCAGGACTGCTTCTCTCACATATTCTCACTCCTCACTCTAGCTGCAGTTTGTGTCCCGGTGTTTTTTTTTGTTGGTGGTTTTTTTTCCCCCCCCTTCTTAAATATGTTATCCCAGAGGTGCTACCACTCTTGCTGATGGGCTTGGCCTTGGCCAGCAGCAGGTCTTGGAGCCAGTTGGCATTGGGCCTATCAAACATAGGGGAAGCTTCTAGCAGCTTCTCACAGAAGCTACCCCTGTAGCGCCCCCACTACCAAAACCTTGCCACACAAACCCGATGCAGTCAGAATAAAAGTGTATCTGCATTTTAAAGCATGCTCTAGGAGACTCAAGACTTTGTTTTAAACCTCAGAGTTTTTGCTTTTACTAGTTCAGGACAACGTTGACAATATCTGCTGCATGTTACAGAGCTACCAAGCACTGCAAAGTATATAACAGATTTTGCATTTTTCAGATACCTGTATTGAGTTTAACCTCTTGACAGGTCTTGAAGAGCTGATGACACGTGAAGAGAAGGCTAAACTTTATGCAGCAATTGGATACAGTGAAACAGCTGTGGATCCAACCCTTCCAAAATCAGTAAGTCATAACTGACTGACACCAAAAAATTGGTAGCTTTATCTACTAATAAAAATCTAATGATGATAGGAAATCAGTTTTAAAATTACTTGAAGGTCTGTCTCTATATTTGAGTACTGTTCTGACACTTGTTAATTAATTTTTACTTTAATTAATTTTACTTTTTAATTAAGTTACTGCATGCTGGCTTTGTACAGAACAGAGCATCTTTAGATGTCGTTTCAGGAGAGTGGTTGTAGAGCTTACTTTGGATATTCTGAAAAAGTTAATAATGAAATTTTGCTCACTCAAGCTAGAATAAAATCATGTAAGTACTGTATTGCTGTTTAAGTTATGAAAGGCTTCATATATCCTCTTAGAATATCCAGAAACTTTTTAAGAAAGTGCACTAAGTGATTCACTGGAATCTTAAATCTGAGTGATAGTAGATGAGGTCAAGTAGGTGAGTATATAAGGAAAGGGGTGATTGAAGGACTGAAGTGGGGAAGAGCAACGTTTTTGAACCATTCAGAAGTAGTCTGATAAGTTATCTTTATGTGAGATACCATGCACTGTACAATGAACTGCCTTCCAGCTCTGCATCAGAGGCCCTTTATCTCAAAACATGGTGTAGGCACATCAGAAATGTATGTTTGTAAGCATAGTCTACCCTGCCTCTTCATAATAACTATTTGGGAATTACTTTTACACCAGCTATGATACAAGCTGTTTATAGCACTAGAAAAACTATCAAACTGGTATTTGTGGTTTTCATCTCTTCATAAACTGTATCAAAATGTATATTAACATATTTTATAACCCAGTGTTGTTGTTTTTCCTGCATATCTAGTATGAAGCCATGAAGCTCTCTGTGAAGTTATTAAGCATGTCTATATCAATAAGAGAAAACAAGCAAACTCCTGAGCTGGTAGAATTTGCATTAACTGGCTTGAGTACAGTATTTACCCAACGACCAGGTGCACAAGCAATAAGGTGAACTTTCTCTATCAAACTGTTTTCACTCCTCGTGAAATGTTGATGACAGCTAATAGGCATTTTAAGGCTCTGTTACGATGTTTAACTTCCATTTTGCACTGTGCTTTCTTGTGTAGTTTAGGAGCAGAATCATCCTGCAACTGATGGACAAAGTGAATGGATACTGTTTCCATGATTAAATTCTCTCCATCTTCAGAATTTTTTGTGCCAATACAGATTTTGTCCTTTTTTCAGTTTATCATTCTTACATACAAGCAATCCAGTTACTAACTTGTTTCTTGCTTTGAAAAGTGATTGTTGCTCTTTTGAAACTTAATCTGAGCAAGATCATCTCATAACCACTTGGATGTAGGCATTTAACATAACTGAAAAGTTCTTGAGTTTTCAGTTGAACTTCTAGATTTGCAGAAGAAAGCTGTAACTGGTGATTTTGGCTGGGTTTTGTGTTCTCACAGTAGATGATGAAAAGCAGTGATACAAAATATTTTCATTTAAAATGTAATGACTTAAAAATTCTGGTGGAGGGTAGCCTTCCTGTTTTAAACCTTATCCCCTCTACTTTGGGGCATATTAGTATAATCTATGTATGATAATAAGATACTGTTGATCTTGCCGAGTTTTACGCATAATTTTTTCAAGTTTTGCTTGCAGGTTTTCTGTTTGTTCCCCTTGTTGGCCCTTATAATGCTGTCATACTGAGAAAAAGGGAAGAAAATGTTATATTTTTACAGTGAAACACTTTCCTTTGAGTGTTGGGAGATAGAGATCTTCAACTGAGAGCTGTTAAAGAGGTGGACAGGGTATTGAAAAAAAAGAAATCCAACACCTAAAAAATACTTCCTCAGAGTAATGAGGCTATTAATCTTGTGCTCCTCTTGTGGTGTTTCTTTTATTTCTCTGCACTGGAACCCTTCCCTCTCTGCTGTATCTCTGTTCCCCAATGTAAACTCTGCCATCTAATTCCTGAGCTCATGCTACAGAATTCCCATTTGCATGGCTCTTCTCTGTCCTGACACCTGTCTTCATGAAAAGTGTGTGAAGTGAATAACTTGCACCCCCTTTCTTATTTACTCAAGGGTGGCTAATAGATGCAAAAGATAATTAAATGGGAAACAGTTACACATGGATATATGTGCTATAGCCTTAGACTAAGCTATTTATATTTAAGGTAGGGTAGAGATCTGATGTTGTTGGTTTTCTCGGTTTTGTTTTGGGTTTGCTTTTGGGTTTGTTTTGGTGGTGTTTTGTTTTGTTTGTTTTCTTTTTTTCTTCCCCAGCTCATTACTTATACTCTTAGCATCTAATTGTACCTAGCCAGATGGATATTACATTTGAACGTGCTGTATACCTTTCATTACAGATTTGAAACAAAAATTACCTCACTTGAAGTTACAGGCATGTCCAGAGAAAAGTGCACACCCTGTCTCCTATCTTCTCGAACAGTCTATTCGGACAAGAGTACCTCACTCTTAAGCATAATGTTTGAGACTAATCCTTTGGATGAGAAAGCAGATCAGAGGCTTAGAATAGAATCACAGCCACTGGAAATAGTATATGATGCGGTAAGTACATAATTGAATAAATTATACATCTTGAAAAAAATCTTACTTAATAGTAAATTTGCCATGTATTATTTTTGCTTTATTTTAACAGATGACAATAAATAGCTTAGTGGATTTCTTCAGGCCTCCGAAAGATGTACATTTAGAGCAGTTGACATCAGCAACTCTGATGAAGCTTGAAGAGTTCCGTGAAAAAACATCAACAGGCAAGTGCTGCATGCTCTTCTGATTGCACGCTTAGACAAATTTTATATTCTAGGAGTATGAAAATATTACATCTTTCCATATGGAGATGCATGGGCCCAAGTCATAGCTTTCTAACACAACACCTAAATAAGCTGAATTCTTCAGTCTTACTACAAAGCATTTGTTCTAGGTATTGGATAGTTTTATGTCTGTGTCTTTTTAATCTTCAACTTTCTTTGTAAAATATGCTTCACACCCTGAGGTAGTGTTTCAGTATTTATTCTGTTGTACTCCGTGCAGAGTTAAAACCAGCTTGTTACTTCCAACTTTTCTGTTTTGTTCATCTGAGTATCTAAATGGCCTTAATTGTTTCATACTGTTTAAAAACTGATCGTGAGATATTGGTCCTCTGATGAAACCCCTAAATGCTTTCCAGAGTTGTTGCTTTTCAGGACACTATCTGCCTTTGTATAGGTGTTTTCCACTTTATTCCTCGATGAATGTTGATTTTGATCTGGATTGACTCAGAGCAAGTCATATAAACTGTATTTATCTATCTTCCAGTTACTCAGCATTAAAGCCATTCCTCTAGTTTTCATTTCATGCTAGCTTTTTATTTCTAGAAATCTTGTATTTTGACACGAGAGACAATGGTGAATACTTTAAGACTAACACTAAGATTTATGTTAGAATTAACATGCTCCAGAAAGGATGTGTGAGGCTTTCTACATCAGAGGTGTGTCCAGCCCAGTGTCCTGTCTCTGACTGTGGATGGGAGAGGATGCTAAGGGGAGATGTCATATATAAATTCTTTTCAAAAGGGGGGGAAAAAAAAAAACAATTATTTTTTTTACCCTCATTTAAATTTGTAACTTATTAATATTTAAATTGTACATTTAAAAAATCTGAATACTTAGTGATAATAAGTGAAAGAAGTTGCAGAAAACTCAAGCATAGTGTATATTTAATCAATTGCTTTTATCAAACAAGTATCAGGAATGAAATCAGGCATCAGTTATATTTCTGTTCATTAGTTCTTTGCTGATTTAACTGTTTAATTAAGGACTAATGTCAGATTAACCAGTCAAAGTTAGTGCATCAACTTGCTTGTCTTTTCTATCAGAAACTTCTCCAGCAATACTGAATACATTGATACCACAATTTATTCCTGTGATAGATTTGATAAAAATTTGCTTAGATTCAGTATGCTTGGTTCTCTGCTCATTACCACAGAATACTCTGATTCTGATCATGATTCATTTTTTTGTGGAAATATGAAATCATGCTATGTGTCTATTATAATTCAAGCATAGCATTACTTTAGAGGTATACCCAATGACTCTTACCTTCGTAAGGGTGCTGAGTTGCCCATAGTAATCCAAAAGCTTGTTCCACTCACAAAGGAGAAGCCTGATGGAAGTTTCTAAAAATATTCTGTGCATTGCTTGTAAAGTCTTTGCTGAGACTTGCAACATTACTAGGGGAGGAAGATTTGAGCTGCAGAATACTCTGTTGAAGGGGACTATGCTAATCTTGGAGGTAGAATAAAAAAATTGAATCGTATCAATATAATTAATATGTTCAGACCTGCAGTCCTTCTCAGGAAAGAATTCTTAACACTTCTTTCAAGCAGTAGAAGGTAGCTGGAAAATATCAGGGAACTGTGAACTGCAGAAATGAAGGAACCTGCTACACAAAAAAAGTTACGATTTTCAGTATCACTGAAAGACATTACAAAAGCTTTGTTTCCCAGAGTTCAATTTAGGGACTCAACTACGTTCTTGTCCCAAATGAAGGAAAAAAAGAAAGTATTTTCTTGAACTTTCTACATCACTCAAATACAGTTAATCTCTGAAAACTGAAAAAATCTTAATCTTTTTATGAATCCAAGTTATTTTATCTTGCAAATCCTGAAATGTGGTTGCCATCCAGTTCTTCACTGACTAATTGTCATTTCATCTCTGCTTAGTATGAAACTTTTTTGGATTTGCATGTGTCATGTTTCTGTCTCTAGGCCATTAACATTGTTTGCTATCATCATTTCATCTACTTGATACTTCTTTAAAGACTATCTATAATTGTTGGTTCAGAATAAATCTGAAGAGCATCTGTACCTGCACTTAAACTTAGTTACCTAGCATTTACAGCTCATTTAAAGCTAGACTTTAACTTCTTTTTATAGCTTCTTTTAATTCCATATCTTCTGTATGGATTACTTTGCTTATATTTACTAATCACATTATTTTTCAGGTTTGTTGTATATTATTGAAACCCAGAAAGTGCTTGACCTCAAAATTAACCTCATGGCTTCATACATCATTGTTCCACAAAAAGGATTCTATGACCATACGTCAAATTTACTACTTCTGGATCTTGGTAGTCTTAAGGTGTGTATTACCTAATGAAGTAACTTACTGAAAATGATAGTTCAGCTTTTATGTCATTTCCAGTTTCTTAGTTTGTATTTTGTGGTACGGGTTAAGTAAAAGTTCCTGTTGCAGTTTATGTATTAGGCATTTATTTTAAACTGCTTTCTAGTCAAGGCAGAAATTATTGAACCCTTCTCAGTAGATTCTTTCAACCCAAAATAATTGTTAGAAAATAATGCTTCTCTGGAATAAAACAGCTGTTCATGCTTTGAACTGTTATGTGGAAAATGTCTAACAGTTTTTTTTTACCTTAGAATATGAAATAGTAAAATTTTGCTTACCTCGTTAAATGGTTGTCTTACTTTTAATACTGCTATTATTGTTATCAATTACCTTTTGGTCATTCAGTTTACTTGAAAATGAGAAAAGAAAGCATATTGGCAATTTACAAAATAACTTGGATAAAATTAGAGATATGTTTGAGATACTTCATGCAAGGGAAAAATCAAAAAGGTAGTTTAATGATGTATTTAAAATTATAATCTAGCACTATAAAGTCATAGAAGAGACCATTTCTACATATTACTAGCAATCTTACTCATTGGTGAACTTGTGTTCTTCCAGGAAAAATGATCTTACATGTATACAGGCAATTTAATTTTTTTTTTTTACTTGTACTCTGGGTAAGAATGATTCTGCCACTTACTGTTTAGATTGCCTTATGTGCTTTTTTAATAAGAACTTGTTTCAAAGCTTAAAATTTTGCTAAAGTGAAGTAGGTGTTCAATGTGTCTGCAACAGACTGACTTTCTGAGCATGTAGGTTTCAGTTACAATCATAAATCGTTTGGGTTGGAATGGACCTTTAAAGGTTGTCTAGTACAACCCCCCTGCAATGAGCAGGGACAGCCTCAACGAGATCAGCTTGCTCAGAGCCCCATCCAAACAGACCTTGAATGCTTCCAGGGATGGGGAATCCACAGCTTCTCTGGGCAACCTGTTCCAGTGCCTCACCACCCTCATCGTAAAAAATTTCTTCCTTATATCTAGTCTAAATCTACCCTAAACTAAAAGGTTTAAAACCATTACCCCTTGTCCTATTGCAACAGGCCCTGCTAAAAAGTCTCTCCCCATCTTTCTTATAAGCCCACTTTATATAGTGAAAGGCTGCAGTAAGGTCTTCTTGGAGCCTTCTCTTCTCCAGGCTGAACAACCCCAACTCTCTCAGCCTGGCCTCATAGGAGAGGTGCTCCAGCCCTCGGATCA
Source organism: Pelecanus crispus (assembly GCF_030463565.1). Lineage (NCBI taxonomy): Eukaryota > Metazoa > Chordata > Aves > Pelecaniformes > Pelecanidae > Pelecanus > Pelecanus crispus. The sequence continues at coordinate 41,798,043 of NC_134676.1, forward strand.
TTATTGTGCCCCTCCTCTGGACCTGCTCCAACAGGTCCATATCCTTCTTGTGCTCAGGGCTCCAGAGCTGGACGCAGTGCTCCAGGTGAGGTCTCACCAGAGTGGAGTAGAGAGGGCAGAAGCTCCTCCTTCGACCTGCTGGCCACGCTTCTTTTGATGCAGCCCAGGATGGGGTTGGCTTTCTGGGCTGTGAGCGCACATTGCTGGCTCCCGTCCAGCTTTTCATTACCCAACACCCCCAAGTCTTTCTCCTCAGGACTGCTCTCAATCCCTTCATCCCCCAGCCTGTACTGATACCAGCGGTTGCTCCAACCCAGTTGCAGGACGTTGCACTAGGCCTTGTTGAAAAAGAATACATCAGGTGCTTCAGAAAGCAGAATTAGTGAAAAACGTTGCTGTGTAGATACTAAAAATAATTTGGATTTACAGCCAGATCACTTATTTCAGTGACTAATAATTTTACCAGCTCTACTGAATGCTGGTCATCTGTAGGCACTTTGTAGAGTTCAGTAATCAATCTGTGTATTGGTTGGGTGCTTGAGACAGCCTCCTAGATCTAATGGAGGGCAGGGGGGAATACAATAGCCGACCTCCTCTACTCAACCCATAGGAGATTACTATCAGAATAATACATAGAAGAATATGTTTCAAAATCAGACTCCAGTAGTTGTGTCTGTGAGATTTTTTTACTGAAACGGATGAATAATTTTCATAGTGAATGTGACTCTTGGGTTGGTTCCTGTCTTTTAATAGAAATTAGAAAGCAAGATGAAGGGATTAGGAAGTACCGAAAGAGAAAAGTTACATGCCTCTAAGGATATGATTAATAATTCTGTATTCGCTTTGAGTGACATATGCTTAAGTGAGATGTAGGTCATTTGTTGAATCTGTATGTTTAATCCAGAACAAATAGTCTCTTTCCCTCAGTTATGTACTGGATAAGGTCAAGCCCCAAGGGGGAAAATGGCGTATCAAATTAAAACTGTATCTTGATGCAGATACATAAGTGGACTTAATTAAGGTTGCACAGGCAATATTAATTTGGTAATTCTGAATTTTCAAACTGCAGGGTATTTTTAGGGTAAAAGTAGTCATAGTTCAGTAGCACTGGAAAAAGAAATGTCTTAAACACTAGTACTTAAAACTGTTTCACAGTTATGAACCTTATCTTAAATATTATCTGGGTCTGACAAAAACAGATATGGATCCAAAATTATTAGACTTTTAAGGATGAGGACAGCCACATTTCGTCAGAGATGAATAGCAGAGAGGGCATACAGAAATGTGAAATACCAAACAAGTATAGGAATCCCAAAGCTGAGTCAAAGGGATATTGACTAATATTAAAGGAAAGACATGGAACATTGTTGATGAACAGTCCTAACCTGCTTTTCCCTTTTACTCTGTTTGACTAATATGTAACAGCGTAATGCCACAACTAAATTCAACAGGACTCAAAAATAGATTTCATGTTCCTGAGGTGATTAATGCAGTAATATTTTTATATGTAAAAAACCCAAACAGTTATTCTACTGATTACAAAGGGGTTGAGACTTTTTACACTTTGGGGTAGGAGTCACTTATTAAATGGAATTGTTCTATACAAAATATATTGTATGAAACTTCATAGATTTTTAATTCATTTTTTATTTTGTTTGTTCCCTTGAAGAAGAAATAGAGTTCAATATTCTCCATTTTTTGTTTTGATACAGGCTACTAATCTTAGATCTATTTCCTCCGCAGTGATATTTGTAAGACTCTGTGCCCTTATAATAAGGATTTAAATTTAATCTTTTGTCGTGGCAGGATCAAGTGTTTGTAGAATTAGTGCTTGAATATTTTTGAAATTGATTTATGCTTTGTTTGTGACTTTTTAAGATGAAAAGCAAAAGTCGTTCTGATTTATCAAAACTCAAAGTAGGACAAAGCTCTATTGAAGATATAATGTCAAGAGCTTATGACAGCTTTGATATCCAGCTCAGCAGTATACAGTTATTGTACAGCAAACATGGTAAGTATTCATGAAAGTAATCTTTATGAGTAAAAATATTTTGGTGGTTGATGTGCCTTTTATATTTTTAACTGAAGCAGTGGAGAATCTTTGGAACATGTTTCTTTAAACTCATGTTCAAAACTCAGTCCTTTGAACATGTTACAAATTTCCAAAACCAACCTTTACGCCTTAGATTCAAACCTTAGGTTTTTGCTAAATAAATAAGCTTACATTAAATCCCTTACTTTTGCAGATGTCTCACTTGATTTGTTGCGTAATAAATATAAGAGTGTATTAAATTTATTTATGGTATTTTCTTTCAGTGCCTTTTCCTTGCTTCCCTCCAAATCTAAAGCAGAATCTACTAGTTGTTGTAGGTTTGATCATTTTGTGAGGGTAAAGAAAGGATCAGAATCCCTTATTGAAGGAAACTTTTACTAGTACTTTGGGAACTAACAATATAGAAAGAGTCAGAGCCAGAGAAGTCGTAAGCATTTAATTCCTAACTCTCTGGTTCCGGAGGAGAATCCAGAGCTTAAACTCCCAGTACCATGCATGTTAAGAATTGGGCCCTTAGAAGTCTGCAGCATGGGTGGGGTAGCTGTTTAGATGTGAACGGTAGAAATTACTAAGTAGTCTTGTATGTCTGAAGTTTGGATCTTGTATAATGTATATGTATTGACAGAGCTGTAAAAGAGATAATGTCACCTGAATTTTTAGCAATGTAAACTAACTAATGTCAGATACTTAATTCTCTGATACATGTAATGAGAAGGGATGTCTTTCAGTGTTTAAAGCATAAGTTTTCTTTGCTTTTCTAGATGAGAACTGGCAAGAGGCTCGGAAGCTGAAATACTCATCTCAACATATCTTGCAGCCCTTGAATGTAGAAGTGGAATTTAGCAGGGCTCTGGTTGTTACAGATGCAAGAATGCCCAAGTATGTGTGTTTTCCTATTTTGAAATTTAGTGGTAAATAACTTTTTTAGGGGGGGGATTGGGAAGAAAAAAATCAAGGATTTAATTATACTTGCACTATTTTACATCGGCCATGTGTGAATCTTTGAAGTAAAATGCTTTCATCGAGAAAAATAGGGAATAAAACCAAGAAGTTACCAGATATTGAAGAGGTGATAGAATATTATATTTTTATAAAATAAGTATGTATAATATATATAAAGATTTTTATTAAAAATATTAATACCTGTTCTAATTAGGTCTTTCAAATAGCTACATTTCAGTTCTCAGTGGACATACTGAGGAGCAAAAAATTTGAATTTACGAAGTCTCTTTTATAAACATCACAAAAATATTCTGAAAAGTAGTGTGCTGTCATACTGCTTCTCTTTCACTTACGTTATTCATTGTGTTTGTTTACCTACTAGAGATCACTTCTCAGGGAAACAGCTCTTAATGCATTGAGTTTGCTCAATTAGCAAAAAACCTATTGGTTATGGAAATTGTACTCAGTCAGAATAAAATGTAAGTTACTATTAATGATGAAACTTTGATGTTAAAGATTACTGAGTCAAAGTGGCAAAGATTAACTTTGCAGTGTTTTGGAAAGCGCATCTTCAGTAATGTCTGGTAAAGACACTACTACCTAAAAAAATCCCATCAGTTTTGCAGTACTTGCAAACTAACACATTAATGCATTAGTTTAAGTACATAAGAATCATATTCTTATGCGACAACAAGCTAACATGTGCTTATTTCATTCTTAACACTGTTAGAAATTCAGATTTTAGCTAGGTACCTCAGAAGATGAATGGCATGAAAATAGACCTAGGCTATTGCAGAAAATTGTTTAGTACAATCAGCAAAATCAAGAGGCAGTTTGTGAAATAAAAGAATTATGAGGAATCTAGGATTTGCTTAGTCAGAAAAAACCCTAAGGATAATATACCTCACCCGTGCTGTGTATTGTGAATGCAGATCCATGATTGCATGGTATAATGGTGCCACCTTCTGGAAAGCTGGGAGGCAGATTCTGAATTTTAGTGCTTGACTTTACAAAACATCTATTCTTTCCCTCCTTACTTTTTCTCTGTTTGGTGAGGAAGGTGAGATAAGGGAAATACAACTCACAGGAATCTGTCTTTTTATGTTATAAAGTCCAGGGAGGGAAAGAGAGATTTCATTTCTATGGTCATATAACAGAATATAGAATCATTTTAATGTAGGTTTGTAACCAACTTCTCTCCAAGTTATGCTAGTGTAACCTGGATTAAGACGTATCTGCTCTTAATGAGAACACCTGTTGCAGTTTTGTAATACTGCCCATCTAACTGTCTTGGCTACCAGGTGTGCTTCTCTTTTTGGCAGTTTATGTGTCTAGACTAATTCTGGGAAATTTTTCCCTAATGGATATTATTTCTGTATTCCAAATTCTCATACAGTCAGTAAATTTACTTGACAGTAAATAGTTTCTACCTGTGCCTAGAAATTGGCAAAGTTTTCTTTTTCAATTGGTGGTTTTGTCCTCACATCTTCTCCAATGTATTATATTTTATCTTCCTTTGAAGATTGAGCTGTGAATTAAGCACAGCAAAACTGGGAGGAATAGCAGGTCCTGTTCCTCACACCCCACGTGTTAAGTATCTGCTGCTGCCTATTGCTGGAGACAGTTGGTTTATTGAACAAACCTCTTTATCTGTTCTAACTAGATGTTGTAATAAAAGCATAATAATGTTCTTGGAGCCAGTTTTCTGCTTCTGGTCTGCTCTCTTCTGTGAGAAACTGGGGTGGGTTTTAGATCTTTAAAAAGTCAGCGTCTGCATTTGAAGTGATTCTACTTTTTGGCCAAAGCCTATTCAGTCAGGCTTAAAATATGTTTTACTGCTTTCATTTTTAAAAACTGTTACTTTATTCTTTTATGTCCTCTAGGGCTATGCCATTTATTCCTTCGTTAAATATCTAGGCTACTGCTAGAGTCAGCTTAAATATGCATAACTTGTAGGAGGTATTTTGTATACTTTGCTTGAAGTTTTGGGCTGTAAACATTCTTATGCAAAAAAACCCCCACCTTTTCTTTTGTAAAATACTGTGTAAAGGCTCAGTTATGTGATTTATTACAAGTCGTTAAATTAGATATACAAACAAGAGGGAACAATTTCTGGTTGTGAGGAAAATAGGCTTTATGTAGCCAGATCAGAAGTGGTTATTAGTATTATTTGCAGTCCTGATCAGCAGGATATTGTATCAAATGGAAATGCAAATTATGTGAGTGACTGGGTATTTGCTGGTTAAGTAACTCTTCTTCATGCAACAGAAGTTACATACATACATACATACATATATATATTTTTTAAAAAAAAAAAAAACATGCAATGGTTAGATGAGTGTTTTTCTGACCAGGAAGACTTGTGTGGTTTTTTTCAGAAGAAAATTGATGTAAAGTTTGAATGAAATAGTTTTAAGATAATCTTGATTGTTTACAAAACAGGTTCAAACTGTCTGGACAGCTGCCTTTACTTTCTATCCAAATATCAGACCAGAAGCTGACAAGTATCTTGGAGCTAATTGATAGCATTCCTAAGCCAGAAAGTACTGCTGCTACCAGTTCTCCTCCAAAAATAACTGAGGTAAGATTTAAAAAAATTATTTCATTAATAATTATCAGAAAAATACCTTCTTGCTATTAGCGTTGCATTTTTGAAAGGAGCACAAGAAAGTGGAGAACAAGCATTTACTTAGTATCTCTTGAAAAACTTAGCTACTTCTCTAAAACTATAGAAATTTTGCTTGTTATTTAGTTATTTTATTGTGATCTTTAACCAATAATTATGAAATAGTTGTCCAGTGGTTGAAAAAAACCTCCAAACTTCTACTACTCTGGGAGTTATTCTGTAGTTCATATTAATCTTGATTAACAAACATACTCACTTTTGAGGATTAGTTTGATTGTACCTTCAAATTTACACATGTATCAGATTGCTGCAGAGTTTGGGTTCAGCTGTTTTGTTCTTCAAGGAAGAAAAGGTTGAAATCTTGGAATTTTTAAAGTTGAAGTATTATGTAGCTCTTAAACAGGAGTTTAACTTTCAAAAACAAAACAAAAAATATCCACTATCTATGGCTAATGTTGGCTAAACAGTGTCTGCCTGGCAAAAGTGGCAACTTCATTTCAGCTGACTTCACTGCTCTTCCCAGCTTTTCTTTATCCAGTTATACAACACAGCTGAGGGTTCTGCCTTGCATTTCTAAGGTTTAGGAGTGTGGAGAGAGTTCTCTCCCTACTTTCCCACCCCCTTTCCTTGGTGAAAATGGTTTGGGTCATTGTTTTGTGCTTTCCTCGGGACAGAGGACTGCCACTTTCTTGTTGTTATTTCTGAAAAGTATATTTTACCTTTTGGTATGAGCTGTTTTTCACAAAACTAGGAAATGACTCCTAATGGCTAATTTTTAACATCACTCTAGTCTGTGTGATACGGCTATGTTTTATATATCTTTAAAGCAGTCCTATCATTTGAGCATGTGTGAAATCTCAAGGTCATAGACGAAATCTGGCTATCCATTTTTCTGTCATTTGTAAATACTTCTAATTATCTGTTATTTAATCTTTTGTGTACTGAATTCTAAAGGAATAATGGTCATCTCTGTGTTTTTTTTCTTTTTTAAGATTATTTAATAATTATCTTCCCGTCTTTATACAAATTATTCTGCCCTGTTTCTGATGGCTGTTGCTGCAGTTTTGGTGGTGTTTTCTGTGGGTTATGTTAGCATAATATTTAATAACTGTAAATACACATGACTAGACATGCATACTTATTGAAAGTATATATAGAGTGAAGATTGTTTCCCTTCAACATGTAGTTCCTGCTATCTTTTTAGTCATGACATTAAAATTCTAGCTAGTTCTACCCTGCTCTTCACTCTTCATATACTAGTAGGATCCCCAGCCAAAAGCTGCCCTAGTCTCTGTTTTGTGCAACTAGTCAGACAAACTTTCTTCAACGATGAGTGGTGGGATTTTAGTTCTACATAAATAAAATATGCGCATGTAAGATGATTATCCTCTACTTTATAACATTGCCTATACTTGAATTTAATTATAGAATTGAACTATTACATTTAAAATATTTTAAGTGACTTTGATGTACTTAGTATTACCTGTACATTACTTGTGACATACAAGGTGAGGTGAGGAAAGACTGTTGAGCCAGTGTGAATGTATTTGCATTATATGCAGCATCCATATTAAAACCTATGGTTAAACCTGTCTGCTCAAGCTTTCATCTACTACAGAGCCTGACGAACTCTAATTGCTGTATTAAATTCAGTTAATTTGAGTGGATTTGCTGCTTTGGTGGTGGCAGATAAAATCCCATGCTTTCATCCTTGTAGCTGAAATTCTTCTGAGCTTTGTTGCCATCACATCGCTTCTGAACAGGAAATAATGTGAAATCCTTTTCCAGATCTCTGCATGTGAACTTTTTTCTTTACATTTTGAGTTAGTGGAGGAATTGTTCTTGGACTGCAAAAACAGAAGACTCTTCAGATCCTTCTAGGTTTTTGCATCCTGTGCTTTCTTGTATTTTAGTACAAGAAGGCTGTTGACTTCATTGTGGAAGGATTTATTTGTCATGATTTGGTACTGTGAAGTCAAGTCTCGCAGTGTCTTCTTCTTGTCTTCTTAGAATGTGAAAGTGTTACAGATGAGACACTTTCACAGTTACCAGACTCTTGGAGGTTTGGTGTATCTGTCATTCATAGACATGGATATATTCAGTAAGGTCAAATTATGTAGGCTGGAGACTTGAGAAGAGCGACTGATGGAATGTAAAGAGTGAGATGAAAAATGAAGCCTTGGAAACAACATTCAAAGATGAATGTTTCTTTGTTGCCGTAATACTTAGATTTCTGTAAGATACTGTGAGTTATTGAATAATTGTCTGAGACTGTGCTTTGAAACTAGCAGTAACGGGGGGAGGGGGGAAACCCAACCCAAAACCCAGCTACTGTCATCTGTGCAGTCCAGAGCCAAAGGCACCCAAGAAGAATGGGAACACAGACAACACACATGTCCCTCCTTACTTTAGTACTTTGTGCAAGGCACATGTATACTAAATATGCATGTGGAACATGCAGATGAGAATTCTTTACAAACTCAAACCACTGGAGACTACTTTCTGAGGCTTGGTGGGAAATCTGTGTTTAGTGAACAAATCATTTGGTTACCTTCACTAAGAGAATGTAATTCTGTCATACAAGATACTACATGGAGTGAGGATTCTTGTCCTTTTGTCCACTCTAGTGGCAAAAGAGTGACATTTCACACATATTCAGTTACTTTTCTGGGTTGTGCATATAACTGCATCTCACAGGTAAAGACTCTACTAGCATCTGTTTTTCCAGATACATGAAGAAATGAGTTTCACCAAGGCCAAGTGCCAGGTCCTGCACTTGGGTCACAACAACCCCATGCAACGCTACAGACTTGGGGAAGAGTGGCTGGAAAGCCGTCTGGCCACAAAGGACTTGGGGGTGTTGGTTGACAGGTAGCCGAATATGCACCAGCAGTGTGCCCAGGTGGCCAAGAAGACCAACAGCATCCTGGCTTCTATCAGGAGTAGTGTGGCCAGCAGGAGCAGGGAGGTGATTGTTCCCCTGTACTCGGCACTGGTGAGGCCGCACCTCAAATACTGTGGTTTTGGGCCTCTCAGTACAAGAAGGACATTGAGGTGCTGGAGCATGTCCAGAGCAGGGCAACAAAGCTGGTGAAGGGTCTGGAGCACAGGCCTTATGAGGAGCAGCTGAGGGAACTGGGGGTGTTTAGTGTGGAGAAGAGGAGGCTGAGGGGTGACCTTATCGCTCTCTATAACTACCTGAAAGGAGGTTTTCTTTTCCCAGATAACAAGTGATAGGACAAGAGGAAATGGGCTCAAGTTGCATCAGGGGAGGTTTAGATTGGATATTAGGAAAAATTTCTTCACGGAAAGAGTTGTCAAGCATTTGAACAGGCCTGCCCAGGGAAGTGGTTGAGTCCCCATCCCTGCGGGTATTTAAAAGACATGTAGATGTGGTGCTTAGGGACATGGTTTAGTGGTGGACTTGGTAGTGTTAGGTTAATGGTTGGACTGGATGATCTTAAGGGACTTTTCCAACCAAAATGATTCTATAAGTCTATGAAACTTAGAAACAATTCTGTCTGCTCTAAGGTTTTCTCTAGCTCTTTTTTTCATGTGTTCCCACCTGCCACTAGTATTATGTGATTTTTATAAAGAACAGTTACCTTTTACTGTTCTCTGAAGTTGCCATACTGTAGTCTGGTGAGGGACTAGGTCTTGTCTGTCCTGAGTTTTCATATGATGTGCTGTTTCTGTCCATCTTTCGATCTGTGAAGTTGGATGTTTGAACCTCTTTGCCGTGTTTCCTGATGTATTCTTTCTGTAGCTAGATAAAGATGCAGTAACTGCTGCTTCTACCTGATTTAGGCCCCCTTTCTCCCTATGCTTTTAATTTTAGTAACATAAGTGTTTAACTGCAGTAGTGTGCACTTAAGTAAGACCAATTCCCTTCAGTTGTAAAACTTCCATGCAGCATATGTACATGCGATAGGATGACCAATGAATTCAAGCCAAAAATTTTATGGTATCTCCTCTTTCAGGCTGCAGTGTCCCCTGTGCTCTCAGCACCACATTTGTCACAAGGTGTGTTTCCTGTTTTGGATCTTCACTCATTTGCTGAGTCAGGTAATATGATCTATTTTAAAGTCTGATTTAATAAACAAGTCAAGTTAAGTTTTTGAGTTCATTAAATCAATTTGCTTCTCTTGGAGTAAGTGACCATTTGTGGCTTTGTTTCAAGTTCTTGCAGGTTGATTAGTGTTATATTCTGTCCAGCTTATTATAGTTCACTCTGTACAAGATATTTGTGAATTTCCTCATAGCAGTAAAATTTTGTATGCTTGTTCTTGCTGTTCCCTTTCTGAAGGTGAAACAGTAAAATATTTGGTAGAATGGGTTTCTTCATTTTTGTCTTTGCATATGTTACTACAATTTTCTATTCAGAACATCCAAAGTAATTTTTTGCTTCAGTATGTACTTAGTCCTCTGATAATGGTTTTAATTATTTTCTTCTGGTGAAGGATTTCACTCCTACTTAGCTGGATTTATTTAAATTACTAAATGCTGAAACAATGACTGTTAGAAACTACTGTGTTGTTAAAAACAAACATTTCAACTTCTACAGGAAGTGGCTGTGGAGAAACTGGTCATGTTCAATAGTGGCTTGCTTTTCAAACAGCTTAGCTAGATTGTAACATTCCATCTAGTAGTTACATTTGAAAAATAATCAAACGTATCAGTGTTACTTCAGTGTCAATCACCTTTCTCATGCCCAAACACTCGACTGGAGAAACAGAGAACAATACTTTTTTCTCCTTTCTCAAGTTAATGATATATGTGGTTTGCAAACACTAGCAAGATTATCAGCAAAGTTAATGTTTATGTCTACTTTATCACTTTAAATTCAGTGTGTGTACAGTATGTATGGAAATACGTATCTGTGTATCTTCATCTATTTTTGTATGAGTTCCTTTAAGTGCCCAAAGGTAGTAAGAAAGTGTCTTTCAATTCTTAAAAATTAGGGTGAGATGAGAGCAAACACTGGCAACAATTAATTTGAGAAAGTAATAACTAGATTGATTGATTCAAGTGGGTTTTTTTAATAGACACTGTACATACAGCTGTGCAGTTATTTTAACTGATTCATGTTATTTCTCTGTCTTCACCTCCCAGACTCAAGGGTGCTTTTAAGCCTCAGAAAATACCTCTTAATGTCATTTATTCAGTTTGTCAGAAGAAGGATACTTCTTCCACAGTTACCTTTATCTTCACTATTTATCGTGTTTAGGAGAAGAGCCTTATAAGGTGGTGCAATCTATTTGTCTTGGTTATGCTTCTGTAATAACATCAGGTGGATTAAAAGCTTGATAGTCCTTAGCAGTCTCTTCTGAAATGGGAGATCCTTAGCAGGGAGAGATCCAAAGTAGTGCCACTGATAGTGAGACAAAGGCTTCTGCGTGGTCAGCGTCAGTCAGACCAGCAGAAGAGTTATTAAGCTATTAGTACACACGAAACGCAAGATGAGCCATGGTTTGTGCTGTCTTTTGCATAGCCAAGTGAGAGAATGCTGACAAAGGAGTTAGTTGACGAGAATTGACTTCTGATGACATGATAGAGGGAGCTGTAGGTGTGGTGAAAAGTGGAGGCAGGAGTGGAGATTCTGTTTTTGCCAGACTTTGGTTGGTAATTATCAGTTTGGTTTTGCCAGACTTTGGTTGCTAATTGTCAGCTAGGTACTTACACATTTAAGTTTTTGTAGATGTAGACATAAAAATTCTAGGTCATAGTACTGCAAAATATTGGCTGTCTAAAACTAAAATGTATATATAATGTTGTTGTGAATTAATCCTTAGAATCAGAAGAAGAATTTTATGATGCTCTAAGCAGTCCTGTGGAAGACATGCCATTTTTTGAAGCCCCATCTGGTTCCCTCATGAGAGCTAGCAGTACAAGGCGAAAAAAGCTACGTAAACAAGAGTCTTTGAAAAATATGACAGAATTCCAGCTAAGGTTTGAAGTAGCTGAGGTAAAGTTACTTCCCCCTTCCCCCCCAAACCACATCTGAACTGTAATTTTTCCCTGTTGTTGTGTTCATGAATCCATGTCTGCAGAAGTATTGATTCCCATTTCTTGCTGAAACTATTCTGTAGACTTTTTTTTCCACGTCACAGTTGTGCCTCTTCATCCTTTTTGTCACTGAAATGCTCTGGTTTATCCACTTTAATTCCCAACTCATTTTATCACTGAATTTCCTTTACCTAACTATCACTCAAAAATCACATTATGGTTTTGTTTTGGTTTAAGATGTAGCTTTTGACATCTTTTTTCCAGATACTGCTGTGGTCACTGGGAAAGCTTCATTAATGTTTCACTTTGTAACAAGCACCGTATTTTTCTGCTCCAGTTTTTCCCAGACTCTACACCTAAATCTGTAACGTGTTCACTATGAGGTGTTTTATGTGTTATTCTTGCTGTTTCAGACTCATGGGGTAAAAAAGGAGTATTTTACCCAAATGCAAGACACTGTTTCTAACTGCATCAGTTGGTCTAGTAAAAGAGATGGCCTGTTAACCACCATTGTTACGTTTATCATTAGGCCATTGTGGCTATGACAGTGTTGTTGCTGCTACTTACTGTATAACTTTAGAAATCAACCATACAAATTCAGTTAACTTTGCAAATTCTGTTTTAGGGTGGGGCTTACAGGATGGCTTCTACACATCATAACTAGCTTGCAACATAGCTTAGTATATACTAGACCTTACAGAAAATACATGAGCAAATTCGACTGAAATGTACTGGGGTTTATGCTATGACAAAACCTTGTTTAAGAACTACTAGTCTAAAGATAGATGTATGTTACATTACTCTCTAAGGGAAACTATCTTACGATCTATAAGAAAAAAATACAATTGAGAATCTGTTAATAATCACCTTCTCTCTGTTTGGCTTTGTAGTTTAAAATATCTTACTGGGTTTGGTTTTGATTTTGCCCTATTTGTAGAGAGCATTATGTAGAAAGGAAGAGTACATGTCTTTATTTTGCTGTGTTTGTAAAAGACAGATAACAACAGCTCAGCTAGGTATTTATTTAACAACATCTTCGTCATGCATGAGTGAAAAAATAGGAAATAATCTCGCCTGATATTCAGTTTGGGAATCTAACTCTTACCAGGAGAGTTCAAAGAAATTCTAGTGAAAGCAGTAAACTCTTTATGCTGACTGAAAATCTAGTTTTGACTGGATTGAATATTACTAAATGCTTTACAGAGTTGTTTTTAAAAATAAATTAGTTCGTGTAAGTGTAACTTTGGTATTACGTTTGTGCATGTTTGAAGTTTTTGTTAAAATAGCAGCAAATAGTATTTTAGCAATTTTGCTTGTTGAACCGTTTATTTTTTCCAGGGCATTTGCTCTATAAAGTTAAATGGTGAATACATATTAACCAGTAAAATGTATGTAAATATATAATTCTATATAAAAACTAAGAGGATAATCCCCTTCCTTTTTTTTTCTGTTTTGTTTGTTTGGCGTTTTTTAGGTCTTAATTAAATTATGCCGTCTTACTGGTAATACTGAGACACCTGTGCTGCAGCTTGCAATTGTACGGTTAGGCACTGAACTTAAATTAAGAACATTTGACATGACTGCAAATGCTTTCCTTCGAGAAGTTTGTCTGCTGTGCCCAGAGTATATGGGTAGGTATTTATAGTCTGATCGAAAAATTATTTGCAAATAACACTGTGAGTTTGTCTTCAAAAAGCCCGTAGGTCTTTCTTTTGTCAACTGAGGAAGATTTGCTTCCTGAATTAAATGGCGGGGAGGGGATGGGACAGGGATGGAAAAATAATTCAGGAGCTCATTCTCTTAGTGATGCTTTAGTACATATCTTCTAATGCTGATGATTTTAGTAGAGATATCTAACTATCTTAGGTCTGCAGAAGGTTTTGCGATTAAATAGTAATGACAGCTAGCAGCCTAGTTTGTAGCCTATAGATGATTAAAAGGGTTGTAGAAAACTTGTCAATTTTTTTCTTTTAAAAAAAAAGTAATGTTTTATTTTTTCGGGTTTTTTTTAAGATGATAATGATAAACCAGTTTACATAATTACTACTTTGGATAATGTAGAAGATGATCTTCTCACTCTGGAGTACATAAAGGTGAGAAAAGAACAGACTTCGCTTTTGAACTGTAAGCCAATCATAAACAGTACAGTATTACCGAGCAATTGTTGAAGACTGTTCCTTACTTGTTAATTCCTTAACATATTGCATGTCATGTGCAAAGTCTGTCTGCCCCCTAAACAGATTAACTTGTACATCTTAAGTTGTAGTGTTTTTTGAAATAAATTCTAACGAAATTTGCAAACCTTTCCCGTTTTGTTTGTTTTACGTGCACTTTTGGTGGAATAGGCTGATATTAATGGACCGGAATTGAAAACTGCCTATCAGAATGTTCTACAGAAAATAAAGGTATGATACCTTTTTTTAACATAATTTTCTTATTGTGGGAAGAGAGGCATGTTGGATAAACATAATCTGTTTTTTAGGTGAACTTTTCATCTCTAGATGTTCATTTGCATACTGAAGCTCTGCTGAATGCTATGAACTATCTGAATAATCTTCTACCCAAACAAGAAACTAAAGTTGCAGAAGAACCGGTCCATGAAAAAATAGAGGAGAAGAAGGATGTTCTTAAGAAATTAAGTAAGTTTCTTTATCCCCACCCACCACCCCCTTCATTTATTTAAGGAAGGAAGAAAACAGGCATATTTTCTATCTTTGTAAGCCTGTCAATAACTTTTGAAATGAGAAATTTTGTTTAGGATTATTTGCTTAGCCATTTCACAGCCTTTGTTAATTTCAGTGGTAACAAGAATGTTAGCCATCAGAGTACTGTGGTGTAGCAAGGGTATACTCTTCTTCCCTGGCTCAAAGTGTGTAGGTGAGGAATAACTGTATAATTAATGAAGCAAGGTAGATGCTGCAGCTGTTGACGTTTCCTGAGGTAGAAATATTAGGCATGTTTTTTGAAGATAACGTGTTCAAATTCACTTAGTTAGGATAGTCTGCATTGAATGGTAGCTTACTGGCAGTGATTCTGTTCATAATGGTGTTCTCCAGTATCATGAGAAAAGTATTTTTGCATTACACCTTTTATGTGGGAAAGTTGTTTATAAAAAGTAAGGAAATAAAAAAACTTACAGGTTAGAAAATTCAGCATGAAGGTGAAAACTTTCAGTGACAAGTGTGTTAAATACGTTCTTGATACTTTTGTGCTTTCCAAATAACAGCATAATTACTATTTTTCTCTAACTCCTCAGTGAAATGACTTTGTACACAATTTTTCTTCCCATCATCAAAATACTTTTGTTGGTTTAAGTTTGCAACCTGCAGATAGGTACTCATTTAGCAATTTATTAATGTGTAGACATTGGCTGTAGGCATTAGTACAAAATAACACTACTGCATTTCATAAGCTCCAGGGCAGTTTTGGTTACTAGTGATCTACTGATTTGCTGAATGGCTAAATTCTGTTTGGCACCAATTTTGTAGGAATAATTTGCTGGAATTGCTGCTTTGGGTTTATGAACTAACACATGAATTTGGATTTACCTTCAAGTGTAATACTTGGTAATGGTGGAAGATAGCTTGAGCATTTTCAATCTTTTCTTATAAGAAGCTGGTAGTAGCATTCATTAATATCAATTACTGTGTTCTTAGAGACACATATATAGAATATGAATTCCTGCAATTTGAGAGAAATCTGGTGAGCCTCCTCATGTTTATCAAAGGTACCTGGTACTCTGTAGGTATCTGGTTTTTATGTATAGATATAGGGTTCCTAGCTTTCCTTGGCCTCTAAAAGCATTAGCACCTTTGCATCCTGAAAGGGGTGCAGACCAGTCAGTTACCAACAGTATTGGTCTGAAGGAATTATTCTGCTCTAATGAGTTTAATCTCATCTCTTTCTGTGTGCAGTTTTCTGACATACTGGTCAAGACATACCTTTGCTGTGTATTCAAGGCACTGAGTATATGCAAAAAAAAGAAAAAATCCAACCCCATAAATTGTTGTCTTTTTTTTTTTTTCTGGGATGAATTGAGACTTCTAATTGCCTTACAGTTATTTTATTACCTTCTATTTGAGGAACATCAGTATCTTGTGAATAACTTGCTTGCTACACAGTTTTATCATTCTCTGATCAAGAATTCAGCAGGTCTGATTTGTTGATAATGTTGTGCAAGAGCAAACAAACAGTTCGCCTTCATTTTTTGATCTCGTGTCTGGGAGCTCATTTGAAATGAATGCTTCTATTAAATGCTCAATATTGTGCCAATGACGTTCATTGCTGCTTTGAGAAGGACTCATCTGAGATCTTTGCAGTCACTGCTTGCTGTTAATTGTAAAACACTGAGGGTCCAGCTAGTTACTAAAACAAAAAAGAAAATACACCCACCAAAACTATGGTAGAGGATAATTCTCAAGATGATTCTAGTTAAAGTATTGTAATACTTGCTCTGCATTACTGATTTCAGTAGTTCCCTCATATGACTGACCTAGCCAACCCTGCTGGTACACTGATGACATCTTTCTGCGGCTGCCTGCATTCACAGATGTTAGTTCTTACAAGCATTTCAAGTTAAACCTCAGTACTAGTTTGGTATCTTTAAACCCCAACAGCAACATTTGGTGAGATTTTTTTGAGAATGTTAATTTGTGCTGCCTTTACAAATGTATTTCTGTTTGATAAAACAGGAATATGTTTGTAAGTGTAGTGTATACTCGTATTCAGTGATTAATTCACAGTGTTGCTGAGGGTCAATGATTTTATTATGGGAGGTTTGTGAACTAGTAGCCCGGTTGTGTTTTTTGAAGAAGAACTTGAGACAGAAACTGTACCTGTATTGGGGGGGGGGGGGGGGGGGAATCAAGCTTTTGGGTGTCCAGCTCTTCTTGGGATTTGAGTATTTGTTTCCCATATGTACTTCAGTGAAATCAGTTATGTTAATTTTTTAAGCATTGTGAAAGGAAAGGTAATTATAATGTCTGGAGCCAAACAGGTTCTTAACAAAATGAGAGAAAATAAGGTTTGTAGCCTCTTTTTCGGGAGGGAAGATGGAGGAAGATGAAAGAGACTATTTGCCGTAGAAATGGTGAGAGATCAGTTGGGATGAGATGTGGGAAGAGTACTAATACGTCACACAGCCATTGTCTTTCAGCTGATGATTTTTTTTTTTTATTATTCTGTCAGATTGTCAAGAAGTTTAGTTCCTCAGCTTGTTCTTTGAAGGTGTTTCGTAGGTCTTCATTGCATAATAGAACTGAGAAGTGAAAGGTGGAATAATTGCTCTGTGGAAAAAAAAAATCTTCCGTTTTTAATTTTTTTTGTGTGTGAAATTGTTCTCATTCATGGTGGTTGCTTGATTTCAGTTATACAGGGACATGCTTGCACACTAGATGAAATAACTTTTGTGTACCTATGATAGTCTGTGAACTTAAAGGGTTCTGTTCTGTGGCTTACTGAGAGCTGTGGGTAGAAGATTCAGCCCTTTTCTAGCTTTGAACGGTTTTGCTATGCAGGCAAACACTGAAGTGTTTGTATCATATAGAATTCTTGGAGGCAAAGGATTAAATTAGTTTCTTATGTAGTAACATGTGACAATTTAGACTTTACACACTGAAAAGCTTTCATAGGTGATCATGGAGCAGATCCCCCTGGAAACCACGCTAAGGCACATGGAAAATAAGGAGGTGATTGGTGGCAGCCAACATGACTTCACCAAGGGCAAATTGTGCCTGACAAATATGGTGGCCTTCTATGACAGGGTTACAATGTTGATGCATAAGTGAAGAGCAACTGATGTCGTCTGCCTGGACTCATGCAAAGCATTTGATGCTCTCCTGCATGACATCCTTGACTCTAAATTGGAGACATATTTGAATTTGATGAGTGGACCACTTGATAGATAAGGAATTGGCTGGATGGTTGCACTCAGAGTGGCAGTCAATGGATCAGTGTCCAAGTGGAGACCAGTGACAAGTGGCGTTCCTCAGGGGCCAGTATTGGAACTGACACTGTTTAACATCTTTGTCAGTGACATGGACAGTGGGATTGAGTGCATCCTCAGGAATTTTGCCGACGACACCAAGCTGTGTGGTGTGGTTGACACGCTGGAGGGATGGCATTCAGAGGGACCTTGACAGCCTTAAGAGGTGGGCCCATGCAAACCTCATGAAGTTCAACGAGGCCAAGTGCAAGGTCCTGCACATGGGTCAGGGCAATCCCAAGCACAAATACAGGCTGAGTGGAGAATGGATTGAGAGCAGCCCTGAGGAGAAGGACTTGGGGGTGTTGGTTGATGAGAAGCTCAACATGACCCAGCAATGTGCGCTTCAGCCCAGAAAGCCTGTTGTATCCTGGGCTGCATCAAAAGAAGTGTAGCCAGCAGGTTGAGGGAGGTGATTATGCCCCTCTACACCTGCAGTACTGCATGCAGCTCTGGGGCCCCCAACATAAGAAGGACATGGACCTGCTTGAGTGAGCCCAGATGAGGGCCACAAAGATGGTAATAGGCTGGAACACCTCTCCTATGAAGAAAGGCTGAGAGAGTTGTGAATTGTTCAGCTTGGAGAAGAGAAGGCTCCTGGGAGACCTTATTGCAGCCTTCCAGTACCTGAAGGAGGCCTACAAGAAAGCTGGAGAGGGACTTTTCACAGGGACATGTAGTGATAGGACAAGGTGTAATGGTTTTAAACTGAAAGAGGGTACATCTAGATTAGGTATAAGGAAGAAATTTTTTACGGTGAGGGTGGTGAGGCACTGGAACAGGTTGCCCAGAGAAGCTGTGGATGCCCCATCCCTGGAAGTGTTGAAGGCCAAGTTGGATGGGAGTTTGTGGAACCTGGTTTAGTTGAAGGTGTCCCTGCCCATGGCAGGGGGGTTGGAACTGGATGATCTTTAAGGTCCCCTCCAACCCAAACCATTCTGTGATTCTGTGACTCTCCTTCTTCCTTCTCCCTTGCTCCTGTACAACTGTGCAAACGAAACTTTGACTGAGGGTAGTCATTAGTTAATTTACTGTGGCTTGTCTTCTGTTAGCAACATAAAATAAAATCATGTGACTGAAGCTGATGTCTTTATGGAACCATAGGTTGATTATGAGGGCTGAGAAACCCTGAACATACTCACACACAATACTTAAACGTAGTATCTCATCTGAACAGATAGGGTGTGGAAAAATGGGTTGAAAGTTTATTACTTTTAGTTTTGCTGCTTTTAGCTTTGCATATAGATTACCTAACAGAATTTACCACTTATGACTCCAAGTCCCTGAATATAAGATACGATATTTCCCTTTGTCATTTGAAGTAGTGTATAACATTACTTCAGATTTGACTTTCAAAAAAAATGGACTAAGTTGAGTCCCTTCTCTGTTGACTGCTGTATTTAGCACTGTACCTGCAGATAGTGTTGTGTGGCAGCAGTCATGTCTACTCAAAATGATCAGAAATTATTTCTGTTAACATGAAATAGAATGTTTCTACTCTTACTCAGTTTTGGGAAGACCAGAAATGGACTAAATATTTGGACACCTCTGTTCTGAAAGGCACTGTATTTGCACTTGTATCTTTTGTAGGTCTTAAGGGTGCCCATACTCATTTTGAAGGATGCCCACTGTCCCTTCTCTTCAGTGTCTAGTTATATTAATGGTATTTTCATGTTTAAAACTTAGGTTTAGAAAATGTAGGTTGTGGAGATTTAGTAAAAAGTCATGGGCCATATGTAGAGAAGACCATTGATTGCAGATGACTAATCAACAGACCAGATAGAGTAGTGTATTAATGTAGCTATCATCTTACTACTACTTGAGGTAAACTGCTTCGTCCTGAAGAACCTATCTCTAATTTTGCATTGTGCTGTATGGATGTATAGTAAATGTACTTCTTGCAGTTAATAGAATACTGATGTTGATTACCACAGTTTGTGAAGCACATGAGGACTCCTACGTATACAATCCTGTATATATAGTTCCTTTGTGTTGTACTTGCTAGTATGAGTGCAGTGCATTTTGCCAGTGCTGCAGGCTTGATGCAAGCTAGGATTTGGGGAAGGGATGCTAAAATATTACATCTTCTCCTTGAAGAACTGTAATTTTTATTATTTTGTATTTTCCCTCAGCATCAAAAAAATCGAAGTATGAGGATGTTATCGACCTCAATATCTGTGCGGATTTATCCTGTTTACGTATCTTTATTAGAGAGAAAAAACATAGAATAGCTGAAATTCACATCGAAGGTAGGAACAAAACTTTAATCACAAAGACACAAAACTTCATAACCGGAATAGTCTCTAGATTTTGTATGGGTTTTTTTGGTTTTGTTTTTGTTTGTTTGTTTGTTTTTTTCTGGTTAAGGTCTGGATAGCCAAGTGATCATGAAGAAAGCAGCAACTGAAGTGACTGCAAAATTAAAGAATATCATTATTGTGGATTCTGATGAGATGGCATTGTACAAAAAGGTATGCATCTGCATGTATCATTGATTTCTGAATGGAATATAGATGCTAAATTGAACTTACTTTGTGGACTCTTTAACTGTGATTTTTTTTTTTTTAAATTTTTATGTATTTGCTGGGAGCATTATTCTCTATAGGCAGACTGATTTTGCCCCCACAGCTGGTGATTGTTAGGCTGACATTGATTTTGTGCAACTGTGATGCCCAGCTGCTCACTATACTCCTTATTTTGTGGACTTTAATGGACAGAATTAGTCAAGCTGAGATGCCAACTGAATATTTTCAGCTCTTTCAAGGGGTTTTCTGTTACTTATTGTTGAGATATTTGAAGTAAAAATGTCTTAGAAGTGTGAGGTACTACATTTTTATTTTGGAATTCAGTTTCTCCAGCATAAGTTTTTACAGTGGAGATACTCTTTTTATTCTTCCTAAGGCTCTTTACATCACAGGAAAAGAAGTCTTCAACTTCAGAATGATATCATATGTGAATGCTACAGATGGCATTGCATATACAAATATGGATGTTGTTGACAATCGTATTTACCTAACTGTTGGGTGTATTCAAGTAGTTTTTGTCAACAAGTTTGTTTCATCTGTTTTGGTAAGTTAAATTTTCCAGATACTGTTCCTTAGCATTCAGATAACATTGTCAGAGCTAGGAAAGGGTAAAGCATCCCATATGGAGTGGTGCCCATTTGTGTAAGAACTCTTATATACTGTTGTAAAAACTTCACTGGTGGTTGGGCTATGTACTTTTCTTCTCCATATGGTTGTTATTGTGGCATGGGTGGCTAAGCAACAATATTTGCTATTATTGTTAGTAATTCTTTTCTTTAAATTACTTGTGGCAGCTTTTAAATATACACATTGTTTGTTGTTTGTAACACTGAAATGTAAGTAATAAACCATGAAAATTAATGCCTTTTCCGTAAATTCTGCTAAGTGAATCTATCTTTTACTCTCCATATGAGTAAATAAAATGTAATTCATAAAAGTCATGTTACAAGGTCATTGCTGTTACCATCCGATTTGCCAAATATTTTATAGAAATTTAATTTTATATATACTTTATCATATTTTGTGTATCTTCAGATGGTTTGCAATTTAAAAAACTATGATTCTTAATGTTTTTGAAGTAGTGTAATGCTTACTAAGATTCCCAAGATCTGTGTTCTTTTCCTAGGCTTTTATAAATAACTTTCAAGCTGCCAAGGAAGCTCTTACTGAGGCAACTGTTCAAGCAGCAGAGAAAGCAGCTACAGGTGTAAAAGAGCTAGCGGAGCGTAGTTCCCGTTTGGCACTAGATATCAATATTAAAGCACCTGTTGTGATAGTTCCACAGTCAGCAATGTCTGCGAATGTCCTGGTGGCTGATCTTGGTCTCATCACTGTGAAGAACCAATTCTTTATCGCTAAAACAAAAGCACGGTATAATCTCCCACCTGTTATTGACTCTATGACAGTGAAATTGAGTGAACTAAAGTTATACAGGTAATGTAATGTCAAGATTTTTTTAAATTCTTGTAATCCTTTTGGGATACTTCAATTGGAGAGCTTTGAGAAGTTGTTATCAAGATAATTAGTTAATGGTTGGTGGTTGACGGATACACTTTTATCTTGAAATATAACAGCAAATTAATAAAGGTTTTGTAAAAGCAATTAAAATGTACGGTTTAGGAGAAATAGCAATCTACGCATCTTTTAACAGAAACAAATGTTTGTTTAGGGAATATTGTGTAGAATAATAGACTTCTGTATCATTCACGACTTTGGGACAGGTAATACCCATTTGTAAATGGCTATTTTGACGGGGTTTTCAAGCTGTACATAGCAGGAAAGATACCAAGTCAGATAGCCGTAAAGAAGAGTTTGAAAATGGGCCTTGATGCAGGGGATGGGGAGAGGGGGAGAGATGGGAAGGGGATTTTGAAACACAGTTGAAGAGTACTGAAGAAAGAAGGAATTGCTGTCCTGTGGAGAGAAGGTAAGAGGTCCTAAGTTGCAAGAAGTTAGTGAGTTGCACGCCTGGTGTGTGATGTGTCTCCTCCCTGCCAAGAAAAGATGTCTAGTTGGGGGGTGTTGTGGTTTAGCCCCAGCCAGCAACTAAGCACCACCCAGCTGCTCGCTCACTCCCCCTACCCTGATGGGATGGGGGAGAGAATTGGAGGAGTAAGAGTGAGAAACACTCCTGGGTTGAGATAAGAATAGTTTAGTAATCAAAATAAAGTAAAATAGTAATTCTAATAATAACAATATAATAACATACAAAGCAAGTGATGCACAATGCAATTGCTGACCACCCACCAACAAATACCCAGACCATTCCCGAGCAGCGATCGCTGCTCCCTGGCCAACTCCCCCCAGTTTCTATACTGAGCATGATGTCATATGGTATGGAATAGCCCTTTGGTCAGTTTGGATCAACTATCCTGGCTGTGCCCCCTCCCAGTTTCTTGTGCACCTGGCAGAGCATGGGAAGCTGAAAAGTCCTTGACTGGCATAAGCAGTACTCAGCAACAACTAAAACATCAGTGTGTTATCAACATTATTCTCAAACTAAATCCAAAACACAGCACTATGCCTGCTACTAGGAAGAAAATTAACTCTATCCCAGCCAAAACCAGGGCAGGGAGTAAGGCTTTAACTAGAGATACTAGGAGTAGTATGAAGACTGTTTTACAGTACTATTCAAAAAGACAGAAATGTGTTTGTTAGAATGTGTAAGTGAAGTATGTGAAGCTGGGAGTATTTTGTTTCTGTTCACAGATCATGCTATGAGCAGGGTTCATTGCAAACTGAAGTAC
Source organism: Pelecanus crispus (assembly GCF_030463565.1). NCBI lineage: Eukaryota > Metazoa > Chordata > Aves > Pelecaniformes > Pelecanidae > Pelecanus > Pelecanus crispus. The sequence goes on from NC_134676.1 coordinate 41,820,925, forward strand.
AGTTGCTGCAGCCACTCAATCTGGAAGTAGCTGTTGAACGAAATTTAGCTGCTGCATGGTATAATGAAGTTCCTGATATTGAAATATCTGGCCGACTCAAGCCTATGAATGTAAGCACTCATTTCTGAGCACCTGTTAAAATATCCATGGAAAATGGATTCATTTTTCTGTCCATAAAAGTCTAGGTTCCTTAGGGTATTGTTTGATTTCAAGACATATAGGTAGAGTGGATTTTGTTGTTTCGTAGGGAAAAAGGAAGTGAATAGCTTTCTGTTCTAATCTAAGCTCTGTATTTTATCTGTGATACTGCAGGCAGATTTTGTACTATACATTACTGTTGCTAGATAGAAATGCGTATGCTGTTACGGCTTTCTTTCACCTGTCAGTATCTTTCAGAGAAGGATTGGAAAAAGTTGGGGTTTATCGGTCTGTTCATGAGCAGCATGATCACCTGCTGAACTGATAGCCATGACAAGCCTGAGTATGAGTTAATGCATGTGCTCATTTAAATTTAACATCGAAAAATATAAAGCTTGTCAGTTGTATGAGGAAAGCCAATTTGCCAAATTTTGAAATAGAACTAGTAACCATTACTGTAATGTACCTTGTGACTAAATGCGGACAACAATTTTGGGTGACTGTAAGTCAAACTATATGTGTACAACTTCTAACATTCAATTTCTGAATTGTAGCTTTGTAAAGAAAGTTTGTGGACAAAACCAAAATAATGTGTGAATGACTTCTGATTTCTAGAATTTACTGTAAGGGCTTGTGTGGATTTGAGAAAAACATTGTACTTGGTTCTTTAGTCTCCTAAACAGAGACTCAGATGAGATTAATTTGGTTTATCTGTTTATTTGTAAACTTAGATTTTAGTTACCAAAAGTTTCATGACCTGAGTTGTTCTGAGTTTAATAACAATCTTTTTTTAAGCTAATTCTCAGTCAGGAAGATATTACCACAATATTGAGGACACTAAATGAAAATATAGGTGGAACATCTGGTTCATCAACATCTTTACCAGAACCAAAAGATACGACTAGCCATTGTAGTGATATGCATAGTACTTCACAGCACTCCGCAGGTAATGTTTTCTAAAATTATGTGTGGCCTAGCATTTCTAGGTATTACTGTCAATTTATTATTTCTGTTGGAATTGACTTTATGAAAGGATGCCAGATTCAGTAGTTTTTAACAGTATGCCTCTATTATCTTCATGTTGTGGTTTGAGCTATACCCAACAGTAGTGATAATGAATAGGAGCAACTGGGCCACTCTAGTGAGTTTTGTAGCATGATGTGTTTTGATGTAAGGACTGTCTTGTACTGGCAATAATGCAGTGAGCACCTAAAAGTCTGTCAGCTGGATTTGGTAACATCCCAACTTTGGAAAGTTGCTATGTTACTCTTTTTCCTGTGTACGCTGTTTCTGTTGCTGTTCAGTTTTAGATCTGTTTGTCTTGTCATAATGATGGCATCCCTAAAAGTAGTTCCTGTGCAGTAGGCATCATTGCCCATAAACTGTTCAGCTCACACTAAAAAAAAAGCAAATAAGGTTAGAAAGGAATCTTTTGTTGAACTCTTTTATTAAATGTGAAAAATAGCAAAAACCTGGCAAGGTGAACAAATAAGGATGAAATTAAACTTGTATTCTTTGTAACATTCTTGCACACAGTACCATATAAGATTAAGGGAAGTTCATAGAATCATAGAATTGTTCAGGTTGGAAAAGACCTTTAAGATCATGCAGTCCAGCGATTAACCTAACATTACCAAGTCCACCACTAAACCAGTTAAGGGTCAAGTAATAATTAATTTAATGTTTCCTGGCTTGGTGGCTGGATTATTTTTTAATGAAAGTAAAAACTAGGAATCATTAAGGTTGGAAAGGACCTCTAAGATCATCAGTCCAACCATCAACCCACCACCACCATGCCCACTAAACCATGTCCCAAAATGCTACGTCTGCATGTTTTTTGAACACCTCCAGGGATGGTGACTCCACCACCTCTCTGGGCAGCCTGTTCCAAAGCTTGACTACCCTTTCCGTGAAGAAATTTTTCCTAATATCCAACCTAAACTTCCCCTGATGCAGCTTGAGCCCATTTCCTCTCATCCTATCACTAACTACTTGGGAGGAGAGACCAACACCCCCCTCACTACAACCTCCTTTCAGGTAGTTGTAGAGAGCGACAAGGTCTCCCCTCAGCCTCCTCTTCTCCAGACTAAACAACCCCAGTTCCCTCAGCCGCTCCTCATAAGGCCTGTGCTCCAGACCCTTCACCAGCCTTGTTGCCCTTCTCTGAACACGCTCCAGCACCTCAATGTCTTTCTTGTATTGAGGGGCCCAAAACTGGACACAGTATTTGAGATGTGGCCTCACCAGTACGGAGTACAGGGGGACAGTCACTTCCCTGAAGTTGTGAAGTTGTACATTTATGTCTTAAAGATGGTAAAAATTGCATGTAGAATATTTTGCGGAGTATTTTATTTTCTCAAACATTGTGTGATTTTGCCAAAAGTAATTACAGAGAGCATGATGAATATAGCCTAAGTGTGGATCGATTTACATGTGGAGGAAAAGGGAAGTTTTTGTCTTTATAGTCATTAGGAAGGATATTGGTTTGGTTTGGTTCCTGTGTCGTGTCCCCCCCCGTCCCCCCCCCCCCCCCCCCCCTTTATTTGCAGTCAAGTAATTTTCTTTTTTCTAATTTCTGAAAGGTGTAACTGTTGTGACATCAGCTGTGGTGGAACTGCATTCACCGATGAAAATAAGAACAACACTAAAACTGGACTTCAGATTTGACTCTCTGACTTTGGTATTGTACAGTCCAAATTCAAAACAGGTAAATACAATTTTGGTTATGAAGAGAAAGAAATGGTTTTAAGGTTGTCTAGAGTCCTGGAAATTCTGAACAGGAAAACTTTAATTTATAAGCAGAGAAAGTCATTTCTAGCAATAGTAACAAACATGATGGAAATGCTAACAGCTGTTCTAAGTCACATGGCAAATATTACAGGAATGAGAATAACCAGAGTTAGCACATAATATGTGGCATCTTCTGTGATCTGACTAAAAATTTGCTGAAAACTTACCTTAGTTTAAAATACAGTTTGGGAAGAAAAAAATGCAGAGGGATGCAACCTGTTCTTTAGTTGTGCACACATGCGTGGACACACACACGTGTATAAATAAAATTGTGGAGAGATTTTAAATTCGTATTACAGTATGAATGCATTTTTATTCTTCTTGGTTTAAATTTACAAAACTTGTTAGCAAATTTCTGAGTAAAAGTTTGGTAATATTTTATTGTAAACTTACAGTCTGTTATTTTAGATTTTGAACAATTTTCCAGTATTTGGCTAAACACTATGTAGTCATGAGACAAAACTTAATTTCTTATTTGACGTCTTTGTATATACTATATATTTTTAAACAGCAAACAAACCAAAATTGCATATGACAGTTCTACTTTCTTTTAAACATTGTCACCCTCTCACTAACGTAAGCTGGCTTTAGCAAGCCGGTAGAAGGGTAAAGCTCTGCTTTTTTTTTTTTTTTTCCCCGTTTTCTCTGTTTATTAGTGATTTTTGTTGTCTTTTGAATTACCAGTGGGTTTATTTAATATATTATTATTAAAAATCTTACAGGTTAGAATAAAGCTGTATATCACACCTGTGTATTATTTCCATTACCTATAAGCAAATCTACAAACATATTTTCATTTGATTTAAACAGGTTACAAATTTGGATCAGAGAGATGACCTTTTGAAGCTTGCAGAGTTTAAGTTAGTTTTGATGTCAGCTGCTGTCAAAATGTTATCAGATGGTTCAATGAATGCTTCAGTCAAGCTGGCAAACTGTACATTAGATGATAAAAGACAGTCAATCCAGAAAGCTACACCAAGGTCTGTATTTTGACATAAATTGCTGTTTATTGGAGTTTGACTCCAAAGAGTTTCAAATGTTTCCACTTTAGTATTCTGTTAAAACTACGATTGTTTTGGTATAGGTGGTTCTTAAAGTGCATGCTGCTGTAGGCTTATGTGTCTTACCTGCCTTTTGTTCCACATGTTGTTTATGAGACACCAATATAAATGCTAGAAATAAACTTTAAATATTAAATTAATAAATGCATACAGAAACAATTTCACATTCAGCTTTAATAAACTGCTGGCTAAGTAAGACCAAGAGTTTTTTTTCATGAAGAGTAACAAACTTCAGTAAAATATAATAATTCTGATATGCAAACAAGGAATTGTGGTGGTTTGACTTAAAATTACGAACACCTTTAGTTGTCAGCGTATGGGAGTTAGTTATGTATGTCCAGTTTTGAAGTTTCATAGGATTTATGTTAATGATTTTATCACTCATGTTTTAAAATACTTGGTGCTACTTTTTAAATTCACTCTTGTTAATGTTTTGTAGGTGGAGTGAGAATCTTGAGTGTTTTTCAGTATTTGTGGCTGGGTTTTTTATTGTCTCATTAAATGCCTCCTTAACGGTCTTTCAGGATGGTGGAAATGAAACATGGATTTGAAAAGAAAGTCATGGTGGATATAAGCTATAAGCAGGGGAGAGATGGCACTGTTCTTGATGTGATTGTTCAAGAGATATACCTTTGCGCAAGCATGGAGTTTCTACTTACTGTTGCGGATATATTCCTAAAGGCTAATGCGGAAAGTGCTGCTGCACAGAGAAGCCTCAAACAGTCATTACCTTTAAAGGAGCAAGGTATGTACTGGAAATATTTAAAGATTTTTATTTAAATATCCATTTAATTATGGTATTATAATACTATTTTAAAAATTACAATACTCCTTTTATGCTATTTGCTGTGTTTGTGTATATAGAACAGCTTCTTTTAACCATTGATGTTTCTTTCTCTGCATCATGGAAATTGGTTCATGTCTCTTGGTTTTTATTTCCAAATGAAGCTTTGTCTTACCAGGCAAAGGAAATACCTAAAAATGTATGTCTAAAATAAAATGGGAAAGGACAATTACAGCTGGCACTCTCTAGGTTTGTTTGGCTATCTTTGCAGTCTCAACAAAGTTTATAATGATGATTATCACCACCAACATAATTTTCATCCTTCCTGAGAATGATGGAGCATATTATATTAAGCTTAAATATGAATTCAGCCTGCCAGATATTGCTGCCTAGAAATGTTGTCATTTTACTTGTCTGCTGATGCATGTTTCTCCCTACATTAGGAAGCAGGCTTTTAGCTTGAGAGCCCAATTTGGTCTTTGTAGTGCAGGACCCTATACTTGATATCAGAAATTAGTCCATTAAAACATCATAGCAGGAAATGGGCTATTTATGCTTCCAGGCATCAGGTAGTTCACATCAGGTCTGCAAAGCAAGTCCCTTCTTTTGTTTTTGTTTTCCTGTACCCTAAATATCTTGGTTGTGTCCACCTCAGCTAGGCCTGCTGTGTTTATTTAGTACATGAACAAAATATAAACTAATGAGGAAGTCATACATAGAAGTATATTGGTACTGCAAATGGTTACATCAAGCACTAGTAAATGCTGCATTATTGTCCTATAGAAAAATGTGTGTTTTGCTGCTCCAGAGAACAGAAAATGTGTCCAGCATTTTCATAAGACCCTATCATAGCTGGCTGATGTAGATATTTAGTGAGGCTGATACATTTGCTAGTGTCAGAGGTAATAACGGTGGTGATACTATTACCCTTTCCATTTTGACAAAGAAGCTTTGTGGAATCTTTTGTTTTATCTGAAGGTAATTAGAGCTTTAATGGTTTTGTATCTCCTGTGAAGAGCCTAGAAATAAGTTGGTTTCAGGCATCTACAGATTTCTGACACCAGTTATGCTAGATCTTATCACTGAATCTTTAAAACTTCTTTGTAAGTCCTGAGAGATGTAAATAATGACAATTTAATCTTTGAACAATTCATCTGATTTAATTTGTATTTTTGAAGCACCTGTGCAGCCTGTGTCTACAATGGAAATGAACATTGTTGTTAAAAATCCAGAGATTGTGTTTGTGGCCGATTTAACAAGAAGTGATGCTCCTGCATTGGTGGTTACAACACAGTGTGAGGTCTTCATTAAAAATAGCCCTGAAAGGTATAGCATGACAGCTGCTGTTAAAGAGATACAAATGAAAGCATGCCCATTTCTTCCAGAAGAAAGGAAAGGGAACATTACTACGGTGAGTTTGCAAACATCCAGTTTGTTCTTAAAAGGTGGTATGTAACTTATACTACTAGAATGTAAGTTATTGCTGAAGCTTTCATCATTAGAATCAAGCCTGCCGAGCCCCTTTGGAGGCAGCCGGGTCTGTGTGTGTCTGAGGCAGAGCCTTAGCCCTGGTGGAAGCAAAACTCAGGATTGAAGCCTACTGAACTGGGTAGACGTGGCACTTTGGGACGTGGTTTAGTGGGCATGGTGGTGGTGGGTTGATGGTTGGACTGATGATCTTAGAAGTCCTTTCCAACCTTAATGATTCCTAGTTTTTACTTTCATTAAAAAATAATCCAGCCACCAAGCCAGGAAACATTAAATTAATTATTACTTGACCCTTAATTGGTTTAGTGGTGGACTTGGTAGTATTAGGTTAATGGTTGGACTGGATGATTTTAAAGGTCTTTTCCAACCTAAATGATTCTATGATTCTATTCTGTATTACAGACATATGAGTAAAATTTTGTGGGTAACTTATTTTGTGGATTTTATTCTGTTTTGTCTGATATGCTAAAACCATCATCTTGATCTGTGGCTTTGAGGTCTGCTTTGTGTGACAAGCTAAAATTAAAAGCCCCGAGGATTAAAATGTTAATAATCTCTTATATCCCATGTAAGCCAAATAAATAGAATTTTATGATTGTACAGTATTTCAAATGCAATGTAGTAAATTTGGAATACTTTCAGTTTTAAACTTTGCATTAAATAGCTATGTAAGTGAATAACAAGGGGTCACACAGAGATGGGAAGTATGTGTTATGAAATAGATCAGTTAGGGTATGCTGTTCATAAATTCCTTTGTGTTAAGGTCCATAGATCCATTATGTCTGTGTATATTTTGGCAACAGTCAGACTTGTTAGTTATTGGCCTGGTGGGAATGCATTGACTCCTGGAGCTTCTTGCAGCTTTTCTGCCTCTACAGCAGACTATACCTCAGTTAACTCTGTAATGATATTGTTGTATCAGAGAAAAAATTCAATTTTACAGTATATCCAACTGTTACATGTGTCTGCAGATCACAGATGAATTTTGAAGAATGAGCCTTTTCAGCTCTTCATTAATGCCTGCTTACTTTGTGGAGCTACATAGGAAAGACTAAAGCTATAAGCACAAAGGGCTGGGACTCCCACCACAACACAATGCAAAGTTGCTTGACTTCCATTTCCATAGCTGGCAAATGTGACACAAATGTGGCTAGCTTTGCAGAAAGCAATTAGAAGGCTTCACACCAAGCATTCCCTCTTACAGGAATGTCTTCTGCCAGAATCTTTTATCTCAGACTATAGAAACAGAGGAAAAGACCTGTATCTGACAGGATGCTTGTACTATAAAGAGGGAAGAAATTTCAGAGGACCTTAGTTTTGGTGCTTAAAACAGTACCTTCTTTGAAAGATTCAGAAAGTTCTCGAGAGAGTAGTAGAGGACAAAAAAGAAGACGTTCTCTGCAGGTAGCAGCATAACTGCCCATTTTGAAAACATGTACGTAAGGAAATCTCTGAACCCATGTTTTCTATAAACAATATGATTTCAGTCTGGGAAAACAATCAGAGAAATAGAGATTCAGATGACATTCTGTGGCCACCTTCAGTCAAGAAAGAATACGTATGTTATGAGGTTATATGAAGATTACAAGATTTCTGAAGGCTGATATTGATGTGAAGATTTTGTATTGTCTAAACCTTGGGGACGCTAGTGATGGATGAATTCATCCTCCTGATGAATAGGTTTCCCCAGATACCCAGGTAATGAGCCTCTGGATTTAGAGTAGCACAAGTGATGAGGTTCTTTCTGTACATTTCTCACATGTACCTTGGTCTAAAGAAGAATATGTTGGTTTTTTTTTTATTCCTGGCTGTAACACAGGAGAAGAAAAAAAAAATAATTTGAGCAGCGGAGGGTAAAATAGTAATATGGACAAAAATTTCTGTTAGATGAAGCTTACTTGGGAAGAGTGTGGTAAAACTGATTCTGAGTCTTTCTGTACCCCCAGCATCTGATTTAGATATGGACAGAGATGTCAGGAAAGATTGCAAAATCAATATGGTTTGAAATTACTGTTTTTGAAAGACTTATCTTATCATGTAGGGACTGGAGAGCAAATTTTCCTGTCAATACAGTGTCAGTAGAGTCTAACTACATCCGAGTGCTTTATTAATCACATAGCACTATGATACTGTTCATAGTACCTTAGATTTGGTTTTGGTAAACCTTGGCAAGTGGGAGTATGCAAGGACTGATTGTAAAATAAAGCTGCAACTGAGTGATTCAAACAGTGATGATTTTATTCAGGAAGACTGTAACTGTTGTTGCTGTGTTGCTCTTCACCTAAAAATCTGGCTCTCCTCAAAAGTCACAGGCATGATGATGAGGTGTATTTGAAGACATCTGCAGACTTTACCTAAAGAATGGAGTTACTGAAGTGTAATGCATTTTACTGTAGCTGACATTTGAATCTTTAATGATTGAGAATGGCTGAGGTGATGCTTCTGCACATTATTAGTGTTCAGATTACTCTTCATTTTGAAGAACTAAATAGTGGTAACTTTTCCTTGATGTGTAGTATTTAAAAGTATATATTTTTATCTATTTAACCTATGTTTTTACTCTTTCGTATAGGTATTACAGCCTTGTGACTTCTTCTTTGAAATGAAACAGTCAGGTACTAATCCACAGGCAGCTGATCTAACGATTAAATCTCTAACAATAAAAGTAGGTAGACTTTTATTGTGTTTTTAGTTCTCTACTACTTCCTGTTCAGAAGGCTTTGAAGTTGCTTGTGAGATATGTTTCTTAAAAAAAATAAAATCAGGAATGACTGAATTGGGGAACTGTTTCTGTTCTTCATCAGGTCACCTACCTGTGCAGTATGTGAAAATAAACAAAATTGAAAATTAACGATTGTGTCACAGTACTTTGGTTTTGTAATCTGTGTTTTACAAAATGGCCTGATGTGCAGAGATAAGTTTTGAAGTGTTCAGATAGTGTTGGATGATGTAGTTTAGAAAGCTCCCATCTGAAGGAAAGACAGGGATTGAAAATCTGAATAGGCTGAACTGTAGCGTGTGGAAGGGAATGAGTTTTCAAACATAAGAGCCCTGTGGAGAACAGAAGTGTGTTGTTAGTGTATCATATTCATTATAATTTTGTGTCTTAAAGTAGCTGACTGTTTCCTATACTAGCTTCTCATTTCCAATTATTCCAACTTCTTATTTGTAGGTTTCACCAATAATCATAAACACAGTAATTACTATTACATCAGCCCTTTATCAAACTGCAGAAACAACAGAAGAGGTTAGTCAAATTCCTCCAGACTTGTGGAATAAGAAAGATATAAAAAATCTAAAAATGTGGTTTCTTGAGGAGTCAAATGAAAATGAAGACACAAGTCCAACCGCTGAACTGGTTCCCACAGGAGAGTCATTGAAAATGAATATAGAATCTGTTTTTCTAACACTTGAAGCTGGGGTTGGGCACCGAACTGTACCAATGCTTTTAGCCAAGTCCTCATTTCTTGGAGAAGTCAAAAACTGGAGTACTCTCATCAACCTACGTTCTCGTCTTGAGCTAGAGGTGAGAAGTCCTACCTAAGAAAGAAAACTTTTCTTAAGATAGTAAACATGTTACATTATTTAGACAATAAAGGAAAAATAATCCATATTTTTGATGGCTAAACTCCTGCAGACACGTGTTGAGGAAGCAGGACAGGAATGAGGTGTTAATGTTAAAATGAAAATCTAATGTATTAGATGCAATGCATTAATGGCAGTAATTGGTCTCATACAATTTCACATTTACACGCTATACAAGTTCCCAAAGACCTGTTGTATCAAAATTAACTTCTGGAGTAGCAACTGGCTAAAACTCTTTGACAATCTTAGTTTAAGATTACAGTAGAATATATTAATGTGTCATTTCTGTAAAATACAATGTGGTACCAGTATTGCACATAAAACTTCTAAAATGGCTCATACTTGGAAATTAGTGACACAAAATTCAGTGGTTGTTGTAGGTAGATTCTTCCTATAAATAAATGCTTTAGACTTCCAGTGCCTACAGTTTAAATCAAAGCTATATTTTAAGTGGCACACCTTATACCACTTATTTGGAAGTGGGTCTTTGCAGTAGAGACTTAGCTGTGTCATTTATTTCTCTAATGCATTTGCTTCATCATATGGTGGGAGCTGATGGTGCAGTCTGACTATAAATCTTCTATATTACCAAAGTAATTAATATACTTGTAAGTCAGAATTCTAAGTCTTTTAAAATCTGTAGAGCTTTCATTGATTTAACAGTTGTATGTAACTTCCTAATTGACTTCTGCATTTCAATAGGTACACTATTTTAATGAGATGTTTGGGGTGTGGGAACCTTTGCTTGAACCACTAGAAATTGAGAAGACTGATTTATTCAAACCATGGATCCTTGACATCAAGGTATATTTTCCAAAGCTGAACACGAATCTTCCATTTCAATACCTTAGAAAAAACAAATTCTCTGCACCTCTCATTGCTGAGACTAATCTAACAATTTTGTTCCTTCTTGGTTACTGAGACTTTTTTTTCCCAATTAGTCAATGAAACCAGCTCTTGCACAAGTGAAGATCCAGACTCACAGATCTTTTAAATAATACTGTCTTTCAGGTGGCAAGAAGATTTGATTCCAGTTGCACTAGATAATCATAATGGCTTTATATCAGCTTCTCTACAGTTAGGTCATATGCTAATGATGCATTCAATGACTTTGGAAACATGGAATACCACTCGTCTTGTTCCACAGGAGTATCTGTAGCAGAAATGTATTGGAAAAAATTACATGTGTTATGGACTGGCACAAAGTGCGCTGTGGGAATAGTGCTCTTACCACTTAAGTTCTGTGTTTCATGAGGAAATAGTCTAGATTCTAATCTCAAAGTAGATAAGCATTTATCTAAGGAAGGGAGATACATTCCCCTCCCTCGTCTTCCACCCTTCTATCTTAACTTTTATTGCATTTTTTCTGATCTTTTTTTCAAAAATTTTCAAGTATTTTTAGCCTGAGAGGTTGCTTAGAATGGAAAAACCACCCTGTTCCTAGGACTGTTGTTATCAAACAACTTTCTATAGTAGTGGCCTCAGAAGGGTTAAGATTATGAACTGAGATATTGCAATTAAGAAATTGCTATTAAAAATATTCCTAAGAGTTCTCCAGAAACAGATGAGCCCTAATGGAGGAGAAGGGTAGAAGGCAGTGAGTGAAACCTTGTGTCTTCTTTCCCAGATTTGAAATACAACATTTGGAAATACATAATTTCCAGAAATGTTGAAGGCCAAGGAAATGTATTGTATGTGATTTTTATTTTTTTTCCTTCAAACATATGAAAACATACAAAATAAGTATTTGGTTTGGAAACATATAAAAACTAAAATTGGGGTAACTGTCTCAAGAATAGGAAATCAATTATGTATAATAGTTTTTACACAGTGTTATTAGTTGTGTTAAGATCAATGTTTTCACATGTCACTGGATATGTTAATAGTTAGTATATAAGTGTATGTTCTTTATTTTTGAATAATCATAAATTTAGCTATTGTTGGGATTTCATTGACTTCTGAAATACATTGTTTGCCTCATGCCTTCTTTATTATCTCCATCTTTTGTTTTCATTTGAGAATAAAAACATAAACAAAAAAAGGAAAACCATGGCAGGACATAGAAGTGGGAAAGGGAGAGAAAAGGAGTGTGAGGTGAAACTTGCTTCTGCAGAAGGAGTGGTCAGATAAGACTTCTTTTAAAATCTCCTTTCAGATGAAGAAGAAGGCTAAAAAAGCATTGGTTGAATCAGATGCAGAAGAAGAAAACTATAAAGTTCCAGAATATAAAACAGTAATAAATGTTTCCTCAAAAGACCAGCTGAACATTACACTATCCAAATGTGGGCTACAAATGTTGAGTAATTTAGGCACGGTAAGAAAGATTACTTAACTATGTAGTGTCAGAATTGCTAAATGAATATTTGCACAGATTGTCTTGATGAAGTCTTATTCAATATGTTTGTGTTTTGTATCTATACTTTGCTTTCTAGGCATTTGCTGAAGCAGCTAGTCAAACTTCAGACATCTTCAAAAAAGACCGAGCACCATTTGTAATAATAAATTCTTTAGGACTTCCCATCACTGTCTCGCCTAGTGATTCCTTTAGTGTCCTTAATGTTGAATTTGGAGCAAAAATGTTTCATTTAAGAGATGGAGAGAATTTAAATATGGAATTTGTCAGAACTAAAAATGAGAGTGACCAGTTCACAGCAATGACAACTCTGAGTAGCAAGAGGTTTTACATTCAGATCTGTAAGTTTCAAAGTTCATACATCTTCTGTTTTTGTAACTACCGCACGACGCATAATACTGCATTGTGTACTGGTCAATAAGTATTGGGGGCTACATAACATGAAGGAAGTGTTTCTTTGGGTTCTAGATGCATGGCAGGATTTGAAATTGTGCTTCAGTCTTCTCAGCTATAAGTTACATGTATCATGCTTGTTAATTTTTGTAGCATAAATTTTCTACTATGATAAATTATTTAGGTAACTAATCTTTATTTCATTATTTTACTGCAATTAAATGTTTTTGCTTGTTTTCACACATTAATGCAGAATTATGCCACCCAAAATAAGTTGTTTGAGTTTTTTTTCAGGATTCTGAGGCCTGTATGTATGTTCATAGAAGAAGTTATTCTTAAGGGGGATGTTCTTAAGAAAAGATTGTTTTAAATAATTTAAAGTAAAACACGGTTAAGGCTAACAGTCAAATTTAGCTATTTTTAATGGCTTATGTGTCAACAATTTAAACTGATATATTGTTATAATTGACAGTTTTTCAAAACTGATTTTTCAAACTCGTGTGGACCATATGATTTATTAGTTGAATTGTTTTTGCAATATATATGAGCTGTACTTTGTTAATAAGCCATTACATCTTGTAAACATTTGTCTTTAGGCACTAATTTTATTTGCAGTGGCAAAACCTGCTTAAATATTTAGTGATGGACTCATTTACTCTTTTTCCTGTGGCAAAAAAAGAATCTTTGCTGTTTCTTTAGTAACACTGCAAGATTGTCACATTAAAAGTGGTGGTTGTACTTTTTCATCTGCTTTTTTTTTTTTTTTTAATAGATTGAATGATACAGAAAATTCTATTGAATGCACATTTCTGCCTTCCAAATGTATCTTCATGCTCCTTTTGAGTCTTTCATTTCTCATCTTGTAAATTCTAGGTCCACATAATCATTCCACTGTGGAAAAGATTCCATTGACAAAAGTAGGTCGATGCATTTACAGTGTGAGACATGAGGAATCAGGTGTTGAAAGGTCCATTGTCTGCCAAATTGATACTGTTGAAGGAAGCAAGATGATAACTATACGTTCTCCTATTCAGGTTGTTATATTTTCATACATTATAATTTCATTATTATTTCAACTTTGTAATGAATGAAGATGATCCTGTAGTCTTTAAATAAACATTTTAAAAAACATATTTTAAAAACTTACCTGAAGAATTCATATAACTTTGCTGCTGTGTACTATAAGGTAGTTTAGAAGAGATTTTTAAAGAATAAAATCTTTTTAAAAGTGTCAAAGACAGGGGGTGGGGTGGCAGCTGAAATGAACCAGATTTTTAGATCAGGATAATTCATCAATAATGCTTTCTAATACTAGCTCTAATTTCAGTATTGTTGAACTATTTGCTTTGTGTGAAATGATCCAGCATCTCTTAACCTTACCTTGGTTCTGCAAGGCTATCCTTCTGTTGGATTATTTCTTTTTCTTCATCCTGTACCATTGATACATGAATTTCAAATCTAGTACCAAGTCAGCTGAAGAATGAGCTCTTTGAGCATATATCTTTTTTGATTGAATGGTATTTTTGATAGACATTATATAGTTTACAAGTACAGGGATGGTCCAGATCTTAGTGTTCTGTAGTGATAGTGTCCCTGTTACATTTCACCTGCTGGTTTGTGAGTTGGTTAATAAACAGATTTACTGTTTTGTTCTTCCCTAAATTAAATTTTAATTTTTTTTCCAATACTAATAATGCCATTAAATTAACCCTGAAATAAAAAAAAAAGTTTGCAAAGAACAAGAGAACTATTTACCCCACAAATATATATATATTTAAAAAAAAAGAAAAGGGCGTTGATGGTTTAACCTTAAAAATAAATATTTTACTTCCCTTGTGTTTTCTGCCATACGGATTTTGACCCATACATCCTTGTATCTGTTATATTTTTTAGGAGAAAGTTTCTTTGGAAATTTATTATATAGTTCAGATTTACTTGTCTTTGGTTTTACAGGGCTTTGTTTGAATTTTACAGCTAATGTATTAATTTCATAATGAAAATATAGCATTAAACTGCACAACCAAATAATTTAAGGAGATTTGCTGGTATTAGAGACAGTTATTTTGAAATACCTGACCTTGAATGGTAAATGGGTAGGATGAACAATGAGAGAGTTCTGTGCTCTGTTAGGCTCAAAACACGTTATCTTTCCGGTTTTTCCTAATGTATGTTGTGGATTTTTATTTCATATAGATAAGGAATCATTTTTCAATCCCATTAAATATTTTTGAGGAAGGAAGATGTTTAGGGACTGCTTCACCAGAAAACGAATTCAACATACCATTGTCGTCTTACAGGTACTTTATTGCAGTGTTCTTTTATTGTGGAATATGTTTATATATTGTTGATTATTGTATCAATACAATTATGCTAAATTTTTTTTTTTCCCCTTGCTACTTAATACCATAATTAATGCAGTGCTATCATTGTTGGGTAGGATCTTCTCAGAGCAGCTAGTCTGACTTAGACAGAATACTGGTTTATTCTGGAATTGGAAGTCTTTTGAAATCCATTTTACTGAACAACTTAAATTGCCTAAGTTACTTTAAGAATCCAAGTGAATCCAAGCCCAGGTGCTTCTGGAACACAGTGATTGTTATCCACACACTACAGACTTCTTTTCTTAATGAAGGGATGTCTAGTGATGTATTACAGCTTTTTTTTTCTTTTTTTTAAAGACTTTTTTTGAGTTTTAGACAACAAAGTTTGCTTTGATTTTTTGTTATGATTACAGAGACTTTCTCCTTCTGTTTTCCCCCAGACACTCTCCCTATTTTTTTTTAAATGACAGCTGAGTATCTTTTTCATTAAATAAGTTACACTTTACTGTAGATAATGTAAGTTCATTAATATTTCTAACTATCTGTATTATATTTAATAAGGTGTAGTGACATTCTGATTCATTGCACAGATACATGGGTGAGTTCCACTAGGCAGTCAGAAAATGTTTACTAAAAAAAAAAATTTCAGTCAAGGAGCAGCTGATTGGATTAAAGCAGTTGCCTTACAAAAGCTATGTGTGTAAATAATCCATAAACTTGATGCCTTATGTGACTGGAAAGAAGGGCACTTTCTGCAGATCTGTCATAGGAGTTGTTTATCCAGACCTTTTGCTTGGAACAGGAATGTAGCAGTACTTGTAGGGGAATTCAGTAGCCTCTTCATAAGAATCTCCAACAGTCCCTTCTTTGTAAGGGAAGTATGTAGAGGTATGGAACAAAAAACCCCAACTGGTACAATTCCCTGAACTTTGGGATCCAGACCATCTTTTCCTTCCTCCTTTAAGCAAGGTAAAGGCAGGCAATTAATTACTGTCAGAAATCTTCCGAAATCCAAATAATACTAGAATGTTAGTGTTGCATAGTACTTTTTCATAATTGAAAAATTAAATCTTGTCTTCAGTGTTTAAAAAAGGTTTTAATTTACAGATCCATACTGAGTTTGCAACCGCTAGCCAATGAAAATGGAGTGCATGGAGAATACGATATGTGTGAAGGAATTACATTTGATGAAATTATGAAAAATGTTGACAGTTTATTACAAAGGAAGTGCCAGTCTGTGAGGTCAACTAACCACTCACTTATCATCAATATTGTTCCTGTAAAAGACACATTGACATCTTCATTATGTGCGGAAGATCAATGGGATTTTCCCTATGTCGTTCATTTATGGCCTTCTGTTCTTCTCCGCAATCTTCTTCCTTATCAGATAACTTATTCTGTAGAGGTAATTCTTTAATGTTTGAATTTTTTGTGATATTTCCCACCTATGCTATGAAAGCTGACCAGCTGGTTGGAATATGTTTATAAATGAATATTAAAAGAAAGGGCTTCTAATAGAGTCTATGTGAGGCAAGTTTACAGATCTTGTAAGGGCAAGTCTGTATCTACAGAAATCAAACAGTACCAGAATATGACAAGTGGTGGTATTAATCATTAGTAATAAGTCATACTTTAGGTACACATGCAAAGCAAAACTTACATTGTAGAAGTTTAGCCCTGTGAGAGTCACTTTCTGTGACTAATTAAACAGTATAGTTTTTCCTGTGAATTATGGTTGCCTGAAGTGACATAAGTGGGTCAGCCTACAGTAGCATTTTATGTGCTGTCACTGACTTTTAGCAGTAGCATGCTTTTAATGAATTCTCACAGGCCTGCTTTTTTGCCAGCTTTTGGCTTGAATTGCAGCCTAGTGCCAGACTATATTATTTTCAGATTAAATTAAACAATTAGATGTACTTTGACTGTTAATAGGCATTCATTTCAGGGCCAGATGAGAGCCAGTCTCAAGTAAAAGAGCTAAAACATAGAGTGTGGACATCGGTTCCTCAGCACTAAGTGTTTCATTCTGTGGATCTGCTATGGTTGCATCCCACTGCTTACTGATGTAGACTTGGGATAATAGAAGTATAGATGGGAGGCACTGAAACATTTTTTATCAGATGGTCTTCATATTTAGTATTTGGACTCAAATAATAGAATTTAATCATAAATTTTTTTCACAAATGCACAATTACTAGAGCTAGAGACCATGGCGTCTGTCAAATGTATGGAAGTAACAGGCTCTTTTCTGTATGTCTCTTACAAATTTAAATTTAGTGAAAGAAGTACTGAGTTGAGGAAATCTGTCATTTAAGCATGTTTATGTATTTGAATTTGGTGACAGATTTTTCTTTTGTGTGTTAAATATTGATGACCACAGGGGATTTTTTTCTGTAAAATGTATTAAGGTAGACGTTTAAAAATGTAACATAGTTAAATAGCATAATAAGCATTTTAAAATTTTGCCTAAATAATGTGTATCTTAACTTTCAAAGCTATCTAGAAAATAGAAGTTGATAGGAATTTTGAGTGTGACTCATCTAAATGTTCACTGGGTGTTTTTTAAAGGGAAATGGGAACAAATACGACACTCTACAAGAAGGATGTTCAGCCCAAATTCATAATGCAGTCTTGGATCAAACAAAACTAGATTTGCAGTTGCTTAACTATCTTGATCAAAGTTGGAAAAGTGAGTACCATATAAAAAGCAACCTACCAGATATCAGCTTCATGACGTTTTACTGCATCACGGAGTTGGATAAGACTGAACTGGATATTGCTGTCCACGTGACCTACACAACTGGGCAGATGGTTATAGCAATTCACAGTCCGTACTGGATGGTAAATAAAACCGGACGAATGTTGCAATACAAAGCTGATGGTATTCACCGCAAGCATCCTCCAGATTACAAAAAGCCACTCCTTTTTTCTTTCCAACCCAAAAACTTCCTCCAGAATAACAAGGTATTGTATTTTGTAAAACCTGACAGCTCTGTACTCCCCTATGTCGTTGTATGAAAGCCTGTTTAAACTTTGAAAGTTACGTATGCTATGCTATGCTCTGTAAAGGATATGAAACCTATGATATCTTTGTCTAAACACAGAATATTTTAAATAAGTGTGTTGTCAGATATGCTTGAGATGGGAAGTATGCATTATCAAAGGTATTGTTACGAAAGACATTCTCATCTTTGAGAGGAATACAGTTCACTGAGAAGTACTTCCTAAATAAAAGAATTTCCTTTATTCTGTTTAACCTGCATCAGTAAAGCTCCTTATACTAAATAAAACATAGAAGTTTGGTAAGGAATGTAAAGCTGTGGTACTTGAAAAATGAATGCTGCTTGAAAAATGAATGCTTGTAGTGGTGGTTGGTAGATTGGGTCTGAGTTGGTAGTAAGCTAAGGTTAAGATGTAGTTTACCATTTGAGTCTGCTATGTGGATTTTTTTAATGCTGAGTATTACTGATGGATGAATGATATGAGAGAGATTACAAGGCTGTGTTGATTTGCCTTTGAGATTTTAATTAGGATAAGTTTTTAAAAGGATCCTTGTGTGGTTGCTTCCTCTGGAGTATCTTACACTTAAAATGGTTATTCCACATAGCTTATAACTAAGGGTGGTAGAAAATACCTTTGTGAGATGATACTGGCAATTGTTATGTCTTGACTTTTTAATAGAAACACCAGTATTTCCAGTATGCACTTTTGTTTATATATATGCATACTTTACATAGGATTTTAAATGTTGTCAGTGTCTGTAAATTGAAAATTAATTCAGGGTCCTCCTTCATAGGTGCAACTTATGGTAACTGACAGTGAACTGTCTGATCAGTTTTCACTGGACACTGTTGGAAGTCATGGCTCTGTGAAATGCAAGAGTCGTAAAAAGGAATATCAAGTGAGTTAAATTTATGGTTCAAATTCATTACTTTCAGGAGATAGAAATGAGGCAAGAAAAGAACAGTGTACTAACTGTGTCTTTCTATTCATAGGTTGGTGTCACCATAAACAACAGCAGTTTTAATATTACTAGAATTGTAACTTTCACTCCATTTTTTATGATCTCAAATAGAAGCAAATACACTTTGGAAGTAGCTGAAGAAGGCAAGGAAAAGTGGATTCCTATTGTCTTGCAACAGGTAAACTTATATATTCCAAGTTGTTTCTCTAAGGAAAAAAAAAATCGGTTGGAACACTCACTGATGGAAAATATGAGCCACATAGGGTGTTCAATGACAATGTCTCAGTATATCGTGCTTTTTCAATAAATTACCTGTGTCTGGTTACCTTTTCTTAGTTTTGCTTTAGGAAATATTTTAAAGCTGGTTTACATTGTAATTGGAATGTTTTCTCTGTTACCTGCATCATAAATAGTATGAGAAAAAGACTTGCACTGTTACTATATTATCTCTCTCTGTAGTGGCACTGAAACTTTTGGTCAGTTTTTGCAGTGGTATCTGATAGAGTGGTTTGGCTGACCTGGTACATGTCATGCTGCTTTCATATAGGAAGAAAATCCCTGACGTGGATCAGTTCAGATGTCCCAAAAAGACCAGTATGGAGCTTAGTCTCACTGCTGTTTTTTAGTGCTTAATGCATCATTTCTAGAGAAGGGATCACTAGTCCCAAGGCCAAGTGGTGTGGAAATGGCTTTTGGGCTTTTATCTATACTGCAGGGGTCTAGACTGTTGCAGACTAGGCATGCAGCTTGGCTGTTTGCACTGCACTATCCCACAGTTATGTTTTGTTGTGTGCTTTGAGGCCATCATGTCTTCCTTCAGGACGTGTAGGAAAAGCAGCCCCTCTTTGGGGCAGTGTTGGAGGTCTATGAAAGCCAAAAGTGATCCATACTGCCTTCTGGGAGGAATGAAATCTCCCTCTTTCCCTTCCAATGAGTCTTGAAGAGAGCATATCCAAAACAGAGACAGAGTTTAGCCTAACAAATAGTGCAGTTGGAGGTCCTCTCACTTTTCTTTAGCATTGTAGATACTCCAAATGGTTACCAAAAATGCTTGCAAACTAAAATACCAAAGTTAAAATAATATT
Organism: Pelecanus crispus; assembly: GCF_030463565.1. NCBI lineage: Eukaryota > Metazoa > Chordata > Aves > Pelecaniformes > Pelecanidae > Pelecanus > Pelecanus crispus. Next base: position 41,840,887 of record NC_134676.1, read on the forward strand.
TTAAATCAGATTTATAACCAGATCTTTTTGTTACATTTTTGGTACCTTAAATACATGCTTTTTAAGTATGCATGTTATCTTTAAGGACTGTGGAAAAAAAATACCATTTAAAGATAATTATTTCGAGTTATGAAATCGATAGTACTTTACTTGCTTTTTGTTGTCATTGTTCCATTGTGATTGTTAAGTGTACACAATGACATTTAGATCTTTAAGTGTTTAAGACAGTTCAGCTTCCCATGTTCAGCATTATTTTCAAAAAAGTTTCTTTGCTTTTACTCAAGAATAGGCTGTTTGCTATAAGCCTACACATTTGTTGTGTTTCCTAATATTACTATGTTCCTCTGAGCCAAACTTCTGTTTGACTCTGTAGTTTTTGGGTTCTTTACATACATGATTCCTCATCTAGTTTGTTGATAAAGCTCTGAAATGACAAAGGTTAATGTGGAGTGGTGTGGGCCACTTCATATCTAACTTCTTACTCTGAGAAAGTATAGTCAGGTTTTATTACTTCTTGGTGTTTTGTGGTTTATAGTTGACACAGAGTTGTTATTAGAATAAATTGAGTTATTTTACAGGAACTTTTGAAACTTTCTGCAAAAACTATTCAAAAGTAATAGTTTTGGAAGTTCAAATACATTGCTACATATATAATCTGTGGTTTTCCTGTGCTGGCTGTTTTATTGATATGCTTACAGAATTTTCCAGCTTGTCCTGCAAGCATCATTGTTTCTCAGGAGTTTCATAATTGTATTAATTGATCTTAGTCTTCTTTCAGTTATCAAATATCAAAGGGGGACTTTGTAGATTTTAGGATCACTCCTGACATCTTTTGGAAGATTAGATATGGCAGTTTATCAAATGGAGTAGTAGAGGTCAACAGAATAATCTGTATCCCCTCCTACATTATTCCAGACTTCACTCCCAAAATTGCTTGCCTTTCCGCATTGTGTCGATATTTTCCTTTTTGATAAGCTAAAAATCCATGTTGTGACAGTGAAGTCTGCCAAGATTGTTCATTTGTAACCCAGTTGTTCAGTCCGGTGTGTTTCTTATCTCTTCTAAAGAGTCCAGCCACTATTGGTCTATCTTTGGGCATCCAAGACAGATTACCAGGAATAAGTTCCCATCTGATCCTGTTCTTGAGATATGGAACTCTGCTACCCAGCTAACCTAGATTTTTTATTTTTTAATTACTGCCTTTGATTTTTTTTTTTGAGTACTTCTCACTTTACTTTTTTATGTTAGGTTCATCTTCAAAAAACCAAGCTTGTTGAAATGCTTATTCCTACCTCTGCTTGCTTCCCTCTCTCCCATTCTATTTTTGTCATTTTAAGTTAAGCAGAGTCCTTCCTTGCTGCTTTTGTTTTTTTCCACTCTTCTTTCTTAGTGACAGATAGCCTGTCTTCTCAGGGGAAAAAGCAATCCTTGTGTAGAACCCATCTCCTCTTGGACATGTTCCCTGTTTGGAGGGCAGTCAGTCCATCAGAGACTTTAATTACCATTTTTAGAAAAACCCATTGTTCTTCGAAGGGTGTAACAGAAGTTGTTGAACAGTAATTAGTATGAAATGACTTGCCAAGGACGGTCTTTTGAATTAGGTATAGTGCAAGACAGCTGACCAACGTACATCCTTAGAGAAAGAAAGAAAGAAAACGTTGCCAAAGATTGTATGTAAAACCACTGCTAAATATAAATTAGAGATCCTATTATGGAATGGGGATTATTGTATAAATATAATATCTAGTGAAGCACTTAGCAAGTGTATGGCAAAATATTTGGAAATGGCATCATTTTGTGACACATTCTGTGGCTAAAGACTACTGCAAAAACTTATTTTTCAGTTATCTGTGGTTGATTCTGTAACTTCTTGTTTAGCCAATCCTTTTTACTGATTCTGGTTTTGGTCTTAAACTTTCATTTACTGTTGACCGATTCTCCTTGACTTTCCTTTGAGCTCTCTTAATTTCCATGTTGAGACTTACTTGCTGTGTTTTATGCTAGTTTACAACACAATTTAAATTTCCTTTGTCTGTAGGATACGTGTTGATGTAGATAGCACCTTCAATCTTGCTGTTTAACTATATTTTTTTCCTTTGTCTTCCTGCTTCCTGTGGTGTGAGAAACAATGGGAAAGGGAACTTAGTGGCATGGTAAGTTGGTGAACTAGTCTTTCACCATTCTAGGATTCAGACGCAATTAAATATAAGCATCTAATTTCTTAACCTATGTTGGAGAAAGATGCTCCTGAAGTTTTGAGTGTTGCAGGTGAGCAGTTTGAAATACAGGAAAAGTGGTCAAGTGGTCTATCTAGATAGAGTTTGGCTCCTGCTGGTTGAGAGTTACTGTTAATCATAGCTTGTTCCCGTGGCAGGACTCTTTTAATTAGTTGGAAACTTTTCATTAGTTACAATTAAAAGTTTTGTGTTCCCTGCCTCCCTTTATCCATTTGGTGTGTAAACTATTGAAGAGAGATTGTCTGTGGGATTTTTAAACCCAGAATGGCTGTGATTTCAATTGTGGATGTGAATAGCAGAACATGCTGTCTGATTTAGCTGCCTAATGCTTCATACTTTATTTATATATGTTTTGTACCCACATATACATATGTGTGTGTGTATGTATGTGTACATGCCTCTGTGTGTGTGTGTGTATATATAAAGTATTTCAAAAGAACAGCTAGTATGCTGATGTCCTGCTTACTCAAGTTACTGTGGGGTGTATTTATGCTAGTAACCCTTTTTGTCATTGATTGTCACTATAAGATTGATTTGTAATTTATACTTATTTGGCAAGAGGTCTGTTAATGCAAAAACAGTTTTATCGATTGATTTCTTTAAAAAAAAAAAACTTTTTTTTTCTTTTTGTAACAAGTTTGGCCATTTCGGTGTTGTAGTCATGCTCGGCTTTATACTCTGGATTTCATATACATTATTCATTTGAAATCTGCTTCTTCATGTTAATATGAAGTCTTAATGTTTTCACTTTTAGCTCCTTAACTCCTTGGTTTCTTCACTGTAGCCTAAGTTATTTCTGACTTCCTTTCAATTTATTGTTTTCAGGTAAGTAATTAATTTTAGGCTTTTTAATAGAGTTTCTGATCCAACTCCACCACGCTTTTGGGTAGAACTTTTGTAGGTGAACTTTGGGCTAAAGTGAATGCCATTTAACACCTAGTTTGTTTTCTCACTTACTTTTAAAATGCCTGATTTTTTTTTTTTTTTTTTTTTTTAGTGCATTCCCTTTTGGCCTGAAAATGATGCCAACAAACTGCTTGTTAGAGTTGAAAATTCTGAACTCCCCCCAAAGAAGATAAATTTTGATAAGCAAGAAAACTGTCTGCTACTGCATTTGGACAACAAGGTAAATGGTTGCCTTCAGAAATTAGATAAAACAACATAATTAACTGTTTCATTTCCATTCTCAAAACTTTCTACTTCCCATACAGTCAAGTATTCCAAAATCTTAGCTGGGGAAAAGATTATGTATACGCAAATGTATTATTCTCATTCTTGTGCTTGCTTTTTCCTGGGTGTACACACACATATTATTGGGTGCTTCATTTTAAGTGCTTCTGTGTGGAGCAGATCTATAGAAGTTGAAACAGATTGTTTTGCTAGTGTTCTCTAGCTGAGGCTGAGAAATATTTACATTAGTTCTAAAGTAACATGAAGTTACTTTGAAAAGTAACTTTGACTCCATTAAATTTAATTCTATGTTGCATATCGTCTCATAGCAGTAGTTTTTAAATCCATGATTGTTTTTAATAGTGGAATGTTTTGGACAGCATTAATGCATATGTATGGTTCAAGGAAGATTCCTCTACTACCAGCCTAAGTTTTGACAGTAGAGAACTCCTTCATAGTTTTGATTACTAAGTGCAATGCTTGTTACCTAGTAGTTAGATCAGGGAAATATTTGAAATATTTGTCTTATGAGAGTAAAAGTTTTCCAAAATATTTAAATCACATTTGCTTTACTAGAAATTAATTCCACTGTTACTTACTTTATAATTTTTATATCTGATAGCTTGGAGGAATTACAGTGGATGTTAATCTGACTGAACATTCTACAGTGATTACCTTTTCTAATTACCATGATGGCGCAGCTCCATTTCTCTTGATAAACCATACTAAAGAGGAAATTATTGAGTATGGACAGAGGTATGTAAGAAGAGTTCTGGTGTGTATGTCTGCATGGAGACGTGTGAACTGTAATTTTGTGTATTGTAAGCATGCCTATTTCTTAAGAAGCCTATTTTTTTTAAGAAATAGCTGTCTAATTTTGTCAGAACACCCAAAAATCTCTTGTTTTATAAACTGAAGAGAATGAATTGGTAACAGAGCAGTGTTATGTAGTGCTAGGTGCCTGTTTCTACAAGTAAAGAAGCTGTTTTGTGAGTTAAAGAAGCTCTCTGGTCTCTTCTTATATGAATTTTGTTGCCTTGCCCTCTACATTCCTTCACGTTCCTCGTGGGGACAGAGGATGTGATTGGCTTTTGTGGAACTGTGCAGATGCTGACTGTGCAAAATAAGTAACAAATGAGTTGTAAATATAGTTAGATTTGAGACTTTTACTGTTCTATCATATTTAGTTGAGACTTAGCTGAAAGAATAGCTCAAAAAGTTACGAGAGGGGTGAAGGAATGGACTGAAAAATGGGTAGGTAGCTATATAAATTTTGTCAAGCGAGGCCAAAACTAAGATTATTTCAACAAATATGAATTATCTGCAATCAGTGAAAATTTGGTTCTGCACTTCCACGCAGCTATACTGGTTCTGTTCTCAAGCTGGAATGTCTTTGTAATGCTTTGCTACTGCATGCAGATACTGTGCAGTGCTGAGAAGTGTAAGCATATCTACAGTATTCTCTATCTGTTTCTTTTTAAAAGCCGAACAGCCTCTACCATTTTTTCCTTTCAGTCAATCAGAGTGGTGTTATTTAAAGATTTTTAAATGAAAAGTGGAAGAGCTGCTAGTCAAATTAAGCTTGCAGCTGCATGTTCCTGTTTGTCTGAAGAATACAGTCAATTGTTTGCTTTGTTTTTTATCTGTAAAGATTAGTAATTTTTATCTTTTTAGCTGGCTTTTGGGCATCCCTAGTGTAAATTTGATAAGTATATATGTAACCTTTGTAATGAACGATGGAGAATTGAATAGAATATTTCAGTTGGAAGGGACCTACAATGATCATCTAGTCCAGCTGCCTGACCACTTCAGGGCTGACCAAAAGTTAAAGCATGTTATTAAGGCCATTGTCCAAATGCCTCTAAAACACTGACAGCAATGGGGCATTGACCACCTCTCTAGGAAGCCTGTTCCAGTGTTTGACCACCCTCTCAGTAAAGAAATGCTCGAAAAGTCCAGCCTAAACCTCCCTTGGTGCAGCTTTGAACCATTCCCACATGTCCTATCACTGGATCCCAGACAGAAGAGATCAGCAGCTCCCTCCCCACTTCCCCTTGTGGGGTAGGCTCCTTTCAGAGAGCTGTAGAAGACAAGTCTGCCAGTTTTTAACTGATTGTGAGGGGGAATGGAGTTTAAAATCTATTTATCTGTAAATATCCACTGTATCCAGATACTAAACACTGCACTCTTTTCCCTTCAGCAGTTCATATAGGGGAAACCTTTCCTAAACAATGGGGTTTGAACACACTTTTCCTCTCTTGGAATATTAAAGTTAGGCAGCACAAATCCTGAATTTTCTTTTCAGCTTGTAAGCTCCACTGTCTGTTTTTTCCTTTACTTAATGTTTCCCTGTCAATCACAAGTGGGGAATAAAATGAGTATTTAAAATCTACTGTGTATACTTTATTTCTAAAGTATACATGCATATTTTGAAGTACAAATATTGTTTTTATTATTGTGCTGAGAATGGTTTTATGCATTTTTTTTAATGCACAGTGTTTTAAGTTTTCATTTTCAATATTTGAAAAAATAATTAAAGTGTTCTTGTTGAAATGCTAGAATGCAAAAGTTATTGACACAAACCACTGTTTGACATTTTAATTTAATACTACTTTGTTCTAGCTCCCTCAGTGAATTGGAAGACTGTCTTCAGCCAAATAAGGCAGTATTGTATACTTGGGCGGACCCAGCAGGATCTAGAAAATTAAAATGGAAATGTGGAAATAGAACTGAGGAAATTACCCCAAAAGAGGTACATTTATTACCTAAATCTCCTTTTAATGCTGTCTAATTTATTATCCTGTTCATCAATGTATGTATGAAATTCTGTATGTAATGTGTGTGATCAGCGATCTCATATGTGAGGTTCAAACACAGAATGGTAACAACACTGTGTTTGCTAGAGCTTGTGCCAATAAGCATTGTTTTCAGTTCAGAAGCACGTGTGTGTGAGAGAGACTGCTGTAAAACTTCATAATTAAAAAATTATTTTCCTATACTTTTAAAAAACGTTTTCTGTTGTTGTTCATGTTGCTAAGACTTCTGCATTTGCTTGTGGAGTAGAATGATGCATGGAGTTGTGAAAACTTTTCCTCTCTTGTTTGTAGGACAAAATGGAAATACTCAGCCTGGACTGTAGAAAAGTGGTCTATTTAGTGTCATTTTTTGAAGGTTTGCAGCGTATTGTCCTGATCACTGAAGATGAGAATGTATTTAAATTGACATATGAAAGTGTAAAAGCAGAACTAGCAGAACAAGAAATTGTTCTGTCTTTGCAAGATGTTGGAATTTCATTGGTTAATAATTATACAAAGCAAGAGGTGTCCTATATTGGAATTACAAGGTAACTTATTTTGTGTGCAACAGTCTAACATGTTTAACTTCAGGTATTTTCACTCACTGAATTTCTTTTTGGGGTGCAATGGAAGAGGAAAAAGAGGTCTGGATAAAAGTATGTAGAACTAAATCATTATGTTTTCCTGTTGTAAAAAGAAATGTTTTCACTGTGTTTTACATTAATGCATATGCTTTCTGTATTTGGATGTATGTGTTTTTGCAACACGTAACTGTAACTCTGTGTGGCAAACTTCCCAATACATTGAACAGAGTATTTCCTGTCCATGTAGTCTGGGGAGTGAAATAGAGTTTTGAGGAGTAAGGTCTGTGGGTAGTTTGTGTTGGTGGATTTTTCTGTCTTCATTACAGAAACAAGTTGCTGAATTCTGCGTTGAAAATTTTGATGCAGTAGCAGCTTGTAGTTCTTTTTAGTTCTGAGAAATTACGGTGATTGCAAGGTTCCAATACTTCAGGTTTTCTATTGTAACACTTCAGAGGGAAGCAGAAAAGAACCTATGTAATGCTTAAGAAATGTGCGCTATCATATATTCAAACAGGGGCTTTTTAGAATGCTCAAGGCACACTTGTATGTCATTGCCATAATCTACACAATTCTGTATATTCATAGTCATGAGGTTGCTAGAGTAAGGTTTTTTTCTCTTGATTAATTCTCTGCACTGCGCTGCAAAACAAACAAGTGAAAACTTCACATACACGTATACTCACATATTGACATTTATCATTCACAAAGAAAATCTCAGTCCTTGCCCTTAACTGAGAAACTGAGCTGTGATAACTATCAGAATCTAGGCAGTGGAAACACTCCATTAAAAGTGGCAGCTAATTGCCTAGATTCAAAGTAGTGTTGAGATTTCACTAAACCAGTGTTTTTTGGAAGCAGTCATCCACAGTCAAGTAGTCTAGCAGTGCTTCTAGTTGGTATTGATTTCTTGTTAACACCTGAGTGGATGTCAGACTCCTGAAAGCTCTTGCTAAGGATAAGAGATTATTGCTTGGGTACGGTGAGGAAAACCATATTTTTCAGAATGTTCCCATTTGTGAATGTCTTGTTACAAAAAGAGCAGAAAAGGCAGTTGTATCTAACTTGATGCAGAAATAAGTTGCACCACGCCAGTTCTGGGATCACAGCCCATTTGGGGGCGGGGGGAGGAAGAGGAGAAAAGAAAAAAAAAGAGGGGAAAAAGGGAAAACTCCCAGCAATTTCAAGGTAGTACTGTATTTTGTAGCTGTTGTTTTGGCCTTTATCTCACTTTTTTTTGTTGTTTTTTGTGTTTTTTTTTTTTGGTTCTGCCATTGATGTATCTGAACCCAGACACAGATGTAGCTAAAAGGAATTGGATTAGGGGGCTGTGTCTGGAAAGCTATGTATTTGTGGGCTATAGAGTAATTTGTGGAAAGAAGAAATACCCTCCACCTGATAGTGTTGGTTTGCACCCTATTGCGTTCCTTTGGTTTGACTGCAATGTGAAATCAGACATGGGAGCTTCTCACAGAAGCAGTACAATGAAGCAGAAAGGAGTCCAGGGCCCTTTAAGGCTGATTAATTATTTTGTTGTTTTATTAATAATAAAAGTAAGAGACTAAAGAAGAGAACGGATTTTGGGATACCATTTTAAAAAACCAAACCAAACAGAACCAAAAATCCCCACCATAAAATCTGATTTAGACAGAAAGAGTGAAGAAACTAGCTATCAAAAATAAGAGGCAGTTCAGGAGGTATTTCGTCTTGACTTGAAGAAGTTCCCAATTTCTAGTAAATTCAGCTATGCCAAAATACATGCAGGAGTATACGCAGAAAACTGCACTGACATTGTAGAATAATGGATGGCAGTACTGTTGAAACTGAACTTCCTGATTAAGTATCCTTACATACCCATCTTCATCAACATGGAGAGTTACACAGACTTGCTGTTAACTTTTCTTTTTTTGCATTATATGGGAGAGACTGCCTTCCACTTAGTACCAAGAAGGCAGTGGGTGATTTGGGTCACTTTTATTTACTACAGTAATCCTTTATGATATGGTTTCTCATTCTGTAGCTATAGCCTACTAAAAGCTATACTATGGTAGGTAAAACTTGTTTTGAAATAGCTGATCCTTCTCTCTTGGTCCTTTGTTTTCTTTTCAAAGTTCTGATGTGGTTTGGGAGACAAAACCCAAGAAGAAGTCAAGATGGAGACCAATGAGTGTTAAGCAGACTGACAAATTAGAACAAGAATTCAAAGAATACAGTGAGCTAACTCCTTCAGAAAATAAGATTATTGAGTTGGAATCAAATGTTTTGGTAATACTGATAGTTCTCTGATTCTCTTGTTTACATGTATACACAGGAAAAAGATAATGTATCAATTTTGCTATTTCTGAAGAAACTTCCAGTGAAAATTGAGATGATTGATTTACCTAATCCATTTGAAAACCCTTCTTTGTCTCTGTATAGGAAAAAAAAAAACTGGAAAAAAATCCATAAACATTTGAAGGCTTGCTGTAGATTTTTTGTTGTTAGCCTCTAACTTTGAAATTGAAGTGTAACATTTTTGAGGGTCGTGGGACTATGCATAAAATTACAGTAAAGAAGCTTTGCATTTGGTTCATTTGTTATACCACAGAGGTGGGCAGGGTGTTGGTTTTGAGTTGGTTTGTTTGTTTTAGCACAAAATCTTGTATTTTTCAAGTGCCTTATTGTGGGATAATTCAACTGTGTCATTCAGCCACATATGTATAAAAAAAATCATTCCAGAAATTATTCTGGAATGTAGAAGCACATTATGCTCCAAATGCTGCTGTCCTTGTCTGTAGATAAGTTTTAGGTACTCATTAGAATTGTGTTGTAGATAGATGAACATGGTATAGGTAAATGAGCCAATTTTTATCTAAGTTGTAGACCGTTATATTATACTACTCTGGCTTTCCTCTGGAAAGCCATGTATTAAACCCTGGTAATCCCCCAAATAATGCAATATTTTGTAGTTTTACTTCTATTGAAATTTATGATAGAATTTGATTGTTTTAAATAAAGTTATGACATCTGACTTGAAAGCTGCAAAATTTTTACTGCTAAGCTATCTGTACAATATATTATAAAAAGCAGTTTTTTGAAAAACATAGCATACCAAATTTTCTTTAATAATACAATAGGTATGTTTAACACCTAATGGAATGAACATGAAAATTCAACAACCAAATGAGATTCCTATCAGAAGGAATTATCTGCCAGCTTTAAAAGTAGAATACAGTTCATCTGCACATCAGAAGTCTTTCAGAATTCAAATTTACAGGATACAGGTGAGTCTTGTCAAAAAAGAGTGAGTTGTTTGTTAAGAAAAAGCAGTGTTTATGGAAACTTGGATTTTTTTTTTTTTTAAATTGTTTGGATTTGTCATGTTTTGAATTTAATTGTACTCATTGGCTTTTACATCAGTGCTTCTCAATCTTTCGAAATGCTACTTAAATATGCTTCTAGGGAAAAAAAAAACAGGCAGCTATGACTGTTCAGGAGAAACATTTACTATTCATTTTCCATGCTTTTTCTTGTGGCTTTTCTTTACAACCAACAAAAAACCAGGTACAATATGTTGCCTTGCATATGTTCAAGTTTTTAAAAACAAATCCTTTGCAAAAATTCTGTGGACCATTTATTACCACCAACTTAGAGAAGCTTTTCTAGACTATTTGGATTGGATTATTTTATTTTGAAAATAGAGATATTTTGACCCACAATAGTGGCTTTTTTTTCTGCTTTTGAATTGGTGGAATGCTACAGGTAATGTTCATAATTCTTGTGTTCTGGTTTTAAAATATTTCACTACTGAAAAGCTAATGTGTTGTGCCTTGTCCTGTCCTTACCCCTGTTAGATACAAAACCAGATTCCTGGAGCCATATTTCCCTTTGTGTTCTATCCTATTAAACCTCCAAAGTCCATCACCTTGGATTCAGGTTTGTTGTTCTAGTTTAACATAATCCTTACTTCTAAAATGACAAGATAACTTGCTTGTACTGAAGTTAACCATGTCACTTTTATCAGATGAAGTCCGTATAAGCTTACTGACTACAGGTAACAAAAATAGTAATGTTAGAGTTAGAGAAGCAGTTTCTCTATGAAGATGATATACATAAAACCATCTAAATGGTTACAGTCAGAAGAAAACAAAATTTCTTTCATCCATCGATATCATGCCTTTTAAGCCCATCTTTTTGACACAGTAATTGAGTGCTCTCAGAGAGTGCAACATGAAAGTTACATTTGGATCAAGCTTAAAATGGGCTTTTGGCAGTTGCATTCAGGCCACAACTAAAATTTAATGCTGACTAATACAGGAGAAGAGTTGCCTGCTGAAAATGAGAAAAGATCAAATTGTTGCTTATAGTAGTAGTGAATCTGTTGCACCATTTCTGTATTACTTGCATTTGGAGTACTGGAGCATGGAGGATTCACTTTTCATCTTTAGTCATCCAATTTTTCCCCTACTGCCCCAAATGAATTATTTATCTTAATCGTGGTGTTTATTTTTTTTTCTTGCTTGCATGCAATACATGACCTAGTAACCTATCTGAAATAATATGAAAAGAAATGTGTGCCAGTCTAAGCTCAAAATTGCTATGTGAGGCACCATTTATGAGCTCTGTAGATGGCAAATTGTATTATGCATGTTTTGTATGTAGCCTTCCAACTTCTCCATAGAGCTCAATGTCAGTGTACTATGTGATGAACTGCAGTCTTCCATTAACTTGTTCAGGGCAAAGTCACTTGGAAGACCAGCGTAATCTCAGGAGGGCTTCTGGATTGAGACAAAGAATACTGTTTATGGTTTTGTACAGAAGCTAATAAGATGTCAGTTCTAAGTACGATCAGTTCAAGCTAGAGTGCATAAATCTGCAGAATGGCTTTTTTTTGTTTAGTTTATATTTTTCTTTCAGCTGTTGGAAAATCTTATGCCATGACTAGGGAAATTATATAAGTTTAAGATTTTATCAATATTAATTTGCTGTTAAATGAAAATGGTACATTTTCAGACATCAGTGAAATAGAATTCTAATATTCCATTTCATCCTTGTCTTCCTAATCCTTTCTGTTCCTGCTCTTTTCCCTGACTTAGTTGTTTGCTAGTCATATCCATTATGTAATCCTTCTTTACAGGATTGAGAAAATCCTGAACATATATGACACTTCCATATTTAAAATAGAAAGGAATGTATATCATATACAAATCTGTGCTGATCTCTCTTTATTTTACAACTTCATAGCACCAAAACCATTTACTGATGTCAGTATTGTCATGAGGACTGCAGGACATTCACAAATATCTCATATTAAGTAAGTATTTTGACATGTTTGATCTTTTTTGCTATTGATTATGTTTAATCAAGCCTTAAAATTAAAATTATTATAGGGGCAAACATAATGCAAGGTAATTTTGCACCAACTCATTCACAGAAAGATCAGAGCACTTAGAGATGAAAGCTCAACCCCCTTTATTGTCCACATCATTACAGAGTAAAGTAAGGATTTTTAAGTGTCTTTTTAATGCAGATTTTTAGTCTTTTTTTAAATTTAGAAAAAACTCTATGTTTAACCGTGCTATATGCAGTGTTAAATGCTGCTACTTGATTAAAATAGTTCTGGTTACATGAAATGTGTTTATCTTGCACACAGTTATCTTCACTATAGGAAGCCTTCTTTTCACCAGTAATGGTGAATCCCTCAAGGAAAAAAAAGAAAGTACCTGATGTCAATAGATAAGTGGCCTAAATACCCCAGATTAACTTTTATGTGTTATACTTTTCCATAAAACATCTTAATAATTGGTTTTTTTTTCACGTGTAGGTATTTTAAGGTCCTGATTCAAGAGATGGATCTCAGATTAGATCTTGGCTTCCTGTATGCACTGGTTGAATTCTTTACACAGACTGATGTGCCGAGTGACCAAGAGGTAGAAACCTTTTGTTGTTTAAAGATGAATAGATTTTAAGTTTCTAATTATTTAACTTGTATTTAAAAAAAGGAAAAAGAGCTTGGTCTTCTGTGTCCATAACACTGGTTAATTGCTGTGTCTGGGACTAATATGAAGCTGTGAGGTTTTTAAGTTACCATTGCCTGAGGCAAACAGTAAATTCTTTCCTTTTTCCTCATCTTGCATGCTATGCAAAGAAGGCTTCAAAATCTTCTGAAAAGAGTGAAGCTAATGCTGTTGTAGACTCTTTGGTCTTACTAATGCCTGAGGGATCAGTTAATTAAGAACCCAAGACAGAAAGGAAATGAAAATAATACTCTTTTCCTTAACATAGCGTTTTGTTTTTTTTTTTAAAAAAAATCTAGGAAAATCTTGGCCAGGAAATCACTGAAACTTACCTGCCCATGAGAGTAAGAGAATGTAAAAGGAATGGAGAGAGAGGTTGATTAGAAAGTGAAAGTGTCTTCGGTAATTTTATGCAAAATTATAAAATTGGAACATGATGTAGTTGACATGTTGATACTAAATGGAGAGGAGAGGGCAGTGGGAGGGAATTGAATTACTGTACAGGGAGAATGAGAGGAGTTTGTACATATGAACAGTAGAAATAAAATAAAATATGATAGGACGAAGTGCGAGGTAGCCTGCTTGGGAAATAATAACGAAAACTTCGGACACAACCATAAAGCAACAAAGAAGCCAGAGTTTCTTGGATTTGCCAAAGAAAACCAGAAAAGGTGATAAGCTGTATAGATACAATACACTTCTGATGTATATTGGGAATGCTGTTCTTGTTAAGAGTATTGAAATTTGAATGTCAATACCCAACAAACTGATAATAAATTATTTAGCACAAAGTGTATCAGTTTTGTCTGTATCTCACAAATACTGTTAGTGAAAAATGAACCAGAAATATCTGCATAACAGATCTGAGTGGCTGAGTAGAGCAAAAAGCTCCTTTTTGATGGGGCATTAAAAGGTATTGTCTTACTGTGGCAAGTGTATGCTGGAAAGGCAACTTACTTTGCTTTTGTTTCCCCATATCTGTGCATCAGAGACTAAAAAAGTATTACCGATCGGGGATTATACTAAAATAAGGAGAAAACATTAAAAAGTTGCTCCAAGGTAATTATAAATTGAAAATTAGAAGGAAGTGTGAAACAACAAGAGAATTAATTTCTGGAATAATATTTCAAGCAAGATAGGAATCTTGTTAGAATTTTGTAAGTTCACAGCAGAATAAATTGATGTAAGAATTGTCTGCTATGGGTTGTAGTTCAGTAGATATTTTCATCTAAGTAAATTTGCTACTCCTGCATGGTATAATGTATTAAATATACCCTCAGTTTCCTACTTTTGTTTCTTAAGCATATGATGATGTTCTTTGTTTTGAATTTTAAAAAGACGACTCTGATTTTGTTGGGTTGTTTTCTGTCCTGTGGTAAAGGACAACTAAATGTATTGTCTAGTGCACAGAGTTTGGGGTTATCAGGCATGAAGATTTAGTTGATTCTTCCTAGTCCTGTCTTTCTTTCCTGTTGCAGTAATTTGAAGCCCGTGGGGTCTTTGCAGAGCTCTAGTGGCACCACAGTTTAGGAAAGACTCACAAAACGTATTAATTGCTTATTGACTTAGGAACTCTTGTCTCTTGGTGATAATGCAAATTTTAAGTAAAATTTTAACTTAAAGAATAGGATTCTCTCTGGTGAGAGGCACCTTTCTCTAAATCAAGACCTAAGCATATATTTCTATATAGTCTTTTCGTATTATATTATAACCTCTTGAAGCAAAGCTGAGTAATGTAATTTTTTTAAAGGCTGGATGAGTCCAGTTTTGTTAAACATCGTAAGCTTAATTAAACAACTTTGAAAAAATAAATAGTAACAATGAGCAGTCTCATTGTGACTTATGAAATATAAGGAAACTTGAAGGGTTCCTTAAACAAAGCAGACATTTAATGATCATTAATAATGTTACTTTTTGTTTTGTTTTTGAATTGTTTCAGAAATGTTGCTGTATTTTCACATGCAGGGATATGTAGCCTAAACCGGTGGTTCCCAGCAGTGTGCTAGGGCATACAGTCCGTTACATTTGTTGATACCAGGTGTACCTGTGAATTCTAGATTTTTGTGGTAGTTTGAAGAACTATGTTAATTTTCAATGCATGGTTGTGTAGTGGAAAAAATACATTGTTGTATTTTATTTTCTCTTTCCCCTCCCAGTGGAAGGATGAATGATTTGAGATCAACATTGTGACCTGAATCACTTAATCAAGAGATTAGAGGAGGCTCTCTTCTGCACTTCCATTTTTAGTGGAATTGAAGGGCATAATTTTAGGATTTGATCCCTAGTTAATGTTTAGTGCCTTGACTGTTTTGCTTATTTAAGTAGTAAGGTGGTACCTGGGTTTACTGTTCTGAAAGAACCTCTCACATTATTTTCAGTTATAACTTCATTTTCTGCAACTGGTTAAGTCTTTTCTGACTATAACTTTAGAATTGTTATTATTTAAAAATTTTAAAAAGTTTTTTGTACTTGGCCAATTCTTCAAAACTGTTGTAAAGGAAATCTATCTTTTGAAGGAGCAAAGAGAAAAGGGCTAGATGGAGATCTCAGAGTATGTAAAAATAGTTTCTATATAACAGAAAATAGTCCTTAGTCTATTTTTTTTTATTTAAAAACCTGTGCGCTATATTATGTGTTGAGAAGGGTATATACGTATGCCCTTTCTTTGATCCCAGTAAAAATTGTCCAGACTTTGCTTGAAAATATTTGGTATTTGAACTTTCATAAAAATGGATTTTTTTTTTTTTTTTTTACTATTAAATATGTTGGATTGTCTTTTTATACATATGTTTCCTCCTCTTCATACAAAAAAAGGCAGCAAACAAACTCTAGTTCAAAGTCCTCTAAAATGTCGCCTCTAAGTAATAACATCAAGACAGTATAAGTAGTATTAGTCAGTGTATTACATCTCAGTGACAAATGCATGGTAGTTTTATATACTCTAAATTTTAAAGTAATATTTTTTGGAAAATGCATTCACAGCTAGAACTTTTCAAAAAGGATGTTGAATCTCTCCAAGAAGAACTGATGAGTGTGTCATCCATGGATACGTCACAAATCAGCTTGTATGAATACTTTCATATCTCTCCAATTAAGGTATACCTTTTCACAGTACAGCCTGTGTTTGCTCTCTAATGGAATAATTTTTGTCTCTTGCAGGATAGTAGGGACTGGAAATGAAGAAACTTAGAAGGGATCAAAAAGGAAATAAAAATGTCCCAGAAAAGTGCTCTCATTGTTGCCACTAACTTATATGGGGTTTACATTAATATTTATTAAATATTTAGATTAAAAGTTCATTATTTCGTTCCTATCCATGACTTTCTTCATATACAGTAATTATTTTTATTATTTAAAGAGATCCTTGCAAAATGCTATAGTTTGTGTGCAGACAGTGTGTTGTGGATTGGGGCATGAGGTAATTTCTAAAAAACATACAGCCAGCACTACTGTACAATGACATTTTCTGCATTGTTGTTACTTACTGGAAAAGCAGTTTTGTTTTTTGACTCCAGTAAAGTCTACTTGTGGCTATTTTGCCATTCCCACAAACATTCAGGTACAGCTGTGGAATAATATGTGCATAATTATATGGAAACAACAGCCTGTTTGCCCAAATCTAGCTCTCATGCATTTTTAGCTTACTGGTCTTTGGTTTTTGACTATCGTGTAGCTCATGTTTTTAAACCTGCAATGGTACTCTGTAGGCTCTATAGTAAGAGAATATTAATAAGGTAGGTTCTTAATAAGAGAATCTCACCTCCATCCCATGGGAAGTAGATCAAAGAACAGTTTGAGTTTCACCTCTTTACAGTATCTGATGAGATGTTAGAAGTGGTCTGCTATTAGAACAGGTGATTGCAGGAAATGCTTGGCTAGCTTTATGTAAACAGCTTAGCCTAACTCATCCCCAGTATATTTAGTAGCTGTTTCAGTGTATCTTCATTTAGATGTTCATAGGTATGTCTCCAGTTGTTTTATTACAAAAACTGCTCAGGACTTGACAAAAGTAAAATGTTCTTTATGTGTTAAGATAACAAAGCGAACACTTTGTAACAAAGTAAACAAAATCTTTTTTTAAAATGTATTCTGTCATACTTCACAAGAAAAATTACATGGAGGAGTTAGGATGGAATAAATGGGCTTCAGGTTCTAATAAAAGATTAGTCTTTAACAGTTACAAAGTCAGTACAGAGCTGTGAATTAAGTGACGATTCTGCAAGACAAACTATGTATCTCTGAAATGAGCTATAGATAAGCTCTGTTATACTATAAATTAATGAATGGCACAGGGTGTTGCCCTCAGAGAATCAGAAACAGGCGTAACTTCTTTTCATCTGATTTTGAAACCTGCTGAGTACACTTGTGCACTATAGAGCCATTTGAGCAATTTTCCTGAATGTTTTTCTGTTTTGAGACTGTCACCTTAATTTCTGTGAAAGAAATACTTTGGTTAATTCAGGTCTGCACAGGTGGGGTTTTTCTTGTGTACATATTCCAGTGTTTATTTAGCACCTGTAAAACTTGTATTAATAATTATTTGGTTTCAGGCTTTTGTTTCTCATTCTTGCTTGGACGCCATGCTATGTCATCATTTTCAGTTTGCTTTGATTTTGGGTATTAGTTATAGAAACAAAATGGGTTTTTGGAAACAAGCTAATAACCTAAATTATAGCTAGAAGATTCTGGAGACCTTATCTGAAAACCTGAGTAAGCAATTTCTAGTTCTTCTTTTCTTAAAGGTAGTTCTCGTTACTTGGTTTGACTGTGTAACTGACCCACTGTCAGTGGGTTTTTATTACCCTACATAGTGTATTTATGTTCTCTGTTATGAAGTCAGTCTGATTTCAGTCAAGATTAGAAATGTTTTATCTCAATTTTTAAATAATCTAAAAGATAAAGATAGAAATGTACTACTTCTAATAACCAGCTATGTTATTTCCCGATCTTATTTTTATCCTTTAGTTACACTTAAGCTTCTCACTCAGTACTGGTGGAGAAGATAGTAACAAAGAAGAAAGAAAGAATGAATTGATACCACTTCAGTCCTTGAATCTCCTGCTGAAGAGTATAGGGGCCACCCTCACAGATGTACAAGATGTTGTCTTTAAGTAGGTTGAAAATACAATTTTAAAGATTATTTCCAAAGGTTAAACCAGTAGTACATGTGTTTGATTTTATTTTGCTCTGCATATTAAGGACTTACTTTTTCTCTTTTCTTTGTGTTTTTTAGGTTGGCTTTCTTTGAACTTGGCTATCACTTCTGTACTACACAACAGCTCCAATCAGCAGTTGTAAGACATTATTCAAAACAGGTTAGAATAAGTAACTTTCAGTATTTCAGTAAATGTATGTTTTGAAACTGCTACTGTGTGCTTTGGTTCTATGAAAATTGGTAAAATTACTTTCAGCCTTGTATGTTTGTACAAAGGTTAAATACATAAACACATACAAAACAATTACTCATTAGTTGGATTCTGTTTCCTTTATTTTGAGGGCAAGTACTGTTTCCAAATTATGCCTAGAGGAAAAGTGGCATGGATAACAAAACAACTTTCTGGAATGGATAGCGGAAGCAAACACAATGCAGCTCTGATAGAGCAGAATTGGTATCAAAATATTAACACTTTTTCTTGGACATTAGCAGTATATGAATGCTTTAACACAAGAAGGACATGGACCTGCTGGAGTGGGTCCAGAGGAGGGCCACAAAAATGATCTGAGGGCTGGAGCACCTCTCCTATGAGGCCAGGCTGAGGGAGTTGGGGTTGTTCATCCTGGAGAAGAGAAGGCTGCGAGGAGACCTTATTGTGGCCTTCCAGTACTTAAAGGGGGCCTACAGGAAGGATGGGGAGAATCTTTTTAGCAAGGCGTGTTGTGACGGGACAAGGAATAGTGGATTTAAACTAAAGAAGAATAGATTTAGACTAGACATAAGGAAGAAATTTTTTACTACGAGGGTGTTGAAGCACTGGAACAGGTTGCCCAGAGAGGCAGTGGAGGCCCCATCCCTGGCAACATTCAGGGTCAGGTTGGATGGGGCTCTGAGCAACCTGATCTAGCTAAAGCTGTCCCTGCTCACTGCAGGGGGGTTGGGCTAGATGACCTCTAAAGGTCCCTTCCAACCCAAAGCATTCTGTGATTCTATGAGTCTCTGAATTATGATCCCTCTTTGGCCTTTGTGTACTGTCCAGGTCCTGTCATCCAGTGGAGAGAATCCAGCAGACGCACTTTTGCATAAAAGAATTTGTCCTCTTCTATCCATCCATCATTAAAAACAAGGGATTCTTTGGACATACTAATTTAGTGCTCTGTCCATCTTTTTAAAGGAGAAAAGAACGTACACAGGGCTTCAATCAGGGAATGAGTTATCTGTTGTTCTCTGACCCTTCCTTTTCCCAGAAGGAAAATTTGAAATCTCCTAGGAGATGCATAACATTTTTTTTCAAATCAAATTGCATTTCATATAGATGTAGTTATAACGTTTTGCAGTGACAATCAAAATTTTTCTCAGCATATGCATACAGACCAAATTTTGTCCTGTAGTATGAGAGAAATGTAGGTAATGTGCTGCTTTGTAAAATCCCAAGAACATTAATGTCAGTTATTTTTGAAATGTGTGTAAGAAGTAACATTTATTTGGCTGACTTAAAAAGGATCTTACAGTGAGTAAATCAATACAGCTACTTCTACTTTTCCAAATAATTTTGAGGTTGTTTTTATATTAAACTCATGCTGCTTTCACTCTGTTTTAATCTAGGTATACTACACTGTTTGTTTTAGTGTAATTTCTGAAATACTTTTTACTAATAACTATTTTTATTTTAGGCTATTAAACAGATGTATGTTCTTATTCTTGGCCTTGATGTCTTGGGTAATCCATTTGGATTCATAAGAGGCTTGTCTGAAGGAGTAGAAGCATTCTTCTATGAACCTTACCAGGTAAAAACCTCTGCTGCCTGCTTATGAAATGTAGCACAAGTAGATAGATACGAACTATACTGAAAATGTGGATATATTAATACCTTTTTTGGTTTTAAATTTAGATTTAGAATTGAAAAAGTGAAAGTGTCAGGAAAAGTTACTGGAAAACTCGAGATAAAAAGGAGAGAGTTGTCTGTTTAACTTAATTCACAAAAGACTGTTTCTTATGGTTCTTATTTTAAAATAAATCTGCTTTTTTTCCATTTGCCTTAAAATAAGCAGACTTCAGGGAATGAATTAGCATTCTAAAATAGCCTTTCTTTCTCTCACAGGTGCTCTTGTGGGCACTTTCTCACTTGGTCTCATGCTCTTGTTCTCTTTGTTATATATCAATTCCAATAAAAACGTAAGATTTAAAAATATGTAATGCATACTATTTAAAGCTTAACATGAATGCACCCTTTTTTCTCTTAGGGAGCCATCCAGGGTCCTGAAGAATTTATAGAAGGGATGGCACTAGGTCTTAAAGCACTAGTAGGGGGAGCTGTTGGTAAGTTTCAGTGTTACCGCAGTAGTATTCTTAATAGTAAACAATATAGGTGAGTATTTGTAAATTGCATTGGCACTTCACTTTGTTTTATTTTCCAATAGGTGGATTAGCTGGTGCTGCATCAAGAATCACTGGTGCTATGGCAAAAGGAGTAGCTGCAATAACTATGGATGAAGATTACCAGCAGAAAAGGAGAGAAGCCATGAATAAACAGCCCACTGGTCTGAGAGAGGGTATCACTCGTGGCGGAAAAGGATTAGTTTCTGTAAGGAGAAAAAAATTATATAAAAAGATTAATGGATTTTATGCAGGCAAGAGTAACAAATACAGAGGCTGCCGTAGTCACCAGAGAGTTGTTACTCTTTATTTTAATTCTGCTTTTTGCAAATATATGGCCACAATTGAGTGATAGTTTTAAAGAAGAATATACTTGGGTAGAAAAGAAGGTAGGAACTGTGAAGCAGGTGCCTCTAATTCTGTTAAGTTCTAGTGAATTTTGCAATACTCCAACACATGTACTTTGAGGCTATTCACCAATGAAATAGTAAGAAAAATGTGAAAAATGAAAAATGTAATCTGAAAGCATATTTCTAATGTCTGTCTTGTTTCTCTTGGTAGGGTTTTGTCAGTGGCATAACAGGAATAGTTACAAAACCAATAAGAGGTAAGTTTAGGGCTTCCGATGCATTAACTGTTCTTACGATGGTAAAATCTTGATATCTGATGAGACATTATAAATCTGAGTTACAAAACTTTTTATAAAGATTTTATAGTCATGCTGACTTTTAGTTTAAATGTTGTTTACATGAACTTTGTGTGGAGGAGACTGTAGTTGCATATCAAATAAGATTTGTAATTAAATGGTAATCAGGTTTGCTAAGATTGTAAGAAAAACGCTGAAGTGTTTTATAATAATTTGCTGCACTTAATCTTTTTAGGAGCTCAGAAAGAAGGAGCAGCTGGTTTTTTCAAAGGTGTTGGAAAAGGCTTAGTGGGAGCAGTAGCTAGGCCTACTGGAGGAATCATAGACATGGCAAGCAGCACATTTCAGGGTATTAAAAAGTAAGTAAGATAAATATGAAGAATGACGTATGGTGTGAAATAGACAATAGTAGTAGCAGTAGTACATTGTGTCTTTATATCATTTCTTCATCAATGTTTCTGCATCTCTCAACTTTGTCATTAATACAGATGAGCTAGAAAAAAATCGGTATTGTTGTTTATATAATAAATAGGTAGCTCTTTAAAAATTAAACAGTTGATAGCATTTAAAAAACACATGAAATCCTGTGTATTTCTAGCATTACCAAAGAAACCAGTTTAAAAGCCTCAGCAATCAGTCTTCCTTCAACTGCTGATTTTTTCCTTTTACCCCAAATATACAGGAACAAAGGACTTCTCAGCTGCATCAAAAGTTACTTCCTATATTATTACTACTACATGAGATGAGTTCCAAGGCTAGCAGGTCACTCCAGGATCTGTCCTGGTTGTTCAAACTGAGAACTGTGTTAGGACTGCATATTGAATACTGTGATAATCTCACTTTAATAAACCCATTGCTGTAGATTATCTCACACTGTAATGTGTAAAGAAGTAGGAGAAAGTGTTTTGAGGGGGCATTTAGTAGCTTTGTCTGAATACAGCTGTTTAATGGCCCTGTTCTTAGCGAGCTGGACCACTTTTGCTGCCATAAGATTGCCAGTCTCTTTTGTTTTTCCACTTTAAGTTCTTTAGCAGAGGAATGCAAGAAAAGTACAGAACTTCTGCTCTGATCTGGCACAGATATCTTTAATTTTGAAGTTTTGAATTACAATACTTAGACACTAATTAAGTATTGCAGATGTGTGCTGCCCTGTGCCATCTAATTTTCTAATAATCATTCTGTGAAGTAGATTTCTGAGTAAAATCTATTCCTGTTTCATAGAATATCTACTCAGTGTCTATTCATACGCAAAAGTGCATATATAGACAACAGTTGTTGTACTATACTTGAATTTCATTTGTGTTTAAAATAATTTAGAGCCTTTGCTAAATAGTGTAGCTGAGTAGAGATATTGACACATACCTTAAATTTGCCGCTTTATTATCAGAGTTGCAGATTCATCAGAAGATGTGATAAGCCTGCGCCCGCCTCGCTTCTTTGGTGAAGATGGAGTTATTAGACCTTACAGATTAAGAGATGGAACCGGAAGTCAAATGTTACAGGTGAAGAAAATGAAAGATAATTGACATACATTTTTAACTCATCATATGTTGAAATAAATATTTTACAGAAATTCCCTTTTCTTAAATTCCCTACCACCCCTTACCTAGTAACTCAGTAGTCAAGAAGTTCCATTTAATTTCTTAGGCTTATGACCACTTTGGTGACTTAGTTTCTGTGATACAACTTTTGAGAAAGACACCATAATTTATACCAGTATATCTGTAGAGGTTTGTGCAAGATACAGAGCATTTTGAAAGAAGAAAAAGGTTTATATGTGTAATTAGAAAGGTTTGTCTTTAATTTTTTTTTTTTATAAACAGTGATGATGAACACAAAGATACTTGAGTCATTTTATAATACACATTTTGAACAGTGACATTTTAATCTCAATTTTATGTAAAACAACATTTTAAACACAAAGTAGCTGCATTTATGTCATACTACAGTCATTGAAAGAATGTAAAAAGTTTTGAAGTGGAATACTGCTGGCATGAAGAACATGCTGAGCAGCAGTTACTCTTCAGTAATTCAGCTGCCATTTAAGTAAATTTGACTCAGATATCAAAGTGGAAATAATTTTCAACTATTACGCAGCTTACAAAGTTTCTGGTTTTTTTTCTGTTAGAAGTAGAACTGCATTTTAGAAATATTCAAACATAAGAAATAAAGTAGTAATTAGTGAGTGCATGAATGTAAATAGAATTTTTAAAATACACATTGAAGGATTCACGGTGTGCCAGGGACGTGTTGAAGAAGTCATACAGAAATAACCTTTTTGGAGAAGTAGATAAGAATGAAGTAGCATTTGGAGAGGATTTTTAGACTATTTTGAGAATTGCCACAGCTGTTTGTTTCATGTTGAGTTCCAATCTGGTTATTTCTGTTTCTTCTGCATTTCATTAGTGTGTCCTTTGTTTTCTGGTAGAAGAGGATTGACCTCTTTGGGGCATCTCAGCTATGTTCGCTGTACTATTCACTGGTGATCTAGTTCAGCAGATTGTGAAAGCTGTTTGATAATAAATAGTATGCCTCTGCCTTTCTTCTAATGAGGTAGTTTTAACCTGTGCCTTTGACCTCCAATTTAAAGCCAGTGTTATAAAGCACTATTACCTTAACTAGAGCATAGTTAGAAGCTGGTACTGATGAACAACACAGATGTCCTTTCTAATCTTTCTCCTTTTTTTGGTAAGAAAATGAATTCCAAAACACCCCCTTTTCTGTTTTAAAGCGTACCACTAAACCAAATGTGCAGACTTCTCTAATGACTTTGCATCGCTTTTGCTTCTTGGATTTGTACATGTTTGCATTTTCTTTTTTTATTTTTTGAGAAACCTTTAAAACATTCTGCAGTGAAATATGTAATTCTAATTTGTCTCTGTTGTGTGGTTGAGTACAGTGCCACCACCTTCCATTATCCAACTTAAAATAGCATGAAAGCATTGCCTTGTGTAATGCCTGTCATATTTTGTGATGGCAGCCACCATTTGAACGTAGCTAAAGTTGAAAAATAGTGTGTTTCATATTAGTTTTCACTACTGATGATTCTAAGGCAGAGCTACTCTTGAAGAAATGTTTTGAAAGCTCCAAACAGGGATTTAATTCTCCCTGTAGACAGTCAAATCAGAAAATAATGAATTGCATAATTTATTTTTTTTTAGACATTACTTTCTGATGTTTGAAGTCTTAACCCTATTTTACCCTCAAGTGTACTAATGTTTTTGGTTCTTAATGTTTCTGGTTCTAGAGATATTCATTTGTTTTGCATGAGACTTGGTGTATTACGTCCCCTATCTGAAGCAGTTTGAATAGCTAATATTTTCATAGGGGGGAAAAAAGATTATTCTCCTCTTCTGTGTTATTTCTGTGCATACAGGTCTGGTGACTGGCCCCACTGCAGTCACTGTGTTGTAGCATTTTCAGCAGATTACTGGATTAGATTGGAATAAAACTTCTTTTAGTAATTTAGAGATTGTGTATGCTGATTAAAAGAAATAGCATATAGGTGATTTCCTGTGCTTATACTGTGTCCTAAACTAGGATGTCACTTCAGAATTTCTTTGTTTTCTGGGGTTTTATTTTGCTTTAATTAACAAATTTGCCAGACAGACTAATACTTCTAAACTAATACTTCTGCTTTCTTCTTCCCTTCCCATGCTTTCAGAAAAGACAGGCCTACAGGGAATGGACTAAGACTCACAATAGTAGTGATGATGATGATTACAGTTAGGATAATACGGACTGTAACAGATATATATGGCCTTTGTCACATTCTTTTGACCTTTAAGTATTAAATGTTGCTGCTACTGAGAAATTTGAGTTGTCTGATATTAAATTCTTATTTTTAAAACTGTGCAAAAAAATGTGGGGAAATGAACTGTATGATGATGAATGCTAGGCAAGGGAGCAAAGATTATAATAAAAATAGTGTTATAGATAAAACTGGGTATTAGGTGAAAATAGTATTGAATGACATGAAGAAATAGTAATAACATGACTTAGAATTTATTTCCAGATGTTTCTATTGCGTGTACTTAATGTTTTTGCATTTACATAAGTGTTTGACAGGTTTTATATATAATTTGCTAGATGGAATGCTTTTAAATGTGTTTAGTAAAACTTTACTGAGTTGTACAGTCATTATTGGTGTTAAAATGCTGTTTGGTTTATTTTTTTCATATTTCAAAAGTATTTTGTCTGCTTTTCTTTTTAACAATAAACACGTCTAAAGTATATCTAAAATGGATTCATCTGTTCTGTTCCAACATTGTTTCTCATGTTTCCTGGAACTAGATTAGGTAAAAACACTAAATGGCCTATAAAAGTATTTAAAAGATAAAATACATCTATTTTGAAAGGAACATTTAACATAAACCTTTAATTTTTTTGTTTATGATTTGGTTTACTGTAATTTTTAAACACTTATTTTGTGTATCCTTTGGAATCCTTGGATGTGTGAAATAACAGTTTATTTAGTTATTTTTTTATTGTGACCACAAACTATTTGGTTCTTAAATCAATATTTTTATTGTTTTCATAGCAACAAAAAAGGTAAAAAATCCACCCCAGAACTAAACCCTATGTAAAATCATGGACAGCTGGAGAAAATACCAGTATTTTTACAAGGCTCTGTGTAGTAAAACATGTAACATGCAAAAGTATTTAGTTTTTTATGTACCTAGACACAGGAAAAAAAATAACAACACTGAACTACTATAATGCTGTATTGTAAATTCTACAATATAGCTTTACAAGTTACTTGTGTCTTTAAAAATTGTTTTATTCTGTATTCACTGGAATGCTTGCAGTTTTCTCATTCTTTTTTGTGGTTTGTTGCTAAATTTAGATTTTTGTGTTGAATTTTAAAGACACCTTGCAATAGATATTTATGTATCAATAAGTACAGTAGTAAGAATTAACTATTCTGCCAACATCTGAAGAATTAGAATTTCTCTAAAGCAATAAGAGCATCTGAAATGTTTGCATATTTACCAAAGGTGATGTCATGTCCTTCATTGTCTATTGTCTTTCAGTTACCAAAATTCTGAGAGAAGAAAAACTAAAATCCATAAGACTGGTTATTCTGGCTCTATTCCTTCAAAAGCTGCTATACAGTCTGATCTCTTGGGCAATGAGCCAGGGAATATATGCCTGTAATCTCCCAGATAAGACAAGGGACAAACTCAAGTTGAGAGCTTGTTTTAGCTGGAACTACTGATGCTTAAGATTGCTACGGATCATGTACTGCTACTTATTTTGTAATGCTGTTATCTCCAAAGGATGTCTTGCAGAAGTAGTTGAAAGACTATTGCAATTTGTTACTGACTGAAACAATGTGGGAAAGATTTTGAGTATTTCAGATACAAATGGATTTTAGGTATTTCTTTGAAGAATGTAGGAAATAATTTTGATCCTCAATCTTGAAAAAAGACGTCATGCCTAAAAGTTGAGGAAATTGTTAGGTACAACTTTATGGAAAGGTTACTGCTGCATTTTATTAACTTTACTGGGTTTTGGGAACATTGAATACATTACCTGACACTGTCTTTTTCCTTTTTGGCTTTTTAGTGCAGTTTCTTTCTTATCCTATAAAATTATGTTTTTCTTCTGTAATGACCTGTTTTACAGGACAAGGCATGTCAATTTTATAACAAAACATATTTTTTTCCTCATTCTAAAACAGCTTTAGAAAGAAACGCTGATTGAAAAAGTATTGCTGCAAGAATAAGAATTTTATTTTTAGAAATAATGCATTTTTTTCTATCAAACTGACCTAACTTTTTAGGTACTTTTAACGTACAATTCTACAAATCATTACAGAATGTGGAAGTAAAAGTAGCATGAATGGTAGTACTTCTCAGTCAGGTATCACTAATTCAAGTTCCACTACAATATAGCTAAAAAGAGTTCGTTCTTTACTCGGTAGATTGAAAGGTTGTAGAATGCTAACTGGAAAAAAACCCCAAACAAAGAGTAAAAAAATTTGCCAGTATTATTGGCAAATATGATTATATACCTTTGATTGTTTTGTCTCTTTCATGGAGTATCGTTCTATTTTTGAAGTTTTTATATTAATAAAAAATTTAGTAATTTTGTACAAGTATTTTATTTGTTTCTGTCTTGAGTCTAGTTTCGTCTGAATATACATTGGGAAAAGAAGTAATTTGGATGTAGGGTAAGAAAAAAATGTATCACCTGGTATATTAGGATTTAATTTGTCTCTAAGTCATGGAACCAAAACCTGTGAAAGTAATAGCTAACTAGTCGAAACTGATGTTCTTTAAGGCACCAAAAGTGTAAAACGCCCCAATTTAGAGATTATTTTCTTTAGGGAATTAAAGTAACATATAAAAAAATACAGACCATCTTTTCAAATGCTTTTTTTTTTTTTCCCCCTCCCTTCAGTCTCATGTATTTCAATAGTTTAACCTTTGGCTACACATTTTTTCCCCCACTTTTTCACTGGTGAATTGAATTTGAACTCCAGTACTGTTGCTGAAAACCCCAGGACTAAGTGCCATCCTTTCAGCTTCAGGTTGCCAAGTTTTCTGCTGTCAGCTACAGAACAAGTTGATGAACAAGCTTATCCTAGGGGTCCCCAAGTGTTTAGTTTTAGTCTTTTAGTGAGTTGTATAATGGTAACTTGAATTTATATGCTTCCTCCTTGCTGAGGTGAAGAATTGGCTGTGCTCTTTATCTTTGATGTTATCCAGTACATCCCTTTTGGTCAGGGTTCTTTTGTCTTTCTGTTTTCTCATGAGGCTCTGTAGACTTAAGTCAGTGCAGGCGGATACTATAGACAGTTTCTGGGATCACTTAATAGATTGTTTATACCTTAGTCATGTACAGAAGCTATAGACCTACCAGAAGTGACTGGTCTTTGCCCTGGCAGGGGATAAAGCTGAAAGACAGGCTAGTCTCATGCTTATGAAAACATGTCATTAACACTTGCACCATGAAGTCAGTGAAATTATCTGTGTCACAGCTCAGTGCCTACCCAAAAGCAAAATAAATTCAAACCCTTTTCTTATTGGCCTTTACAGCGTATGAGTTTGTGAGGGCTCTTTAACAGCGTTGCGTAAGTTTGCTGCCCAACTATGCTGCAGTGGATATAAGTTTGCAGAGAAGACAATCCGTCAAAGTTGTCCTTCAGTACGGTATCCTACTGTATTGGAGGTGTTCAGCTTTCAGTTCAGTGATCCTTTTTTGGTCATGAGGTAAGCTGCAGATCAGATGGCAGAATGTTGGAATGGTTTGAACAGACCCTGTTTCTTAGTATTCGAACTTAAGTCTTCCATGAAGAACTTCTGAGGAGTTGGAAGAGTGTGTCATACTCCTCCTTTCTCTCCTTCCCTCACCCCGCTTCATTTGAATATTATTACATAGTCATTGCCCATCCCCAAATAGAAGACTTGCATGTATTTACAGGAAGCTGGCTGATACTATCTAACACCAATTGTTTCAGAAAAACCTGGAAGCTTGTGTGACTCAGTTTTATTTTAGCTTGTTTGTGACGGAAGCATAAATGCTTATATATGGTGGAAAAGCAAGTAAAAACTAGGAGTGTCCTAGGCAAAGCATACACCAGCTTGTTTGCTGACAGAGAGTACAGAAAAGAAAATTGAAATATTTTTCCATTTCCCTCCTGACCCAGTAATCACTTCAGATGCCACAAAGAACTTGGGTTGTATTGGCAGGAACCATAAAGAACATCTAGATGTGGTCATCATAATGAAAGTGTAGATCAGTATGGTTTCTCCATTCAGCTCATCAAATGAATTCTCTTGATACTGAGATCAAAAATTGACCAAGATAATTCTGCCAGTCAGCATAGGCAAACTATATTTCTGTTGTGGTAGAAGCTTTGTGTTCTGAAATAAAGCTGCTGTCCTGAGTTTTACTGTCCTGCATACTATGGCCTTAGATTGAAATGTTAACCTTAACCACAAATTTCTGTTGATTTGAACAAAAACATGTTGATTTCAGAGTTGTTCAGCATAGCTGAATGGAATCTTGAACATATCATGGACAAAAGCTTTGGTTTTTATAGAATTACATTATACATAAGGGTAACTGGAACGAGGGAGTAGGCAATAAAGGATTAATGTTAGTTCTTATTAATAAAGGATGAGATAATTTTGCATGGCAGTAAAAGGAATGTTTTATGTGGTGTTTTTTTTTTTTTTAATTTATTTAACAATTTTTCCCCTTTTTTCACACACATTCAAGCTAGATCTAACAAGTGACCCAGGTACTGCTTAGCATTATTAGATGTTTCTTGTGGGGAAGATTGGATATGTAATTCTACCAGGTTAGCCTGCTGAAGGCAGCAGTTCTACAGCTTTTGAAGAAGTCGCCTTATAATTTGAGCTGAAAGATACATTCAGTATTGGAGTTTCTAGCAACAACAGTGCATTGCCTTCAGAACTCACATGTTCGGACAGTAATCAGTTCATAAGGAAATACACTGGCAATCTAAAATCCAGTTGAAATCTTCAAGTTAATCTGAACATCGAGAGAAGAGTAGCAGATTTATAACCACTTTTAAAGTAGTAATGGTCTTTACAGTATTTTTTTTTTTACATTTTGTTTCAGTTGAGATAAATTCAAGAAGTATGTCAAACATTCTGACTTGTATCACACATACTACTACTATTTTTAGAGTTATAACCAGAAGTATCGTAGATTTAAAATTTTGTTTCCACTACCTACACTCTGCTCTGTTTAATTTCTAACTTCCTCAAAGGCCTCTCTGCTTGCCTCTCAATAAATTAGGAGCATGTGGTGTGATTAGGAATCTTTACAAATGCAGAGGTGCCACTTTTAAGACACTGAACATACTTGCATATCCATCTCTGCACAAATGATCACATCTACTGTTAGATTATTGCATTGGTACTACAGGTAAGAATAATTTGCAAAGGAGGGGATTTATGCTTGGATTACTTCACATTTTACAGCTGCTGGAGTGTTTTTTTTCAATAGATTCATTCAATTTCCATGTCTAGTCAATGAACCATAACATATACTAAAGTAATCAGGTTATTAAACCTTTTCTAATTTGAAATACAGAAGTTGTGTTTTAAATATCAGTATTTGTTTCTTACAGTGGTGAAACTAATATTGAACAAACAATGACTGATCAGTGTTAACTTCCATAGCTTTGCATCACCAGTGGTCCAGGTTGCTGTCTTTCTCCAAACAATTCATAGCCAAATACTGTAAAATTAAAAAAAAAAACAAACAAAACCACACCAAACCCAACATATTTATGCATCTATGTTAAGGGATCAATTATGTAGCCTCTTATGTTTGAGTTGTATAAGCCACTTTGGTAGCAGAGCGTAGTAGTGGTCTTGCTGTAAGAATTATCACCAGTAAATTGTTGTATCCCTCTATGATGTATTTCCTAATGAATAGGTGCAAGCCTAATGCTAAAAGGGATAAAGATTGTAAATGAGGGGTAGAAAAATCTAAAGGCAGAAAATTTAGAAGTAGTTACTGCTCAGCATTGGCATAGATACAAGTGTTAACCTTTGCAAATGGACTGTGGAGCATTTTCCTGTGCTTTATTTCAAATGTCTGTTGTCTACAACACTATAGAACACAGATAACTTGAGTTTATGATGTTTGAATCATAGCTGACAATGAGTAGTAGCTAGCTCAGTGCTTACCGCATGGTAACAATATTCTTGGACTGACCAAATCACTTGTTTGTGGATCTTAGTAGAATGAAATACATTTTGTGGGATTTGGTGGACATTTAAATAGGTTTTGTTTAGGTTTGCAACCTGTGTGATAGTTAAGTACTGTACTTCCATAATTCTCCATTCATTGTCACTGAACTGAATAAGTTACAGTGGGGTGACATGACTTGTTGAAGATTAAGTACCAAGCTAAATGAAAAGACAGAAAGAGGTAACTTGCTCTCTTAAGTCCCACCCTAGCCTTACCTCAGTGCTATGCAAAGCACAAGAAAGTTATCTTCTTTGGTACAGGAGAAATACTAGAGGTCCCCTCCATTTTAATAAAGCTAAATTGCTAAATGCTTCTCCCCCATAATTACTTCTAACAGAAGAGAGATATTGGTCATACTTTGCAATATTTATAATGTGTTTGGTCAGTAGGAGAAGTTGCTGGCATTGTCACAGAGTCTTGCAGGTTAAATGCAACGATGTGTATTTGTTACCTCTACTGAATCACCCTTGCTCTTTCCACACGCATTATTTCTGTAAGTTCCTGTCAGCCTTCCTCCTCCCTTGCCTTGTCTTTCTCGCTGGGACACTAACACTGAAAATCCATCAGGACATAGAACTAGACCAGTAGCCTGGTACGTGGGTCAGGTATCCTGTCCATGCTGTCTGCCCATGCAGCCACCTCTGTCTTCTAACCATCCAATATGTTGTGTGCTGGAATGTTGTAGAGGCTGCCTCGAGAGAGGATTTTTTTGGTTATGTGGTTATTTTGGTCCAAGCTCCTACTTCATATGAGAGGCAGGGAGTGACTCAAATTGGAGGCATGGCAACCCCTAGACAAAGCCTGAATAAGGAGTTTTGAAAAATAACAATTTTTTTTAAAAAAAAAATCTGTTTTCCAAGTCCTTAATTCCTCCTTTCTTATGCTATTCTTCTTGCTGTATTCATCCTGTCCCTGACACTAGCTCTTGCAGAAATAAACTCAGGCAGTGACTTATGTAGGTAGGCACATGATCAATAGCTGTGTTTTTTGTAGCCCAAAAGAGTTGGGGGGAGAGCAATAACGCAAACTTTCTGAGAGCTTTCTGGAAAGCTCTCTTTTGGGAATCTGTTACTCAAACGTTCTTGCGTTTTAGTCACTAAAGAATCAGCATCTTTGAGGGAAGGCATAATTTAAAGACCTGTTTGGGCAAGTGGAGCTATCCATGTGGCCAAATTTGAAGTTGTAGGGTATGCCTCATTAAATGCCTTTATAATTTTACAGAGGTGATGAATACTCATTAAATGTTTTTGCTATTTTAACTGCATTGAGAAGTAACCTACGTGTTTTTAAATACTGGCATACCTATGTGAAGCAATAGGCTTGTAGTTAAGGGTTTATTGAATAATACTGATTTATACTAATCTATTTTTGCTTCCAGTTTGTAACAGATGGGAAATATGCAAGCAGTCATGTTGCTATTCCCAACTAAGATGCAGCAATCTTAATTCAACCACTAATTTAATCACTCATTGCTCAGTCAGAAATCCAATGTTTGCCAAGTCATGTTAAAGTTACAGAGCCTCTGTTTTTAAAAATTATTCACCTGCTGTCATCAATATTTTAAATTTATCACCCATTAAGGAATATTCTGCTACAATATTCATGTAATTGTAGGAAAAGATTAAATAAGCTCAGGGGAAAACAAAAGAATATGAAGAAATGCTAAGCATTCTTCAAGTGCATTATTAAGTCCAACTGTCTACATGAGAGTGGGTTCTTGTATAAAGTTAAGTATAGATTTATTCCCAGAGTAAATTACTCCAATGTTTTGGAGGTAACTTGGCATAAATTAGGAAATGAATCCTTATTTCGTTGTCTCAGAATTGTATTAGTCAGCAGAAGTTCCACATCTACTAAAAATATGTAGAAAGCTGTCTTGAAATGTTTTGAGAAATTAATATTGTCCCTTGCCAGTTTCAGTTAGGGTTGATTTTTTTTTTATTTGCATAGCTGCATTAACAGCAACTGAATAATTCTATGTAATTATGAACATTAGCAGTCACAGATCTGTTAAGTCATATTCTGACTTTATGAAAGTAGCCTTTTATTTAAAAGTACATGCTATGTGCTTTGTTACAATTTATACTTTTAGGGGATAAATACATTTTAAGCCCAAAATTAGTACATGAATTTATACTAGCATATTCAAAGCTATAAAACTTTTATCTCTTTTAGAAAATTGAAAACGGAAGATTTGCAAAACTCAGATATATTGCACATGCTATGGTCAACAGTACAGACCTGTTAATGGTAACAAAAAGGTAAACAGTTTTGACTCTGAATAGTAAGTACTTAAAGCTATCATCAAAATGTGCATGCCTTGGTAATTGTTGATCAGTAACTGTGCTTTGATATGTCTGTCGTTATGTACGTAGCTAAAATAACGGAGAAGGCATGCTTAGTGTGCTGTTATAATCTTGTTCAACAGTGGCATTGTTCAGCACAAGAGTATGTTATTTTGAATGCCATCGTAATATCTCTATTTAAGGAGAGAAAAGAAATATTGATTTTATGATTCCTTTAGCTGACAAAGATTTGCTATAAATCTGGTTAGGTTGAAATCAATGGAACTGTGGGATCCCCTTATAAATTAGCATAATGAAGGAAGAAAGGATAATGCAGGAACAGAGTCAATAATGTCTAATAGTGGATTATCAGGCATCCTCAAGTAAAAAGTCTATACAACTTTTTCTAGAAATACAGCTAGAAGTAGTGTTACGGTTTTGCTATGAAACACAGTATTTTTAAATAAGTTAGCGGAAGGTTCAAAATTCACTATTTTGGGAAGTAAGCTGTATGGTTGTTATATCATTAGATGAGAACTGTTTTGGAACAATGAGTGCCTTCCCTAGAGCTAGGTTAACTTGATAACTTTTAAGTATTTTTACATTAATTTTTAAATTTTTAATTTTATTTTCTGGTGTCCAGTGGTGTGTTATTTGTGACAAAAGGGACATTTGGACAGCTGACATGTGAATGGCAATACACTTATGATGAATTTACCAAAGAACCATTCATCGTTGATGGCAGAAGATTACGCATTGAAGCCAAGGTATGTTAATACTGTTTATAAAAATGAACTTCAAATTCCTGATCTCTCTCCTTGGAATTCTTGATCTCTCTTCTAGTTGAGATGCACTCAGAGAAGGGAGTTGAAATTTGGCATGGGCAGACTCCTCAGATAACTAGCTTCTGACTGTTCTAAGCAGAATGGTGACTTGGTGTTTGCAGACAAAATTATTCCTTGAGCCCTGGGAGATTTTTGTTGGTATGCACCAGTTCATGGTCTGTTCATAGTTTGGAAAATGGTGATGCAACCAAACTCTCTCAGAAAGTTGCAGAATATTTTTATTACACACTCTGGTGCTGTGGAAACATGCCAATATGTGGAAATCTACCTTGTTGCAATCCCAAAGATTCAAATATATCAGAGCAATACATTTGCATGGGCTATGCTTCAAGGATGGTTTTTCCACTTGCTAGTAATCAAATTCTTCAAAGTATAATAAGGTATTAGTATCTTCCTAAAAACTGTAATGACATATGCTTATCTCTTTCAATGCATGTTGAAGAATGTTGTTCTCAGCTTGCTTTCCCTGGCAAATTGGCAAAGGGTATAAGGACAAGGATGACCGCTGATCACTGAGTGTACTTACAGAGGCAAAGTTCCTTAAAAAAAAAAACCTCTTAAATTCTTGTTGAGATGGTAACTGAATTTAATTTCAATCAATAAATTTACCTGCCAATGTTTTGTGGTGTTTCTGTTTTTAATAAGCTTCATGGGTCTAATTACACACCTTGGTTGTCAGGACAGTCTTGACAGTGTACAAAGTCATTCAGTTTTTCACTCAGATTATTTGTTTCTATTGCAGAGAGCATGAAAGGCAGAGCCATATTGGTTTGGAATCCTCCAAACTGGATTTCTGACTGCAAGTGAACTTTTACAGGATGAAATAATTCTTAGTTTCTGACATTTCAGACAATGCTGAATAGCATATCCATCTCTACTCCTATACAGCAGTCATTTCAGAGTCCATTCACATGTCTGCAGTATGCTCTTTATGGAAATTTATGGTTGAAAAACTGTATTTTGCAAAGCACTGCTTATTTTTTATTTCTGAAGCCTAAGTTGCTATTTTCACTATCTAAAACCACTACTTGCAAGTCAGTATTGGTGGCATGTCCACCCAGGTAATGACTTGAAGGAGAATGGAAAATGACAGCCTTAGGGAGTACTGGATTTTGTTACCCCACATACTCCATTATCTGCTTCCATTCCTACACACTTTTTTAGTCCAGTCTCCAGGGTCTCCATGGTAAAAAGGGAAGTGTGTTATTGCTGGAGTGTTCCACTCCACTGTACTTTCATGCAGAAAATGAAGTTTCTCAGGGTGTGTGCATGCAATGTGAACATTCTCAGATTAGCATAATGGGTATACATTGCTCTCTGAACCATATAGCTGCTTTAATGGTAAATAACTTCTTAGTCATAAAGTTTGAAGACACTAACTTCAATTTTTAATTATTTTTTTTTAGGAACGAGTTAAGTCTGTGTTCCATGCCAAAGAATTTGGAAAAATTATTAATTTTAAAAGTCCAGAGGATGCTAAGGTAAAGTCAAAATACTATTACAATTCTGCTGTGCTAAGTTTGGCTTAAAAAGAGAAACAGAAATATTCTTAACCTGAAATTACTATGTATATTTAAAATTCAGTATTTCCACACAGCCATTACACAGATGGAAATGGCAATGATCTGTTCAGTACTGAATTTCAAAAATACTCAATTCCAACACAAGACTTTTCCTTACATAAATCTTTGGAATTATAGCTGTCTGTCAAACAGATGATTTAACTGGTAACAAAAACTAAGCAATCAAGAATGTGAATTAAAAGAGTACGTTTTAATAGAACAAAGAATATTTGTAACTCCTAGTTTTATTCTGGGGGCAGGGTGGAGGGGATGTCATTCCTCTGTTCCATAAAATACAGTTTTGGTTGAAGAATGAAGAAAATCCGTAGTAGAAACACAAATAGTTTATTTGATATGATATTACTACTGTTATACACATATTCTATGTGATCTTGTCATTTTGACATCACTAGTTTTCAGAGAGAGCAGGAGCAGTTCAGGTCTGCTACCAGAACTACCAGGTAGCCAGCTTGCACAAGTTCTGCCTTATTTTTATTAGCTTAGCTCATCATTTCCACAAACAATGAATTACTCTTGTACATATACATACCAGTGGGATATGGGATTACTCTTTGAAACAGTCTGCAAAAGTTGCATCCTCTCATCAGCTTAAGTTGCTTATGTCTTTGAGGGTAGTTTCTAACCACAGCTGAGTGATACCTTACCGCAAAAAGCATTACAAATACTGTCAAAGTATTTGAGGGCCCCATGCTGAATTTGACTTGTCCGTACTCTTTGGAGGTACTGAGCTCCTCTCTTTTTTTTGTTTTTGTTTTTGGCTGCGGTGGGACAGGGGCAGCGTTGAGGTCCAGTAATCTGTGTGGGAAGGGAATCCCATCTATGCTCCAGCTAAATCAGGAACAATACCAAAAATCAAATTAGTGCATCATATTATGTATGCCGTTAAGTCTTAAGCAAGGAAAAGAAAGCTGAAAACGTTCTGTGCAGTTTTCACAAAAATGTTGGTTTGCATATTTTCCTAGAAAGGCCTGTGAACCTCACAAAACCAACAGGAATGCAAACATGAGGGGGAAGGTCACTGTCAGACAGGCATGGTGAGGAATGTGGTTTTATCTTGGGAAAGGAGTACTTAACAGATTCATTCAAAAATGGACGTCAGGGCTTTAGGGGCTATTCTACAGAAAACAAGTCTGTCAGAGTTGCTTCTGGGCTGTTTAGCCTATGGCTCACTTCTGCAAATGTGACACTTGTGTTTGTGTATGTTAGAGAGACAACACTGAGGGAAGTGTTTTAGGAACAGTGAAAATGGAACTTGCACCCTTTATACTAAAAAGGGTATGAGGTCATTTCAGTGACACTACTTTGTGAACATTTTTGCCCTTGTTAGTCTAGAGGACTCTACCAGGTTGTTCCGTCTGTGAAAAGTGCCATATTTTGATGTGAATAGTAATTTGTTGAACAGCCAATTCTTCTTTCAAACCTTTAGCATCCTGCTAAACAGAAGCTCTGGTTTCCTTGGGGGGTGAGCTTGCGATGGGGAGGAGGGGATCCTAAAGATCTGTAACATAGAACCCGATCCCATAAAAGAATCTGATTTGTAATAGTCCACTTATCTTCCTTGAAAGCATTATGCAGCTTTCTCACGGCAATCCGTTTGTATACTTTAATCTCCTAACCTAGATTTCCATGTCACTGCCCCTTTCCTCTGTGCGCCCCCCTCCCACCCCTGCTTTTTTTTTTAGACTCTTGGAAAACTAATTCCCCTTCCATGTTCAGTAAACATATGAATTTGAAATTCCTGAAAAGAACCCAAATATAGTTAAAGAAAGCTTCTTTCTAAGTAACTGTTATTATCACATTCCTGCAACCTGTTCTTGTCCTCTGTCTTTTGTTATCCTTGCTTCTCTGTTGTCATCTGTGATTTGTCTAGAGTTGTAGACTAATGCAGAGCATTAATAATGATATGGGTGAAACGATGGTGTCATTTATTTTTTTAAAATATTATTCATTGAAATACCAGGAAACTGAAATACCAACCTAGCCAGTTTAATTAGCTATGGTATTCAGTGTCAGATACTGGTATTTAAATGCCTCCATTTTCATGTGAGAAAATCAGGGGTTTATAATCTACAGTAGA
The DNA here is from genome assembly GCF_030463565.1 of Pelecanus crispus. NCBI lineage: Eukaryota > Metazoa > Chordata > Aves > Pelecaniformes > Pelecanidae > Pelecanus > Pelecanus crispus. The sequence continues at coordinate 41,878,371 of NC_134676.1, forward strand.
ATTTTGAGCACTGTGTTAAAACTCAGTTAGGAAGACAGCAGGTAGTGAAGTGTCTGGCCAACCCAATCTGATTTTCATCTGCTTTGTATGGTTTCTACCAAGGAAACATTTTTATTTTTTCCTTTTCCTTCATACAGTGGATCCTTTCTAAACTGGAAGAAGTGAGAGAGAATCAGCCAAAATTGTAATGAATGGAGAAGCACCAAGATACAAAGAACACTGAACAGCTACCTTTTAATTCCTCTTTAACAAGCAGAACTATTTGAGTATCAGGAACAAAAGCAAAAACAGGAGGGAAGGAAGATTTATGAAATTGTTTATTATGGTCACATCGGTCTATGGTGATATCACAAAAATACATGACATTAAGTTTAAAAAAAAAAAAAGTCTAGTGATGAAAAAAATTCTGCCAAGTTTTGGCTTCTTTTGTTTGGATTTTTAACGTAAGAATTCCAGATTTCATTTTTTATAAATACAGTGTAAAATGAATTTGTTTTATCATTACATTTGATATTGAAATTGAACTCTGGAATAATTCTTATGATAACTATTCAGAGCAAATCTTTCAGTTGTTATTTGATTCTGAAAATCAATACTTAGTTTCTGTCTTAGTTTTCATATGACTTAAGGCTTTGTTGAAATTCAAATTTCTTTATCAAAGGAAATGTTAATTATCACTAGTCTTACAACTAAAATTCTAAGAAGGAGGCTACTGACCAGGGAAGTCTAATTTAGATGATCACAAGAGTGGCTGCTTAGTTAACAATATTATTTTCTTTTTGTAAATGAATGGACCAGGTCACGATGAATTTACAATACAGTATCACTTTTAGTGTAAACTTTTTTTATATTCAAGGAAATGTTGCAGCACCTCTATCAATATTCACAAAAAATATAACAGTTTACAAAAAAGTATAATGGGGAGAATTAATATATCTCTGCACTAAAAATATTAGTTAAAGCCTATTATTTTAAATAAAATTTATTAACAGACTTGCAACTCAAGGAGTTTATGGGGTTATAAGTGCACTGTTGCATACCAAAAATAAATGCCTTGGATTACACAGTATTGTGTGCTAAGCATGTGACTAATAAAGTCAAATTTCTATTAAATAATAAATATAATATTTCACAGTTGCTTTTATCAACTTTTCTTACCCAATGAAATTTTTTTGTTTCATATCCAGACAGCAGAACTTTAATAGGGAGAGCTTGAATGTGTGCAATTCTGCTTATTTCTTAGATGCAGAAGTCATAGTATTGTTGGATGTCTGTTTACTGCAGTTGATATAAAAAGTACAGGGAACAGTACAGTGTTACGTGCAGATTTCCATAAATTCCCATATCAAAGTCTTCACAATGTCTGGTATATATAGTAAGTACCTGCTGCCAAAATGTTATTTCCAAACAATTGTTTGGAACATTTATAGCTAGAGGATTTAATTCTGACATTGGTGGTGGTGCTTGAGATTATACAAATTGTCGCATTACTGTAAAATCTAAAAATGACTAGCATGCTAACTTACAATTGCAGTCTTTAATTTACTGTATGTCTTGTCTTCGGTGTTGAGTAACCATTTAGCGGGTTACAAAATACATGTAATATTATTAATTTTGCCCATAAATTGTAAATTGAATCAAAATATTATAACAGAATTCCAAACTATGACAATGACTGTGTTACTCCACTTGTTTGTACACGAAGCACGTACAAAGGGTATTAACTCAGGTTATAATTATGCCAAACTAATAGAATACTTTGCCTTAGATAAGTAGTGTTATTAGGTGCACTGAGTACCATTCTATAGTTGTAATTTGTTTTTCATCTATCACTTTTCTTCTTAGGCATGATAGTTCAATTAATAGCTTCATCATGATCGTGATTCTTGATTACTATGTTAATTGTCTCCTCCTCTCTCTTTCTATCCCCTGTATTTACTAAATATCTGCTGCAACTTTCACTTCTAATACCTCTTGCACGTACTTTGTACATTCCCATTTGTGTAGCTTTTCTGTTTACCCTATTCTAAATATTTTCTCTTCACAGAGCCTCTATTTCAATTAATATTGTCTCCAGTTCTTAACTTTCTTACATTTATTTTGCCAACAAACTCCTGATCCTCAAATCTCAGCTGGCTTTTCAATAATATTTGAGCAATTTAACCATTAATGTTGAAGGATTTATTTTAAATGTGCATGTCTGTGGTTAAGCTCATGTTTTGGAAAACTTAACAGTTCCCCAACACTGCATTTTTCCTATGGAGTATAAAATACTTTGATCTTCTGTGCTAACTAAAAGCCTTAACACAAGAACTAAAACACTGGAAGTGTTTGAAAGTCAACATGGGACCTTTCCCCCACCTCCCTCCTTGTCTCCACTTGTAATGACAACTTTTCTATAGCTCCCTTTTTCTAGACAGTAAATTGTACCTTTTTTTCCTTTGTTTTTTCCTTATGCTTTCTCCACACAATCATGAAAGAATTTTGCCTTTTCTTGGCAGACACCAGTTCTCTCTGTTTCAACTACAAATCAGCCTGGGACAAGGAGAAAGGTATTCAGACTTACGCCGTTGTGTAGTTTTCTGGATTACTGCAAGTTGTTTGAGATGTCCACTCTACTGTGCCTCATTCCTTATTGCAATATGCATATATTTTTCAACAAGAAGGCAGAATAGATATATTAATTTTTATTAAAAATGTATATGCAATTAGACAAGGGGATCTGAATAAAAACTAAAATGTAGGCATTTAGGTCTGCCCACTGTGCTGTTTAAAAGTATACTATGGCCTTTACTGAAGTACTGAAGAACAGTTTCTTCTAGATGACTGTTACCTAAACTTAATACCTTTGAGAAATGTCATTTGGGTTCTCAGTAGTAGATTGTTAAGGGTTAGAATTACCTGTAAGAAATCAAAGGCAAACCAAACATAGAATCAAACATGCCAGACATACTGCTAAAACATCTGTAAGTCTAACTGTTTGCACCTCTTTTTGTTCAGTTGCATGGCTTTGCATGGCATGGCTCTTTTTGGTTTCCACACTCCTCCCCCTGCCCCTGGCCCCTCCTTCACCTTGAATAAAGTGAAACTGAATTTTATTTGACTGGAGTGTGATGATTATTTGTTTTCTCTATATACTGCTTTGATTACCAGGTAATACTATTACTCAGAATTTCGTAGGTAGAAATTGACTAAGTCAAATCCCGTCTCTGAGAACACAAGGTCAAACTTCTGTTACAGCCATCTCAGTGAAAGCAGAATACAGACTTTAGTCTTCACCTTTGGTTTATTATAAGGACAAGTTTTTAATAACTGGATTTACATGTATAAGCTCCCTTTAAAGTTTTTTTTTTTTGTTACCGCATTGAAAAAACATAGATGATGTTGCCAGATAGCCAGATTGTTCTGAAATCCTCTTTTTTCCCCAAAAAATTCTGTACGTATGCTATTAGCTATTTATTATAGAATTATCTTCAGCACTTCACAAAATACACTCACATATCAAACAAATCACTAAGGTCTTTTGTTGCTTCTGAGTTATTTTTAGCCATCTATCTGCAAATAACAAAAACCACACACTAGTCAATAAAAGATTAATATTACTATGTAATGGTAATTAAAATTTAATACTTACAGCACGTTCTTGAATTTGAACTACAAACCCTAAGCTTCTTAATTACTCTGCTGATGTAAAATGGTTTCAATAAATACATCACATACCTCAATAGGATTGCTAAGTCTTGTGGCTTGTTTGTAAATATCTCCATATCCATGATGTTTAAATAGATTTGTACATATTTGATTTGTATATATTTCCTGATACTGTATTAGCTTCAAGAATGAGAATATTCCACCAAACTGTTCAGAAGATTTTTTCCCCCCTTCTTGAGCCTTTCACATTTGAATTCCAGAAAAGAACTAGCTAAAGACTGCATTGCTCGTAATCATCTAAGTACTGTACAAGGCAAGAGTGTGCAGTGTTTCTTCAGCAAATCATACAATTCCACAGTACCTTTTTCCAGCATTAACTTCTCCCAGTTAATCCCTCTCCAGCTGCAGTGACTAATCTTTACTGAACATGCAGCAAAAGCTAAAGAAGCAACCAATACCAATGAAACATTTATTGCCCAGGAACTAAGGATGTAAGTGGCTAAAGTTCCTAACAGTTAATTACAAGTTGTTGGGTTTTTTCCCTCTGTTGATCAATTTATCTGTAACTTCTACCAAGGAAGGGTCTTGGGTTCTATGTTTAAATGTGTTACTAAAACCAGACTGGGCAAAGGAGCTGCCTGTTCTCGCTATTGTGTGCAGATTATTATGGAAATTAATTCAATACGGTGGAAGGTTTGGGGTTTTTTCCTCAATTTTTTTTAAGGAATTGAGACCCTGTATTTCAAAAAAACAGGGTTATTAAATGTGGGAACTGTTCATGAAAAAATGCTGCTAAAATGCATTGTGTATTTGTCTCAGATATGGTGCAAAGTGTTTCTGACTTGGATTTGTTTTTCACATGTATCACGATACTTGTTTCATTATGCAGATAAAAATTTTACAAAGCATTTCACATTTTCATACAGAAAACATTTGTGTTTATCATAATCTTCTCTTGAAATGCAAATTGTCAGAGTTTGGTTATGCAATTCTTGAATGCCTTATGCTTTTCTGTCTAAAACTGAACAAATTAGCAGATAGCTGACATCTTTTCTCCTGCCTGTAACTCTGTTACTCAGTCAAGATTTGCCTGTTGTTATTCTTACCAGTGGATTAATTTGGAAGTTTCTGGCCAGGATATGCAAGTACATATATGCATCACCTAGGAGCCTGAGCATTGTTATTTGACCCAAGAAATGCAACCATGGTCTTGGTCACAATTTCTGCTTCTGTGACAGCAAGTGGGATCTAAGGATCTAAAATTCCACTCACAGCAGACATTTTATAAAGAGATTTTGATTGTTTGCAGGGGAAATCTGGAAGAAGAATTCTAAATTTCCTTGAAATACTTCAAGGGAGGAGTAAATTGGCTTTTAAGTCTCCTACAAGGAGTAAAAGAATGTCCATGCCATTCATTTTTATTAACTCATAGTCTCCAGATTGACACATCAAAGGCTGAAACAAACATGACTGCTGAACAGGCATGATGTGGTACGACACTGATAGGCAAAAGGGAAAAAAACAGAATTCTCTTTTTGCTGGTTGTCTCCCAGGTTTTTTTATCTTTGTGGGTTTTCATTCCTTGTTGCATCAAGCAGATTGAGAACTATTTGCAGAAGTTTGTCTTGGTAACTGCCCTCATGCATCTTTTTAAATGTTGACTATGAAGTGTGGAAGAAAAGTGTTCTTTGATGGGTCCTGTAAAATGGTAACTGTCTCACAATCTGCAAAGCTTGTACTCCGCCAAAGCCAGGCTCCCAGATTCACAGTGCCAATGTGCTCTTCACATAAACAGAAAATCTTGACTGAAGATACAGAACTGCTATGAGGTTAAACAGACTTTTTTCCAGAAGTTCCCAGGGGGCTCAAAACTGGATCAAGCAGTTCAAGTGTTTGGGCATTTCATATGCTTTCCTCAAATCTGCTGCCCTAGAAAAAGTATCTTTGTCATCCTTTCATGTGACTGGAAGTTCCTAAGTTAATGTAAAAGTTCATTATCTACAGATTTTATGACAAGAAATGCTTTTGAATTATTTTTTGAGGAACAATGGTTAGTTTAGGACAGCAGGTCTGAGGCCTTTTCATGATGTCAGTATTTCTGAGGGAGGGTAGAGATGACATGTCGGGGACATGGATGACACACACACAGATGTGCTGTTTTATTCTGTGTTTTCTGTCACTCCCCCTTGGCCTCTTCTTGTTCAGCAAGTGGCACTGTACCCCATACCTCATCCCAGGCTGTACTGCACTGTACCCTCAGTGAGGGTTACTGCCGTTCACTAGTATGGGCACAACATACAGATCAGTGTTCTTCCCTCACAGAAAAAAGTTAAAGCAGTGGAAGAACAGGCTTCTACTGCTTGTTCCAACACTAAAGAAAGAACAAAATCAAATGTTACAGGCTGTTTCCTCCTTAGCAACCAAAACCAGCTCTGGACATACTTACTTTTCCTGTACTGCTGGACAAAAGGGAACTGTGCTGTTTAATATGTGAATCGGTAAACATTTTTTATGGGCAGTGAAAGGTCAGGGTGTGCTTTTCACAGGACTGAAGTGTGAGAGCTGTCAACCTAGCTGAATGCACAGAAACACTAGTCAAGCTGAAAAAACAATATAAACTGAATTTTTTCTGTGCTGCATAGAAATTGCTATTTTATGCTGATAGTAAAAACTATTGCTGTAATATTTCTTCTCGGAAAAATGGAATTTTCATTTATTTAAATACAAGACAACCTCAGCCCATCTTTTGGGCTGAATTACTACTACTAACAGACTGTTCTACTAAAATACTCTCCTTACCAGTGTTGCTGGGTTAGCTGATCAAGTGCTAGTGACTACCATGAATTTTGCATGGGTAAAAAAGGTTTTCAAGATTGCCCTAATGTCTGAGAATTTTTGACCCAGTGAAGGAGAACTGACTGAGCTATTAGTGGTTCTGACATCTTTAGTGGAGAGGTTTGTAGTTGGGCAGGGAGTGGAGGAGATGGGAAAATGGCCAGAAATCTTATAGAGGAGAGGCTTTACTGCTCTCTAACCCATGCAAAACTACCTGTGAAGCTCAATGACAGGGAAATGCAATGGGCAAAAAGCAAGTTACGTTAGTGAGTTGGAGGAATTTAAGGCCTAGTTTATTGCAGGCAGCTGTGGATGATCTCCAAGCTCCTGTGGCAGTGAATGCTGAGAACATTTGCTAAACGCTGTTGAGAAACGCTTTTCCCCTTTAGAAAAGAGTAAATTCCATGGACTGCTTACAAGATTTTAATCTGTCATTCCTTAACTGTATCCTATTATTCTAAGGCACTTGAACAAAAAGGCAGTGATATGCAAGGGTCACCAATAATTAATCATTTGTAATGATTCCTAGAACATTAACAGGTTTGGCCTATCAAGGCTACTGAGAGATGTTTCTAAAAAGTGTAATAGGCTTACCCTAGTCTTTCAACTACATTGCTGAGAACGAGAATACAAAAATGTCTAGCACTCTAAAATAACTAACGGGTAATTTTTAAGGCATCACTGTTTGAAATTTTGTAAGCTATGATTGTAAATGCTAAATAAAAAAAAGAAAAAAAAAGAAAACCTTAAGAAAATACAGCAATGTAGTTATCTAAGTTCTTCTAAATATACGATATTCCTCCAGCTGTCAAAAAATTACAGACAAAACTAATATGGGAAATATGAGCACAATATTTTAAATTTATAGCTATAAAAGTAAACCTTGAAACTAATTCTTTACAGTTATCTTAATCCATACTTCTTCAGTAAATATAAATCCTCCCATTTCTGTAAATGGTATTTAAAAAGACACCTTTCTTAATCAACACAGGCTGTGCTATGAGTAAACCACACTTCGTGGCTGCAACCATGTTTTTTGTTTAAACCAGGTTGAACTCCCTCAGGTTTAATTGCAGGATCGTGTCCTTGACAGCAGCGAAGACGAATCGAATATTTTCTGTGTCTGTGGCACAAGTGAAGTGGGAATAGATTACTTTCTCTTTGTCTGGATTCTGATCTTGATACAGCTTCAAAATGAAGTCTCGGGCAGCTTTGACATCTTGTTTAGGTCCTAGTCAAAAGTACAATTAGTGTTTTTGAACACTTACAAGCTGTGGGTCAAGGAAGAAACATATGGACAGTACCTTAACAGGCTAATATTACATTTAAATGTGAAATTGCCGTAAAAGCATACTTCCTCGTTGGCGTTTTCCCATGCATGTGTTAGTGGAGCAAAAGCTGTTACAACACTGCTTTCTCGAATGTGTGGAGTATGCTTTTTTCAACAGTAAACTTTACAGGTCAAAGTAGTTTTTTTATAAAAACCTACGCAACTGAAATTACCCAGCGTGTATTAATAGTTTGCTACATTACTGTAGTATGTCAAAGACCATGAGAGAAATTAAATGTTCTAAAACACACAGAGTAAACAGGATTCTCTTCAGCCAAGAGAGGGACGTGCATCTTCTCTGTAGCTATTAAATAATTATAATTCTTTTCATTATTAATTGTAGGATTCAACGTGATACATGACTTGCAGAATATAATACTGTATTAAGTAATAGAATATATCTGTGATTATTTTCATCATTCTTTTGGTGACTTCAAGTATCAGTAACATTTGTTAAGGAAAGTTATTCAGGCTGCTTTTAAACTTTGGACTTTTATATAGATAACAACTTAGAATAATGAATATAAAGCTATACTATGGGTTTTCACTATGTAAAGAGTTGGATTAATAGCTGTATTCCCCAAGTTCCCCCTAGATTGAAGATGACAAAGGCACTGCTTCTCATAAATAAATAGTGATTGTGCCACTCTAATGGTGACAGAATAACTGCAAGAAACCTCTTTAAGACTTGGTCCACAATGCTCCAGTAAAAAAAAAAGTTCCAGTAAAACTGAGTAACTTAAGTTTTTATTTTAAAGGCTAGAGTAGAAATGCATAGATAACAAATACACTACATAATTCCACTTTCCCTGTTCAATTCAATGAGGAAAACCTAACTGGCTTAAATATGACTTTTTGCTTTGTGAAGATAGTCTGGGATAAATGCTTACCTGTGTATTCTGGGAAGTAACTAATTAGATGGGAATACATGATTTTCTCTTCTAGAAGATCTTTTTTATTTAAAAACAAAATGACTGAAGAATTCAGAAACCAGGGGTATGTAATGATAGTTTTAAACAAGGCCTTGCTTTCTTCCATTCGATTCTACAATAACAAAAATTAATATGAAGTTACGCTCTCTAGAAAGTAGCATATACAAATCACATCAGCCAGAGACCATAGTGGGTTTTTTTGAAAGCTTTTTTAAAAATACTACTTTTATTAAGCGCAATTGCAATGCTCTGGTTGATCATTACTCTACATGTTCTATATCCTCACTGGGTTTTGGATCACTGCTATGAATGGTATGATGGCACGTGAAATCAAGGTAAGACTTAATAGAAATTACTTGCATTCTTGTATAAGTTAGTGAGCAGCCATGGACTGCTGCTCTATGAAAGCTTCTTCTGACCTCACAGTGAGAACTGAGGCAGGGTGTATCAGGTCAAATATCTGATATTAACATACTGTAACATAGCTAAAGGACAAATGTATATGTACTCATCTATTCTAGTAAAAAAAAGTGATAGCAGTCAGTTCATTATTTATTTCCTAATGTCCAAAGTGAGCGTAACAAAACGTTCAAGATGGTGAAAGGAAAAAGAAAACTACAGTTACTGAAGTTGTTCATGCATCAAAAGATGACAGGAAACTTCAGAAACTCCATCTCAACCACAATGGATGTTGCGACACTTCAGCAAGTGGAGTATGCTTTTCACAGTCGAAACAGATCTTGAGAAAGTGATCGGTAAGGGCTTTGGGACTTTAGAGTGCAAATGGTATTAACTGTTTTTGAAAGACATTTGAAGGAATCCTCATAACTGCAGGATGTAAAGCAACCACTACCAAAAGGAATATAGTTCCACTAATATGCCCTCCTCTAGTTGCCTACTGGTTTCTTCTTTGCATCCTTCTCTACAACATCTGGCTACTGCTGATGATGGCACTCTATAGCAGATGGGAGAACCCATGTTTTCTAACTTTGGGAAGGAGATAAATTTTAAGTTGTTTTGTTTTAATTTTCTTTAATCTCTGCATTAATTAATTCTGAAACATCAGAGACTTAAAACCAAAAACAACTAATTACAGATGACTGAGGTAGTTTTACTTGCTTAGAGATATAGCTAATACTCAGATTCTCAAATGCTTGACATGGCTTAAGTGATTTAAAACTTTTTTTTTAAATCATGTTTTGTCTTTTAAGGTAGAGTTCACTTTTACAGGCAGGCTGCTAATTTAATACAACTTTGGGACTGCTTGATCAGCTTCTTAATGTAATTCTAGTATTTGCAAATGCTTTTATGAAGACACGTGAATGCTGTCTTAAAAAGCACACATCTTTTTCAGTACCTTATTTAGATACCCCCACTCCTTACCTCATTATCACATTCTGCCAAGACTTGATCATATTCACTTAATGCAACTAAGAAAATGATGGAAGTAACACTTTCAAAACAATGGATCCACTTCCTTCTTTCTGACCTTTGGCCACCTACATCCACCATCCTGTTAGAACAGAAATACAGTGAACATATTAGTCATTTTCATAAGATACTTTAAGTATATCCAAAGGCCTTATAAGTTCACCTACCTGAGATAAGCTTGAACTGTGAAAAGTGTATCTTAACATTCTATGTTCTGTTCAATATTTAAACTTGATTCCGTTGCTGTAGTGCTACAACTTTCAATGTTCTTTAGCATTGTTGTGGGTTAATCCCAATAGGCAGCTAAGTGCAAGGCAGCTGCTTGCTCACTAGCTCCCCCACAGACTGTGGGTGGACAAGGGAGAGGAAAGACAGAGTAAAAGCAAGAAAACTTGGGGTCCAGATTAAAAAAAAAAATGTTTAATAAGTGAAGGATAAGTGGAAGAAGAAATAAAACAAAACAAGTGATGCTAAGGCAATTACTCACCACCTCCTATGGGTAGACCAATGCCCAATCAGTTCCCAAGAAAAAGATGGCCAACCTCCCTCAAGACCCCTCTTTTCACTTTTATCACTAAGCATAACGTTATATGGTGTGAAATATGTGTTTGGTTAGTTTAGATCATCTGCCTGGCTGTGTCCCCTCCCAATCTTTTGTGCATCCCCTAACCTATTCACTGGACAGGCAGAGAAACAGAGGAGGCCTTGGTGCTGTGCAAACTCTGCTCAGCAAAATCTAAAACAGCAGTATGTTACCAGTAACTGTTTTAGTTAAAAATCTAAAACACAGCACCATATCAGCTGCTATGAAGCAAATTAACTTTATCCTAGCCAGGCCCAGTACAAGTGTATAAGCCACTTGAGGCACAATAAAAAAAAGTAATTCTGTGGGTTTTTTTCTGGGTTTGTAGAAGTTTTAGCAAAGGTAGATGTGAACATACCCGATTTTGTTTCCCTCCACGCTCCATAATCTCCTTTGCCCCCGCACCCAAGAACCCTACTGTAGTTATATCTCACTCCTCAATACAAACAAAATGTTCACAAATATCTTAGTTCCACATCAAAGGCCTATGGTTTTGCAGACAATTAAGGCCCTCACATTTTATCCAGGTCAAAATGTTCCCTAGAGCAGTCAATCTTCCAGGAAAAAACAAACAACAAAATCACAGTTAGTCTGCTTTGACCAATGTGCTATCAGAGTGGATTCTGGTTCTGTGTTGTAACTGGAGGCAGGTGTTTGTTCATGATGAAATGGGTGGTTTGGTGGAAGAACATCTATAATCATACCAGTGTGAATTCTGCAATTTTGAAATTAAAAAATATGCTTCCCCTTAGAAAATCAGTAACGCTACCTGTTGCGATAGCTTGTCTAGTAGCAGATAATTTTAAGGTGCATCTCAAGACTTTCTTTCAATTTTATGAGTACATTTGTTTCTCTCAGTTCCACTGAACATTTTTTTTTTATATATATATTATATGGCAGGAAGAATAGAAGTATCTACTGCTGTGACCCTCCACTTTTTTTTTTCCCCCCTCCTCCTTTCCTCAGTGTCTCCAACTCCCTTCCCTAACTAACTTTACCTAACTGAAAGTTGTAAACTCACTTGAGGGCTTTATCTATTAGGGCCCTCTCTTCTAAACATTTACAGTCAGGAGGCAAAACCTGTTGGCTCTAAATGGAATTAAACTACATTCCGATATCAGCAGTCATGTTACCACAAATATCTTACCTCTGCACTCCTCATCCAAGACTTTTAATTAAACTAATAGTTCAGAATACACAGCAGTTGGCCTGCTTGAATTAAAAAGCTTTTTTCATGTAATGTAAGTTTCGAAAGGTATGTTTTGAAACACCACTCAAGTTACTGTATTAACTTTGGAGACTAAAATGGCTGGAAACACATACAGCACTCCTTGAATGCAAAAGTTTAAAGGACCTTAGAAGTAAAGTTGCAGCAACTACTCTCATAATTGTATACTGAATCATTTGACAGGTGGTCTTACCTAAATATAATATTTTCTAAATCAAAAGGATACTCAATAATTCCTGTAGTTGGCACTCGGACTCTAAGAATATCTTGCTGAGTTGGCACAAATGAGGGCATAGCAATACGATCAAGGTCAGTAAGATAACTGAAAAGTTAAATATACAACAGAAACAAGATTAATGCACTGCCATAAATTAATCACACAGATTCAAAACCAAAGTACTAACCAGCAATCACAGAAACGTTTCCACAAAAGCAACTAAACAGAAATTCAGTTGTGCGTGGCTTTAGCACAGTTGTTGCTGGCATAAAACAACAAAACCCTTTAAGCGAGACCTGCATGTACATTTCAGACAGAATACTACTAGTCAAAAGAGGTGATGCCCAAAATGTTCTATAGACAATCAGCCAACACACAAAATGATTAATTTTATTTGAATAATCTTTGCTATTACCCCAGAATAAACATCAGAATGAAGATTTGAACACAAATACAAATATCAGCTCTAGCCATAATGCTTATCAATGGTACTCTATCCTCTGTCACTTCATCCATGATGCTAATATTGCACACAAATGTGAAAGGTTGCTGGACAGGATTCAGAAAAGTAATTAACAGAAAGTACTGCAAACGTGAATGCTTCAAACTTTTATCTTTTTTAATATAAAAGATGATGCATTTAGTTTCTCATCTGCCCGTGTGGTCATCCTTAACTTTACCCTCCTTATTTTCACACGGCTCTTGTGCTTTTCATGGCTGGGATTAAATTCTAGGGTGACATTTCTGTGCCTCAATAAATGAGTAGTGTGTGAGCAAGACACAAAGAACCAATGCCTGGTATTCCTCTCTGCAATCTGTCTTCCCACCACTAGAAGGCAACATTAGATCATCCAAAATCCTAGCAAGGCATATAAAAAGTGTAAGGTGTATTCCAAATCATACAACGTGCTTGTAGCACAAACCTTCCTTTATTTAAGCCCTAGTTCCCCCCTTTTTCATTCGATGGAATGGGGAGGGTGTCGATGTATTCTTCCCTTGCCACCCAAACATCCCTCACATTTGGGGTCCAAAATCAAAAATACTCACACTTAATGTTATCACTCACTCAGAAAAGATTTCTCTTAAGAAAATTCCTCCTCTTCAGCAATGTAGCAAATTGTTATTGCAATCTCAATTGTAATTAACAGTAAAAGGAAAATTTAATAAAATTTAAAATAAAAATTATTTTCAATTGTGGCTGATTTCTTAGCAAATGAGGCTACAGTAGACCATTAAGTGGCATCCTTCTCCTCCAGTGTAGGATTATTTAAGAACAAGGCAGATCTGTCAAGAATAATAGTACTTAACATGTAACCATTCTGAGTTCAAGTTTACCATAAATGCCTAATCTAAATGTTCCTTGCTGAAATTTAACCCTGTTACTTCTCAACCTTGGCAGAAACAGAAATGTAAACATGAAACAGTAATTTTTTTTCACAATTAAATTATTTGAAAACTGAGGGAGAGACTTATCTTCATTCTTACTTATATCCTAAACTTTTCATGTAACTAAACTGTCTGACCTGCCCGCTTGTTGTCAATGTATTTTGTACAGCTGTTTTTCATTATTTCCCCCAAGGGAAACTCAGTTATGTACCAGCTGTGTTGACCTCAGAACTGGGAGGGATGATGGTTCCAGTATGTTCAGAAAGCCTAAAACTAGTTTGTTTCATCACTCCAGCTTAAAATTTGCTGTGTACCACAGGCCAATAGATACGCAGGTATAACTAATAAAATCAGAGTGAACCTATCTCTTCATTGTGAGCCAGCAGTGTGCCCAGGTGGCCAAGGCGGCCAACAGCATCCTGGCTTGTATCAGAAATAATGTGGCCAGCAGGAGCAGGGAGGTGATTGTCCCCCTGTACCCGGCACTGGTGAAGCCGCACCTGGAATACTGTGTCCAGTTTTGAGCCCCTCAATACAAGAAAGACATTGAGGTGCTGGAGCATGTCCAAAGAAGAGCAACGAAGCTGGCGAAGGGTCTAGAGCACAGGCCTTATGAGGAGCGGCTGAGGGAACTGGGGTTGTTTAGTCTGGAGAAGAGGAGGCTGAGGGGAGACCTTATCGCTCTCTACAACTACCTGAGAGGAGGTTGTAGTGAGGTGGGTGCTGGTCTCTTCTCCCAAGTTGTTAGTGATAGGATGAGAGGAAATGGCCTCAAGTGGTGCTGGGAGAGGCTTACATTGGATATTAGGAAAAATTTCTTTACGGAAAGGGTAGTGAAGCATTGGAACAGGCTGTCCAGAGAGGTGGTGGAGTCCCCATCCCTGCGGGTATTTAAAAGACATGTAGATGTGGTGCTTAGGGACATGGTTTAGTGGTGGACTTGGTAGTGTTAGGTTAATGGTTGGATTCGAGATCTTAAGGGTCTTTTCCAACCTAAATGATTCAATGATTAACTTCATTGTCTGGCTTGTCCTTGTAATTACGCAGTGTACTTACTACTTAGCAGAGTCTGACAGCTGGTATTCCCTCCGTCTGTCGTAGCATTCTTGAATTCCTGGGTCTTCCCAGAGCTTCTTGATTGCTTCAACTTGTTTTCTTTCCAGCACAGTCACTTTATCCACTTCCACTTCTTTGATCATCTGAGCACTCTCCTAATCAATTAAATGATTACACTATTGTGAGAAAGGATTGCTGTTGGCATGCAGTACACACTCTCCCCTTTCTTTGTTATACTATTCCAATCAATGAGACTAAGCATCAGAAAGGAACCTAGGAGCAAATACAGTTTTAATCCTTGAATGCATTTAATTTTTCAAGTCAAATGACTGCTACTGAACATTTTAAACAAGTTAGCTTTGCTTACTGTCATCCAGGTGTGACTTTTCTTTTTAAAAGGGGACCTTGACAAAGGACAGAAGGAGCTCTAAACCTACTATTCTTGAAGTCACTAAATTTTAAGACCAATTTATAACAGTGGCAACGTTTCTAAAATTCTAGATACTTTAGTACAGATACTTTTGGTTTGTTTCAGGACAAACCAGAGGCTGACCTAGCATAAACAGTCATCCAGCAGGCAACAAATTCCTACAAGCCATCTTCTGTTTAATGCCTATCTCAGTGAGATACAGCCAAGGTACTACTCTATGGAAAGACCTAGTATTTCTTTGTTCTCTGCTGTTAAGCGTAAGAGGTATTGCAAAGATAAATGTAAGTTTTGCTTTTAAGGGATACAAAAGAATCTATCGTTCTGCACAAGTGGTGCGGTTGATTCACTTGAGGGAAGGGATGCTACTCAGAGGAACCTTGACGGCCTTGAAAGAGTGGGCCCATGCAAACCTCATGAAGTTCAACAAGGCCAAGTGCACGGTCCTGCACCTGGGTCAGGACAGTCCTCAACATCATTACAGACTGGGGGATGAATGGATTGAGAACAGCCCTGTAGAGAAGGACTGGTGGCTGAAAAAAATTAGACATGAGCCGGCAATGTGTGCTTGCAGCCCAGAAAGCCAACCGTATCCTGGGCTGGATCAAAAGAAGCGTGGCCAGCAGGTCGAGGGAGGTGATTCTGCCCCTCTGCTCTGCTCTGGTGAGACCCCCACCTCAAGTACTGTGTCCAGTGGGGGGGTCCCTAGTACAAGAAAGACATGGACCTGTTGGAGCAGGTCCAGAGGAGGGCCACGAAAATGATCAGAGGGATGGAACACCTCCCCTGTGAAGAAAAGCTGAGAGAGTTGTAAGTTGTTCAGCCTGGAGAAGAGAAAGCTCTGGGGAGACCTTATTACAGCCTTTCAACACTTAAAGGGGGCTTATAAGAAAGACGGAGAAAGACTTTTTACCAGGGCATGCAGTGAAAGGGCGAGGGGCAATGATTTTAAACTGAAAGTGGGTAGATTTAGCTAGGACATAAGGGAGACATTTTTTATGACGAGGGTGGTGAGACACTGGAACAGGTTGCCCAGAGAAGCTGTGGATGCCCCATCACTGGAAGTGTTCAAGGTCAGGTTGGATGGGGTTTTGAGCAACCTGACCCAATGAAAGTTGTCCCTGCCCACAGCAGGGGGTTTGGACTAGATGATCTTTAGAGGTCCCTTCCAGCCCAAACCATTCTATGATTATTATTATTATTATTATTCTATTCTCTTCTGTAACTGTTCAGCTGGGTATATACTGATGTTCGTGGTCAATGGCTCGATGTCCACATGGAGACCAGTGACAAGTGGAGTCCCTCTGGGGTCCATACTGGGACTGGTGCTATCTAACATCTTCATCAATGACACAGACAGTGGGATCGAGTGCACCCTCAGCAAGTTCGCAGATGACACCAAGCTGAGTGGTGCGGTTCACATGCCTGAGGGACAGGATGTCATCCAAAGCCACCTGGACAAGGTGGAGAGGTGGGCCTGTGTGAACCTCATGAGGTTCAACAAGGCCAAATGCAAGGTCCTGCACCTGGGACAGGGCAACCCCCGATATCACTACAGGTTGGGGGATGAAGAGATTGAGAGCAGCCCTGTGGAGAAGGACTTGGGGGTACAGGTGGATGAAAAACTGGACATGAGCCAGCAATGTGCGCTTGCAGCCCAGAAAACCAACCGTATCCTGGGCTGCATCACAAGAAGTGTGGCCAGCAGGTCGAGGGAGGTGATTCTGCCTCTCTGCTCTGCTCTGGTGAGACCTCACCTGGAGCACTACGTCCAGCTCTGGAGCCCTCAGCACAAGAAGGACATGGACCTGTTGGAGCGGGTCCAGAAGAGGAGGGCCACAAAAATGATCCGAGGGCTGGAGCACCTCTCCTATGAGGCCAGGCTGAGGGAGTTGGGGTTGTTCATCCTGGAGAAGAGAAGGCTGCAAGGAGACCTTATTGCAACCCTCCAGTGCTTAAAGGGGGCCTACAGGAAAGACAGGGAGACTCTTTTTAGCAAGGCCTGTTGTGACAGGACAAGGAATAATGGATTTAAACTAAAGAAGAATAGATTTAGACTAGACATAAGAAATACATTTTTTACAAAGAGGGTGGTGAAGCACTGTAACAGGTTGCCCAGAGAGGTGGTAGAGGCCCCATCCCTGGCAACATTCAAGGTCAGGTTGGATGGGGCTCTGAGCAACCTGATGTAGTTAAAGCTGTCCCTGCTCACTGCAGGGGGGTTGGGCTAGATGACCTCTAAAGGTCCCTTCCAACCCAAAGCATTCTGTGATTCTATGATTCTATGTTTGCTAATACCTTTAGTGGCCTGGAAAAGTATTGTTCTAAAATGCATTTAATATTGAAAACTTATTTAGTGTTTGGAATAAAACAGATTGGTTACTGTACATTCAGTTTGCCAACACTTTTTCCAGTTCTTCGCTAGATATCATCTAGATTTTAACTTACATCCTCTTCAAAAATGAAGTCAGGTTTCTTCCTAATCTCTTATTTAAGCTTGGGAGAATCACAAATAGTAACACTGCACACAGATGTGGTTTGGATCCAGGGCAATGAGTCTGAACTGGAAAATCTTAATACTGATAGACCTGTTAATCTAGGCATTCAAAATCAGAAAAAGATCAGTCAGAAAACAGGACTTCTATACTTACGGGGTCTTTAAGCTACCACGGGCAACTGCAAAACTACATAACATAGAGGCTAATGCCTCAAAAGCAATTTCTCCTTGCTCAAATTAATTTAAAATATTGTAAGTCTCAAAAGTGTTTTGCTCTTCTGAGTTTCCATATTAAAGACTTACCATGCAGTCATAATGCCTGGGCAAATTCTTCATGATTGGAATTATCTTTGATTTTACAGGTGTTCTGTTACACAAAACCAAACACCAAGTCTTCTGATTTTAATTAAAACTGTTTTTTTTTTTTTTAATTAGTAGCTAAAAGCTTTAAACATAACTGTTATAGTTACTGCTACACTGTAAATTGTTTATCAATGTAAAATAGTTTAAAATGTATCATGGTATAAGCATTCCTGTTAGTATTTCTGGTAGATTCTTTACAGATGTAATGTAGTCCATATTGGGTTTTTTACCTTAATTTTACATGGCATAACTCTGTTAGAAAGACAGGTAATATTGTCTATTGAATAAATGTTTCTGTTCTGTAGTTATTATATCAAATGTTCATGCTGATCTAGAACAATGTAGGAAGAGCTTTACCTGTGATCTATACTCTATTTAGGCACTGTATATGAGGCAAAAGATGAGAGACCCTGTGTCCTGGTAGTAACTTTTCTCCATATTTTCAACCTTATCTGGTGAAAGACATGCAAAGTAACTTGGATTATGAGTAACTCTTCCTTCAATTCGCTAAAGTCACAGAACAGATACCCTTTTCTAGAGAAAAGAAAGGGCACTGACATGCAAACACCCATCACAGCATTTTGACTGAGGCTGACTCAGGCTTCATTCCATGCTAAAACTTCACATGTGTCTAAGAGGGCTTTGTGTAATTGTAGCTCCAAAGCCAGCTTTGGTATCAGGTCCTTGTGGAAAGAAATATTTTGTAAGTGTCTACATCTGCAAACCGCAGTCCCCTTATCTGACCAAGTGCCATATGACATCAGGAAAAATCCTTTTTGGGAAAATAATTCAGGTTAATCTTTCATTTCACAGTATATAACAAATAGAGTTCAACACTGACAGCTAGTCTCATGCTCGTAATTCAAAGAAAAGAAGTCCTACAATGAAGCGAAAAATTCCTTAAAGCACCAAGTGATTTTAGTATCATTCCATGGGTATGTCTTCCCCATCCTCAGTAAACAAGCACGTTACTAATAAAAAAATGCCTTTGGTATGAATTATGGGTGGTTAATATGACATGAAAGCAAGATACAAAAAATGTCAGTTTACTCAAAATGCAGTCTTCAGGATAAATGAGTAATGAGTAATCTTAGTAGACAGTGTACAATAATCCAACCAGGATCTGACAGAAAAGGGGATTAAACTTGAAACACACTCTAAGATGTCCTTAGAAGCAGCAGAAAGTCCTTCACACAAGGCAGTAAGGGAGTCCTGTATTTTTCATACTGGGAAGTATCAGCATTTTAACTAAAAGGCAGGTGTCACAGGGTTTTGTGTGAGTGTGTGTGCATGTGCATGTAAGTGTGCGTGACTATTACTAACAGCAAACATTCCTAATAAGTAACAACCAGAGCAATACCAGCTATTTCAGCCTCTGACTACTGTAATAACTGAAGTAAACGATTTTTCTACAAAATTGTGCTGACATGATAAAACATATATATAAAAAAAGTAAAATAGGATTATAATTGGAAATGGATTGTTTGTTTTACATCTAGTTTTAAGTAATACTGATTGTCAAACATTGATATTAGCTATAGCTTAGTTGCAGATATTCTGTATTGTATTCATGGTCAACACAAATATTAATTGCAACTGAACTGAAAACTTGCAAGCCATGGCAAAATTAACTAAGCCCCCAAAGTCTATACACAGCTCTCCCAGTACATAATAAGACCAGTTCTGCTAATCAGGACTTTTTCTTAAATTGTTACATCTAACACACTGAAGGATTTTTGCCAATTACTGCAAATAAGTGGCCTTTGAACCTGTCACAAACTGTGAAAGCTACATAAATTCTCTAATCTGCTATAGCTCTTTAAGCTAGTTTGACATCTGATAACATGCTTAAATGTCCTTTGTTTCCTCTGGTTAAACACCATAAAGGGTAAGTGAATGACTTAAGATGCCCCAGAAGGCTCACAGGGCTTTTATTATTTTGCTGTAGAATCCCACCACTAGGAATTCTAGAAAAGGGTTATTAAATCTTCTCAGCACTTAGTAATACTATAAGTTTAAATTTTAACAAATACCTTTTGGCACTGCCAACAGCATACCAGGAAAGTAGTTTAAATATCATGAAACTTTATAATGGGATTTTGGCAAAAAGTGGACATCAGTGTTTCAAGTGAATGGGGTCATATTTTAAAACCTTCCTCTGCAACTCAGAAGAACACCAGAAATTTAGTTTTCATTTCCCTCAAAGCAAGAGTGGCATTTTATAGAATTCTCACTTACCACTAAAAAGCTAGCCCAAGAGACGTTGTGGAAATATGCAGAATTGTAATACATGAGCAGTAGGTGCTTTACAGAAAAAACAGAAAGGGCTCACTAACATGAGAAGAAAACAAAATAAAACAAATCTACAATCACTACAGACTGAACCAAGGAACACAGAGGGGAAATGCAAAACAGCACAAGCACATGTTTAACAATGACAGTTATTGGCATAAATTTTTTTTAATGAAATACAAATAACAAATAAGTTCCAGAATTCACTCTTAATTACAATATATATTATGCTCTCTCTAAACGTAGTATAAGCAGGAACGGCAAAAGTTACATTAAAAGTGCCGTAACATTTTTATATTCAAAATCCCTATTCTGAAGTTACCTTAGTTCAGGCTGATTTTTTTTAAGTAGACCTCTGCTTCTCGATGACATGGTGCAGGCAGAGAAAAGAATACAGATGATAAAATAAGGGTAAGTAATTTTGAATACAACAGAAGTAGGAGAATATAGTTGTTCCATTAAAAAAAAAAAACAAACCCACACCAAAAAAACAAAACAAAAAACCAAACTTTTTGATCCTGGAAAGAAAATTGATCACGTGTAACAAAGACAGTGGCAAAATTGTTTGGCAAATACATTCAAAACCGGTGTCTAAGCTGCTTAGAATACTAAAATTCTATTAGTCTCTTAAAAATCTATTGCATTATTCTCCACTGGAAATCAGACTTAATCCTACAATTAAAGGGCAACTGTTTGTATAACAAGCAACTGTTGTATAACAAGCAACACTTCAAGGTTCAATTTTTCATCTCTTTTCATCAAAAAGATACACTAAAAAACCTGAAAATAATCAGGGAGAGTTCTTGAATATGCCTTTTTTACTTAAAACAGTAATACCACTGGGTAAAAGCAGCTTTCTCATCTTTTGTGAAAGTGCCAAGAAAAATCCACAAATGCCAGCTGAATGAGTATAATATTAAATACAACTTGTAGTAAGGACAAATCTTTGCCAGACAAGAAATGGATAACTCCACAAGTGATTATTGTCATTATTTTACATATATGAATAAATTTTATCTCCAGTTGTTACATGTGATGCATAGAACTGATTATTTCAGTAAAGCCTCTTTTTGGAGGTTCTGAATCTCCACACTTGGAAAAAAATTGTATTTGGTTTGATACCTTGCAGCTCTGTCATATTTCTTAGGAAACTAAATGTTAAATAGAACTCAGAAATGTCCCTATGTGTTACCTTACAAAGCTCTTTCTATTTATAAGGCCTGAATTTTTATACATATTTATTTCTTCACCCATAACCTAGGTTATTACTGCTTTAAAAAGCTTTCTGAGAAGACTGGTCTGTTTTGGAGCAATAACTACTGAAAGTGTTTCCTAAACACCCAGTGGTAAAGACAAGAATTATTCACTTTAAAAGTGCTGTGAGAACTAATGAAGCTCTTATTTTTCTAACCATTTATATTTTATGGTCTTTGCACTTCACTTTCATACCTTAGGTCCTTCCTCATTTGGTTGGGCAAAACAAACTACAAAATGCTCCAATAAAAGTCATACTTGGAAGCTACAGCAGGTTCTTCACAGCACAACAGAGGATCACAGGAAGGGACAAAAAGTGGTTATGCAGTATTGGGAGGTTACAAGAACAGCCAGTTAAGGGTGTATACTGCTTCAGACAGACATTATTTATTAAGAGATACTTAGCTACAGCAGCAGTTTAAGTTTTTATACTCCATGAATACGAAGTTTGTGAGTATCAGTGAACACATTTTACATCTCTGAACATTTTTACTTTTACAGTGCCACTGAAATTCAGATTATATCTCACTACAGAATACGTAGAAATATGCAATTAAATACTTGCCTCTTCTTCATACTATTGTTAGGCCCATACTGGGGAGTATTGTAATATATTTTAGAAGTTGTGTTTTACTAAAACCATGTTTGCATTCATTTTCATCTCACTTTTTTGAAACAGTGCCATCAGTTAATCTGACATAATGACTACAGTGTGTTGTGTTTGTTCCTAAAGAAATAAAAAGAGAATGCACAAAACGGGGGAAAAACACCCACAACCCCCCCCTAAGATTTTATAATTCACTACAATGAGGATAGGAAGCTACTATTCACAGGCCATATGTAATTTTAGTAGAAGTTAATGATTAACAAACAACATTTTAAGTTTTACTTAGAAGTTATGTGAATTTCAAGTCTGTTGGCTTGTTGTTGCTGTTGTTGAAAGTTCTTCAAATTGGAACCAAATGCAAGCCCAAATGCAGACCCAAACGCTTAAGTCAATCTCCTCTTGGTACCAGCAAGGCTACTAAGTTTTGCTGAATTACAAGCACTGCACATAGCTCCCCTGGTTGAGGTATGGTATTTTTCATATCTCATCCTCTATTACTGAGGAAAAGTACACACTGAGAGACTTCCAAAATTAGCTACGCAATTACCTATGATTGCTTTGTTTACATATTTTGGGTACAGGAGGAACTGAACATGAACAAACCACCCTTAAAACTAAGGAACAGGAAGCAAACAGCTGGCTGAGCTGTACATGAAATGTATACACTGCTGCTATTGCCAGTATCTCCTAATTACCATCAGAGGAAGAGACAAAAGTTAAGTATATGAGGGTTGGTTTCAATTTCTAAGTGAAAGAACATTTTGGAAGAGGAACATTTTGGAAGAGGAACATGAAGGTGAAAAGAGCTGGGGAACTAAATGACTCAAGCATTTAGAGTTAGGACGTTATATTCTAAAGATAAATAAATATTGCTTATTTTGCAGTCTCTCATTATTCAGCTTTAATAGTGCATTGTTCTATAGCTATGAAAAGGTACCTGGTTGTAATCTGGATAACTGGATAGGAACAGCAGATTAAGTTGAAGATTAAATTTTTGCAAATTAAAATAAAGAATTGATACCATCCTGGTTGTGCACCATCCACTTAGCATAAGCTTTGATTCTGTCTTTCTTACTGAGCCTATTCCATCTGCCACCCATAGGCTCTAGTAAATTTTTTCCTCTAAGTTTTCAATCATTATTAGTCCCCCCCCATCTATGATAGCAGCAGAAATAGCAAATAGTACACCAGCTAGCAGTAAGCAAAGCAAGACTAAGCAGTGCAACTGTAAAAATACCAGGCTACCACCCAGATCGTAATTGTCAACACAAAATTTTTGGCAAAGACCTGATTGAAAACAAGACCTGATTGAAAACAAGACCTGACAGTCAGGTCTTATATAAAATTTAATGAATTACCCTTAAAAAAAAAAAGAGAATCACAAGATGTTTGTTTTCTTCTTCACAAAATGAAATGGTTTGCAGTTAATCTTTATATATTTGCCTTTTGTTATGTTTTGCGTGAGAGTGCATCCATGTATATGTAAGTGTTGGTCAACTTCAAACACAAGAGTTGTTTCTGCAATATTAAATACATGTGGACTAAACGTAAGCATGTACACATATAAATACACAAGTATATATATAAATACACAGGTACAAATATAAATACACAAGTACACATACATGTAATCTGTGGCTTCCAAACCTCATTTTCCAACAACTCGAGTTTACAGGGGGAAGGGAGATACAAAAACTATTAGTACAACATCCCCAGATATCATCAAGTGACATCCTTATTTCTTGGTTCATTTTCTACTCTATAGCAGACACAGATCATTGTTTGGCACACTGCAAAAATATTTGGGTCACATACTAATACCATACAATGCCATTGTATTTTGACATGCGGGTAATGTACTAATATTATCTATTAATATCACACATTAATATTTGAGATGTTTGCTCTATAGTCTTTACCCTCACAAACTTCTCTCACCTCCCCAAATAGTCCATTTTCTCTTTTCCAGTTACTCCCTTTCCTGTGATTTTGAGCAGAGATTATGTCAGAAGATGCCACCTATTTGAGGAACAGGTTCTATTCAGAAAAATTTTTCTACTTGTCTGTGATGCTAAAATCTATAGTTTAATTCAATCACATATACTAGATGATGATAAAAAGAATCCATTTCATATGTCTGTATGCTGTTTTTACTAGAGTTACTTAGAAATAACTTTATCTTGTTTTCCTTCAGGATTTGCTGGTGTCAATATGGCTTTCAGAAAACTGGAAAAAGAAATAAACTATAAAAAGTGTACACATTCTGATATTCCTCATTCTTACTTTTCTTTACTTACACTGGACCTACTAAATTCCAGCAGTTACACAGATTTCAATCAGTGCTGTTTCAAATGCTAATAAAAAAGAACAGCCTAGAACAACCATATATAGTAAGTAATGCAGTAACATACACTGTTAAGTCAACTGGCATGATAAATTAATGAGATTACTTTTCTATCTGTGTTTCCCAGTAGTGCTTAAAAAAATGAATTAAACTCAATTTTCATCCCCTTCAAATAATACACAAATACATATCCATAACAGAAATTGTCCCTTTTCCTGAATAAATAATTTTGATTATCTAACCCTGGAGCATAGACTAATTTGGGCTACAGAATTTAATTCAGCTAATCCTGTACATAGCTTCTGGTCTACTTACAGTATGTTAGGAGAAAAGGCAACCAAGTTTAGTGTGAAAATGTGAATTAATCTCTATCATTGTTTCAAATGTTAAATCAGAGGAATATCTCTAAGCACACGAAAGCTAACAAAACGTGCCTCGAGGTTCTGCAGTGATGCAGCGTTCGTACTTCTTCAGTGGTCAGGCACAAGCACGCATGCTTTGTATATCCTCTTCTGTCTGATACTTTATTGCCACCTCCTTTTCCTACACGAATATTCTTGCAACAATTTTCTCCCTTATCCAGCCACCTGTACCACAAAACCTGCCAGAATCTAATTACCTTTCAGATCTCTCTCCTCTGTAACTTTGGCTGACACATGTCAATGGGTTTAAAAGTTACAAGGGGTGAAGAAAGGTAGCCATGCACATAGCGTGATCACAGAACACTTCTTAAGAAACCAGACTTAATACTGACAAAATTTACTCCAGCCTTATAAAACAATAGAAAAGCCTTATGAATTAGTCACAAGACGTTAAAAAAAAGTTCCACGAAGAAAAAAAATATGTTTCCCAACAATGATATTCACTTTATAAGTGTTCAAATTAGGGAGAAAGTTACTGGGGGATTTTGCTATGAGGTAGGTTTGTACACATATGCCACCAGTGACTGTAATTGCACTCTTTCAGATTTATAGTGACTCAGGAAAACCATGAATAAAGCTCTCTGGAGGTACAGTATGTGTAGATTCCTGAAAGGAAGGAAGCAAATTCAGGGAAAAAAGTTGCGATTAGATAACGTTCATCTCAAATTAAAACAAAACACAAAAATGCAGCTGGCTAGGAATAGGAAATTCATCCATGCCTTGGTTTCCTTCCTTGGAAGTAATGAGGTTCACAGATCCAAAACTCACCATCTCTGTTCTGCACAGCCCTGCATGTAGAGCAAACCTTTGAAGTGGTAGGAGAGGTGGGACTCCTGTTGATACAGACTACTTTGAGATTTCCTAGGCTGAGAAACAGTCTCAGTGAATTCAGAGTCAGGAAAGAAAACAAATCAGAACACAAGCATTAAGATGAAATAGAATGATCTTCTGGCAAAGTAACAAATTCAACTATTGGAACAAGAAAACAAGTTTTCAGACAGAACTTGCATAAAGTTTCTTACTTCTCAGGTGCACAGATTTAAAACACTGGATTTTTCACAGTGGAAACTGGCAGGTGTAGGACAAAAGTGACATAAATAGGTTTTTAAAGATGTGACATATATGTAAGAGCTACTGGGGTCACAAAGAGGTTCTCCAACCAACTGAAGACATGCATACACACACAAAGAAAAAAAAAAAAGGAAAAAAAAAAAGACAGAATGTGGATGTCTAATGTCTCCAGTTTGGTGGAAGTTCACTAGATTTGCCCCCCTCCAAAACCACACACCTTTCCACCTATTAAGATATTAAAGTTCTGAGGGAGTAAACAGTGATACTGCGATTAATTTCCTCATGTTTATTTCTGCAGTTCTACCAGAAAATATCTCAAGCTCTTGGAAACTTTGTGGTTTTTTATTATACAGAATGAGAATGCATTATGCAAATGAAGTTACGCAGTAAATAAGTATGAACAACCGTTCTGGATATTTACAGTACGCCAAAATTGCAAGAATTGAGCAATTCAGTGTTCCTGCATTCTAGCTCCAACTTCTTCTATTAGTGTATAGAGGTTCTGCCTCACAGGCAGATTCAGACAAGATCCAGATGATTTAGACTTTACGATAGAACCAGGAGCATCTGAAAAGAAAAAATGTCTTTCTTTCCCAGCACTGTCTCATAAAAATATATACACATGAAAAACAAGAACTATTACTTATCTCTTCTCAAACAGTTCTAGAGAAAGCAGCAGCTTGGTCTCTGTGCATCTGAAGTACCAAGACTGCTAACAAATTAAGCCCTTCTTGAAAACAAATTGCTTTCCTGGAATGAGATTGTGTCAGTTGGTCTCTATACACCGCTTCCCATCCCTGGTGAACTTCACTTTTGACTTCATTACTTCTGACACAACAAATCCTGACCTGAATAAAGAAAATAGGTGACATCACATGCCATCAGCAGGTAGCTTGAACGAAATCACATATTGTCTCATTCTTAAGACACATATGAACATCAAACTTGAAAATAACAAGAAATAGATCATGTCCTTGGAGACTCCATGTGAAGAGCATCTGGATAAAATGAGATTTCTGGCCAGCTTAAGTTTTTGCAACATGTTACAGGAACAAAAGAGGCAGATACAGTACAGTTCCACTGGTCCCCTTCAGGACACAATGCTGCATCTTCATAATCACTCAGTACTTAATGATGACATACAATGTTCACCGATCACAATCTACAATCTTTTCTTTTTTGTTTTAAAAACACCTGGACATTTTTTACGTATTTGACAGGCCACACCACACCTCAAGAATTCACTCACTTGCAGCCTTACTAATGTACTTACAGGATACAAACTATTTGCAGAAATGGTTTTGAATTGTGGACAGTTATTTTTGAGTGTGCTTCATTAAGATGTATAACAGCTTCATCAAACTGAGTTGAGTATGATTATTTGCATAACAGTGAGAAAATTACTGAGAACAAGACTGATATAACCATTCTGAATAATAAAAGACAGCTCTGAGTTTTTAGTTTCCCTGTCTCAGAGTCTAGCTTTCAATATATTCAGAGACAAAGGGTCTTGATGGATTTGGGTTTTGTCTTTTTTTTTTTTTTAAACTCAGTTCTGACTAAGGACATCACATGAAATGCATCAAAATGAAGATACTACTTCTCAGTGAAAACACTACTTATTAAATACTCCTGTTGATTCAGTGTACAGGGAAATATGAAAGAATTATTTAAGTAAAAGTGCATCTTTAAGAACATTTAGGTCTCAATTGCAACAGTCTAAATATGCTAGATGATTCTACAAAATGTATCTTAGTTTATGAGATTATCTTTAACATTTCAGTCTTTAGGATTAACATTTTAGTTATACTGCATTACATGCTAGACTGGTCCTTCCAAACTTCTCCCATCTTCTTTTTTGAAATAATAGATTGACCAGCATTGTAAAGTAATGCAGGACTTCAATTTCTAAAAAAATTTAAACACAGGAAGTACCAGATACCCAACAATATCTAACAATCTGCTTTACCAGATTTCCAGTCTATATTTGTAGACATAATTAATTTAGATGCTGTTGCTATCTGAACTAAAATGAACTCCAAGTCTTTTGATGTTCACCCATTACTAAGGACTGTTTTTAAGGACAATGTCCTTGGAAGCGCATGCTTTCCCACTGAGCCAAGCTGCTCAGTTGTCTAATTTCCTTGCTAAGTGAATTCCTTGGCTATTATCTTATGTAGAATTGTAAGGGTACATTATGTTGTACGGCAGGTGAAGGCTGCCAAACATAACATGTCCCTGCCCGGAGAGATTACATTCTACGTCTACTTCAGACGCCTCACAGCACAGCCCATGTGAACATGGCTTCAGACTTAAGACTAGTCTGAAACGCTTCCTCCTTAACCCCTTCAACTCATGTAGGGCACCAGATGCACTATTCATTCCAGTACCCAGCAGAAAAGCACGTGAAGACAACCGCCAAATGCAAATGTAACTGTTATTTTCTATATTCAAGAATATCCCTGTATTCTCAAACAGGGATATGGAGAATTTTATGTTATACTTCTGTTAATACAATTTCTCTCCTCAAGCTCTGAAGATTTTGCATACTCAGCTTCTGCTTAATTTACTAAAACATCAGTTTAAGTAATGAATAGACCCAACAAACTTTACCTAAAAAATTAATTCTGCATTTTCATGAAAGCCATTTCCTGTTCATTACTCTCCACTGAGCTTTTTAAAATCCACAGACACGAAAGCCCCATCTTTTCTTTCCCCTCATTTGCTCAAATATGGGAAAGCAGAGCACTCTGCATTTTGGTGTTGACTTTTGAAAGGCAAAAGAAAAGAAACAAGACTCACTGTCATTGCCTTGTTAAGTAGTGAGACCCTCTAAATGACCAGACTTTAGGCTATGGCACAGCTCCCAACCGCACAATTGATTTCTCTCTCAGCTGTTGTTACCAGCAGTGGCACTGTATATGGAGTCTTGCTCTCACATTTAAATTCCTATCACAATTTCTTTTTTTTAAATAAAAAATAATCGAAGCCTACAGACTCTAGCAAACAGAAACCCACTTTCTTCAACTAACACCTTGATGGTTTTATATCTCTTGAGGAAAATACTAGATATTATGAAACACTATCAACTGAGCATCAAAGTTGATGTATTGCTTGAAAAATCTGGGCTGTTAAGAAAAATATGACAAGACAGAAGATGCATCTTAAATGCTTGCCTGGTTTGTTAATGATTTACTTCAACAAGAGATGTTGGAAAACCCGTTTTTCTCTATCCTGAAGATGGTTGTTTCTTTAAAAGAGAAAAGAAATGAATGGAAGAACTAAAGAACTGACATTTTAGATCTTTCTTCTGATGTACTGCTGTTGGTAATTTATTCCAAATGCTCTATCTACATTGGGACAGGAGACGGAGAGTGAATGAATGTGTATTTCTTACCCAAATCAGCCTTATCATGGGTCTTGCAAATCCTAGGTATGGGCTCTAATTTTATTACAACTTAGCTCTACGGGAGGAACAGAAGGTCTGTGTTGCGGTGTTGCAAATCTTCCCAGCAAACCATTTAGAAAACATTTCACAAAGAAAATACGTGATGAGTTTTCATAATTTCTATGCTCCCCTCTGAGTCTTACAGTTCACACAGTAAAATTCACCCCTTTAGTTTTACAGATTAACATGAATTAAATATTGCTTGTAGTATAGAGAGAGGTCATTATTTATAAACTATTGCTTTAAAAACTATATTTACAAATATAGGACAGTATAAGCCTCTTTTTATTTCTAAACAACTTGTTACATACATCAGCAAAATAAGTGCCATGGAATTTTAAGCCAAGAATTTTTTTTACATTTAGGAGAACAGGAGAAGAATACAATATTTTCACCATGTCAATTAATATTTTCAGTGTCTATAATTTTATTTTTTAATCTAAGAATACTCTGTATTTAAAAGATTTGATGTTTACAGTCCAGACCCTTTTCTCATCCTGTTTGCCTCTACTGCCTTAGATACAAAAATGTGTTAAAGAGTGAAAATGCCTTACAAACTTTAAAAGAATTCTGGACAAATAGCTGGGTTTCATGGCTCCTCCTTAATTACTTACTGATAACTCCATCTTGCTTTAAGAATGAGAAGACGTCATCATAATACTTTCCAACTGGGAGCCGTGGTAGTGGTAAAACATAAAAATCCACAACTCTCTAATAAATAAAGCTGTACACAACCTGCCTCCGAATAGATCTCATGCTGTTTCATCCAACAATAACCTTTGACTGAATCTTCCCTTTCCATGATGTAAAACCACCTCCTTCCTCTCCAGCAGAGGAGAAATACTGATAGTCAGGTGATGGGATAGTTGAGAGATGGACACTTCCCATACCTTTCGCTGAAGTCACAGAACTTCTAGAGGAACAGTACTTACAAATACCACTCTTTAACAGCAAATATTTAGTGGAGCCTAGTAATCTGCACCTGCCTTTTCCAGGTGACAGTCTAAAAAGCACAGAAATAGCTTTTCAAAGTCAAAGTTAGTTAAGCAGAAACAAAAGAGGAAAGAGAGACATTCCTTCCAACTCCTGATTTGGAGGTTAGAGCACTCACTTGAAGAACGGAGACCAAAAGTTTAATCTCTGCTCTGATGTGTACTAAGCACTTCTGAATGTTGCTGGTCTATATTACTCTACACAGTGCCACACCACCAGCAAGAGAGGCTCAATTGTTTAGGATACATTGCTCACTATGATGTGTTTAAGTTGTCCCTGTAACAAAGGCAGATAAACATCAAAACAGATGAGTGCTGAAATGGTTGCTACAGCAATGCCTAAGTCTGCCTTAATGATTTTGGCCCAAATGACAATTCTTGACATTAAAGAAAAGGACATGCTCCTTCATACACAGAAGGCCTACTGCATATAATAGAATTGGAAGAATTAATCTTTTGATGGGTTTTCTTCCTGGCACCTGCTTCCATGAGAGTTTTCAGCAAGTATTTTTTCCTGTTGTATGCTAGAGTCCTCCAAAGCACAGAGAATGTGGCTTTTGTAAAAGGGGTCCTAGCACACAAACCTACCAGACCTCTTTAACAAAAGTCATCAAGTACATTAGGAAACATGATACAGCTAATGTAATACACCTGGATACACTTTCAGCAAAACCCTTAAATGAATGCTGTTAGAGACAGTAAGTTATCACAAACGATAGGACAGTAATCTTGTGGATTAAGCAGCAGCTAAAAGACAAAAAAATAACAGGGGACTTAGATGATCCATCCTCACAGAGGAGAGGATTCAGCAGCAGATTTGATCAGGTATCTGTTACTCCATTCCACAAATACTCCACAAAAGATTACACCTTTACTGAGGTTACAGAGCCCAAAGATAACTCAAAATTAATTAAGACAGGCTGACACTGAGTAAATGCAGAAGAATTCCACAGTGCTGAGTGACTGGAAAATAAACTGACAGATCAAACAAAACAAACAAAAAAAATCAAGAGGATCATTCATTAGTGGAACTATGGATTTCTTGATTCTGGCCTCTGTTTCATACCACATCCAGGCACTGGAAAGAATTATTGTAAGGGATCAGTATAATCACACCCTATCTCTTACAGACTTTTCCTAAAAGCTCACTCATGGGCCCTAAGGCTCACTAGTAGGACTGGCTGGACTTTTGGTTTTATTTGACAGAACCAGATTTATGACCTTCAGTGGAATTCATCTGGCTGTCTGACTGACCACTTAGTTTCTGTGGAAAACAAATTTCAAATTATTTCCTCCAAAGCTACAAAGTTATAATGGAAACTATTAGCCTATCCTCAGTGTTCTTTGGATTTTTTTTTGTCTCTGGAACAAAATTGTTTTGAAACATTCACATAAGTAAAAACTTTTATTTTCTGATGTCCAATCACTTACTCATGACTGTTCGAAGTAGACTTTCATTACACAAGCATGCCTTCTCCAATGCAAACTACATCGCAGGGTTTTGATCAGCTTGCCCAGACCACCCAGAATTTTATTCACAAGGAAGAAAGCCAGAAACCTTTCAGGAGAAATCCTTGCAAATTAGTAAGTGTAAACAAATTTTAGATGCATACATTTCCAAAAGAAATTACTTTCAAAGTGTAACTCTCTTGCAAATTTTAAGTCACCCTGCACTTGTTCGTATTCCAACTGACAAGCATAATACAACAGTGGTGTCACATTACTGCAAATTATTGTAGGATTTTCCTCACTTAAGAATTCTAGCTTGCAAAATCATGCTGCAAAACTAAGCCTCTCAAAAAAAGTTTGTACTTCAAAGACACTTTGGCACTCTAAACATTATTATTTTTAAATTCTCTTCTTCACCTCTGAATAAGGAACTTTTCAGGTAGAAAAATCTAGTGAAAATGGGAATATAACCTGCTTGGATTTCTCAGCTCAAAAATTTTCTCTGTTAGTTTGGATTTACATTGTCTTCTTCCGAGTTTGTAACTGGAGAGTGAAGTCCAAATAAGTCCAACTCCAAGCTAGGTAGAAAGCACAACTGTAATCTGAAAGCATATGTCTTTGATCAACATAACAAAGGGAACAATGCACAAGTAAATTACGAAGAAAAGAGTAAACCAGGCAAGTTAAAAAAAATAATCTAATCAAAGAGATTGCACAGAAACATCATATCCATGCTAGGACCTATTTAACAAGAGGTCGTAATCTTACTTTCTCATCTTCCCTTTCATTTATTTTTGATTATGTTTTTATGTGGCTAACATTCATTACAAAGATTAGGAAAGCAAATGAAAACACTTCTGATCTATTTTGTGGAAGCTGAAGACAAAACACCTACACCTCCAGAAGTCAAATGCTCTCTATCACCATGCGTCCCAGTGCATCAAGGAGCCTGAAAGAGAAGCCAGCACATACAGTTATAGAATAAGGCAGGTTTGAAGAGATTGCTGGATGTCACTAGCTCTGACCCCTCCTCAGAACAGGACTCACTTAAAATTAGATGAGGTTCCTCAGTGCCTTCTCCAGGTAAGTTTTGAGGTTTTCTTCTGGGATAAGAGATTCTACAGTTTCTCTGGGCACACCATTGCTGTACTGACCCGCTCTCACTGTGAAGATTTGTCCCATATTTCCAATGAGTATCTACCTCACTACAGCTTGTAACTTTTGCCTCTTGTCTGTTCACTGTACACCTCTCTGAAGAGCCTGCCTCCGACTTCTCTACAACCACCTGTATCTTTTTGGGGAGCTGAAGACTTGCGAGTAGAACGTCCCTTAGTTTCCAATTAGCTCTGCTCCCTTAGTCTCCCCTCCTACATCACCTGCTCCATATCCCTGACCATCTTGGTTGCCCTTCACCGCACTTTTTCCAGTTTCTCAATCTCTAGCTTGTACCGGGGAACCTAAAACTGGATGCAGTACTCCAGGTTCAAAGTGCACGTCTGCTTTGCAAGGGGAAATACGCTGTTTCCACTGCTGCCAAGCCCAGAGTTTCACAAATCAGAAGCTGTACTTAAAGCTGTGGCTGCATTTTAAAAAACAGTTTTAAAATATGGTCTTTTT
The DNA here is from genome assembly GCF_030463565.1 of Pelecanus crispus. NCBI lineage: Eukaryota > Metazoa > Chordata > Aves > Pelecaniformes > Pelecanidae > Pelecanus > Pelecanus crispus. Next base: position 41,911,803 of record NC_134676.1, read on the forward strand.
TATCTGAGTTTGGGACATACTCAAGTTTTCTACACAGCATGATAGCTACACAACACAAGCAAAGATTTCATAATAATTTGACTTCCAAATGGTAAAACTTTAAGAAAACCACAAAATATCACTAAAACCTCTTAAGTTATTTATATTTTGAATATGAATATTGAATTATGAATATTCAAAATATATACCTGTAAGTACACTGTAAGTAATCTCACTGAAGACAATTAATATATTCATAGACAGGGAGCAGGACTATCAATATAGATGGTTTTGTTCCTTTCAACTACTACTCCCTTCCTACTGTTAATACTGGGAGTAAAGTATTTCTTCTATCCCTTCACAGAATCATCTGGTATCATTGGGATTTTGAGAGGCATGGAAGAAGGAGTGACTTCTACTAATGGACACTGTCCAAACAGCAGCCCAAGGAATTCAAAACAACCTCTGTGAAGACATCAGAGACAACATCTCCAAAACTCCTGCAAATGGCAGAGGCAAGAAACCCAGCAACCAGTAAATAAGGAGCAACCCCACTCCTAAGAAACGTCTTCAGAATTACTGAGAGATTTGAAAGGAATTTATAACTGAAGCACAAGGCACGTGTATATACTTCCAGGATCTTCTACTCATTTCCTCCCATTATTCAAAACAGGCATGTTGCAGGAGATATTAAAAGCACAAATGATAACTGTCTTTATTTCTCACTAAAGTTTGACAGCATTTTCAACCTTGACATCTATGTTTGTTTAGATTTAACAAGTTCCTCGTGTGGGTTTTTTTTTTGTTGTTTTCTTGGGGGTGGGGGGAGTAAAGTGGTATAGCTAAGGGTGAATGAAAGGAATAATACAGGTGTTACATAAACTGCTTCAAACAACAAAACTGAGCATTACAAACCAGCCATTTTAAAATCAATTTTTTGTACTGTGTCTCAACATCAGGTTTTCTAATATCTATAAAATACTTCAATCTCAACAAATGCCAACCTTAGGCATAAAGTCTGTTAAGAAATCTAATTCAGTGTTAGGAGGGTCAGGCATATATTAAACAACTATGAAATAATTCTGTCATTATATTCTTAATTTAAGTCATTGTAAACCTGTAATTTTCTTCTTCAGTTCATCACAGGAATACTCTATGATGGAATGTTGCAAAAGAAAAAAGTAATTAATGGTCTACAGATAGTAGAATGTAATTATACACAGACACAAAAGGCACACCAAGACTAGCAAAATATAGCTTGGTCTGTTTATTCTTATTATTTTAGAATTGACTTTCTAGTTCTACATGTATGCAATCAATTCTAGGTATTTTATTGATAATCACCTTAAAAATTATATAAAACATAATCAAGTTTTTTTTCTTTGCATGTCATTTGTCTCTATGGAAAGCCCCTCCCTGTTTCTAAACACTTGTGAATATAGAAAAATCTTCAGCATAGACTTACTATTGTATACAGTTTAACTCATGAAAATGTTTCTGGTATCAAACTGAGAGATAGGCTGTAAAACATTGTTCCATGTAGAAGTAATGAATCAGTTTGTTTCCTAAACTAGTAGATCTCTACATAAGGAGCAATAGATGTAAGAGGTAAGGAAGGTTTCTGATTTCGCTTATTTTTAATAAATTGTGATGTAAACACTAGCAACACCACAAAGCTGCACTTCCCAGTGTGGATTCCAAATGTGTGCAACTGTAGAGTCAAAAGCCTCATAAATGTAGTGTCATAAGCTCTTCTGCATTAGGAAAGACTAAAACTAAATATACCAAATTACAAGCATAAATTACAAATCTAAAAACTTACCATGTCATCAGAAGTCCTTTTTCCTTACATCACGGAAGAAGCAGTTGCAACAGCAACTACAAACATTGCAAAAAGTCAGACCTTTTTCCCCAGCAGGGTATTTCTTGGCCTTTAAGAATATTAAATTCACTACCTATGTACAATTGCATAGGAAATAACAGGCCTGTCATTTCTGAAATAAAAGAAGCTGCTGTTACTCAACTTCCAGCTCTCTTCTCTGAACTAAATTCTGGGCATCTGAATTTCTTCAGCTTAGGAACAGACTTCTGATGTGAACATCAACACTAACAAGCCACATTAGAACCAGCCAGTTCTCTCTGACACTTCAACCAGTGTGCTGCATTAATGATCCTGTCATTCTTTCCAGTGAATTATACTTTGTCCTCCCTGGACTGAGGATGGAAACTGTCCAAAAGTATTAGTTCTGCTATGCTTTAGTCAGTGTTCATGTTCACATTTCTGCCAGGCTATCCTGGAGTTGAGCAACCCATGTAGAAAGCATTACCACGAAGTGGACTCGAGGTTTTGTGCCTGGCTGCCCTAGAAACATAATTTGTTTGCCAGCAGAAGCCAAGGTACCTACTAGCAAGGGAGTCCAAAGTAGCTATTTCCTGAAGACATCTCATCAACCACCTGATTTATTATCTTACTGCGATGCGAACAATATCTAACCAAGGTACTCTGCTCCTCAACTTTCTCATTCCCCTCCTTCCTTCAACAAGTTCTGCCACACATTAACAGACTGCAGTGACATAACTCAAACTGACTAAAGACAAGTGAAAATTAATGAAACAGATAAAAGTAAGGTATCTCAGTGTTTTGCCTGTGCCTAGCTTATGAATTGTCATTTCCACTCCTTGTAACATCAGCTTGCTCCCAAAGCAGATGACTCTTAGTAGTACAAAGCATCAGGCGCCTTGTTGCCAAGCAGCCATCTCATAAAATTCAGAAGAGTTTCATTTTTCTGTTGTAACACTTAGAAAATAGCAAGTGTAGACACGTGTTCACTGTTGCTTTTGGCACAAAATTTCACATTTCTGTCCCAAGGGTATGGAGACAAGCCCAAAACCACACCAGATAGGAGAACAGATGAACTATCCCACCAAGTCTCATCACTGGATTTCACTTGAGTAAAGAATAGACCTGTACTCTTACAATCTAGATTCTCTTTTAATCAACTGAAAATGTGCGTTAAATATTGGCAACAATCATCTGACATCTCTGAATGTCATTACTCAATGATATCCTTCACATTTTTTCAAAACAGTAATTTCTTTCCTTTGCCTTATGTTTTTCTTTGTCGTATTTGTTTGTAGTTCCTCAAGCAGAGGGCATTTTCATTTGCTTCTGATTCAGCAGAATCTTTTATGAGTGGAAATAGCATGTTTGCAGCACTCTTTTAACAAAGAAGATTACTTTGATGACTTCAGCATCTCTGCCCACAGAACAGAAAACTGCTCAGTGAAGAGTTTAGCAAACATTTCAATGGTTTAACAGAGATCCTAGAAGGCCAGGACACACAGCTTACTATTGTGTGCCAGCATGTCTGATGTTACAATTTGCCTCAAGACAAGAAACTAGCACTATCTTGGAGTTATCTTTATCTTCCATCTTTATCACAGACACTGATACTTACCTAATCTATCCAGGTTTATCAGTGACTCAACTCTGTACTTCATCTTGCTCTCTCCTGTGCCCGCACACCATCCTGTTCCAATCCCTTCATATTTTTCTCCCATTAAGTCCCCTTCAGGTTTAGAAAGAGCTCCCTCTAAGCCTCCAGAAATCAGCTTCATTCTTTTCTTTCCAGTTTCTTGAGAAAAACTTTTCTTTACCATGATGTATGTCAAAGAAAAATTCACAAAGCTAGGATATCAGTATGGATTTAGGGCCACTGCTTCTCATGCTGATCACAACTGTCTATTGCCTGTGTTACATCTTTTATCCTGCCAATTTTAAACCTCCTGCGCATCACCCACGCTTCTAAATTAGCTTTTTTATAAGGCTCAGTATAATAGGATACTGGTTCATGAACAGCAATACAGAATGCTAGCACCATTCGCTATTCATGTTATTGTTAAAAAACATCATCATCAACAGCTGAACTTATTCTGCACCATTCAATACATAACAAGAAACTTAATGGCAGGAGACTGTAGCATTAGACAATATAAATGAATCAATACTAATATAATGATGCTACCACAGAACAATTGAAATGAGATTATTCAGTGAGAATAATCTGAGAATCTGAATGCAAAAGAATCTCTGTGTGATACTTAAACCTGCATGCAGGTACTAGCTAAATCCCAGAACCCTGGTAAAGTATTTATGCTAAAACTGAGAATGCAGTTTTGACATGTGTCTTAGTCAATTAATATAGGTAAGAAAGAAATATCTATTCTTGAGCAATACTACGTATCAACTGAGAGCACTCCTGTGAGATCCTAATTTTTCTGCCAAGAACTAAGTGTTCTCAACAACCTCAGGAGTCAAAAATAGAGGTACATTACTTTAAATTTACCCAGACTGTCCAGCATGTAGCCTTACGTTCATTGGGAACCAATGGTATGCAGCATCAAAGTCGAATTTATTCTCTGACTAATTTTTTTTTCTCTCTCTGAAGCTGCTATGGGTACTCCTGAATATGTCCTTACAGTCATGTTCAGTCAATATACTTCCGTAACAGAAAGGACCAAAAGGACTCCACAGATGTTCTTTTTTGTGAGACTGCAGCATGAGACTAAACACACTAAACAAGCTTTTCCTACCTCCTCTGCAATGACAACAGTGTCCTTTGCTTCACCTATTAACTAGTTTCTTCTTATGTTCTAAAATACATTATGCAAACAAACACCCAAACCAAAGAACAGCACCTGGGGATGATAAGGAGATTCTCTTCTAAAACAAACCCTTCATCCAAAGCAAAACACTAGTGTCAATACATGCTTCAGGCATTCCATGAAAGTTCTACGATAGCTACATGGTAAAACTAATTTTCTTGAGAAACAAAATACTGGCCAGAACTTTCAGCAATCTCTGTTCTTTATGAGGAGTCTCATGAAATTTTAACATATAGAAAAAAAAAATGCTCAGCTTAAGCATAGTAACTAAGTTATCAACCTAAACTTGCTTTAGCACAGCAGAACTACTCCAGATTGTCTGTAGAGAATACAAAGCAAACAAAGTCGCAAGATCTTTAATCAAATGTTTGCCTATTATGGTTTGGATGAATTTTCTTCCATATCTTTTTAGATAATAAAAGCAAATACCAATGCCTGTAGTTACACTGTTAAAAATATAACTCCACAACCAGTACTGGAAAATAAAGTCAAGTATAGCTTGATTGTGACAAGAAGTCTTAAGGAAAAATACATTTGTTTAATGAAGTGTTTCATTTTGCTGCAATTCATATGAGGATGAAATTAAGTTTGTATGGATACTTCCATTGCAGTTGTACTGGGGAATTTTCATACACTCTTTCAACAGAAATAGACCAAATTTCATACTATACATACTTTTGATGGAAAAAATCAACTCCTAAAATTCAGTATACATAGTAAATTACAATATTCTGAAACCACATTTTACTTAAAAACCTCTAGTTAAAACCAATTTTTAATTTTTATGCACAAAGAATGACCACATTTAAACAGATTATGTATTTTTCAACATTTCTGCTCTTTTGCTTCTTTTCACAGTTCCATTCTGTTTGGACAACTAATCAGGTTTACGCATGACAAAAAAACCTAAGAAAGCGATAACAAAAACATAGTATTTGACTGACAGCAATGTAGATTATTTGTCTATGGCATGCAAGTAAACAGTGTAAGCTTCAGTATAAACAAATGAAAATTCAGCAGTCTGGGCGGTGAGGGGAAGAGACAGACCTCTATTCTAGGGAGAAACAATTCAAACAGACTTGGAAATCAGATTATGTAGAGAGCTGAACACGAGTTTCCAGTGCCTCACTGAGGTTACAAAGGCTTATGTGAGTCTTCATAGTAAAATGAAAAAGCACAACAATAGCAGTAGCAGAGAACTTTATCTCCATTTTTGACATGGATGCCACCACTATAGGAATTCCAAATACATTCTGGAGTTCTAAAGCAATGGACAGTGCTGGATCAGACCAAATGTTCTTCTATCCTAGTCTTCAGCTGTGGCCAAATAGGACATCTAGGGAAGACTACAAGCACACACGGTATTTCCTCTTCATGTGTATCTTCCAGCATCCAATCACTTCCGGTTCAGCAAGGCTGTGCTCTATAACTGGTTTCTATGTATTTAATAACCCTCAGGAGAGTTCTTTTCCATGAACTTAGAATCATAGAATCATAGAATTGTTTAGGTTGGAAAAGACCTTTAAGATCATCCAGTCCAACCATTAACCTACACTACCAAGTCTACTCTAAGCCAATCAAGGGTGGACTAGACTAAACCATGTCCCAAAGTGCCACATCTACCCGTTTTTTGAACACTTCCAGGGATGAGGACTCCACCACCTCTCGGGTCAGCCTGTTCCAATGCTTCACTACCCTTTCCGTAAAGAAATTTTTCCTAATTTCCAACCTAAACCTCCCCTGGCGCAGCTTAAGCCCATTTCCTCTCGTCCTATCGCTAACTACATGGGAGAAGAGACCAACACTCACCTCACTACAACCTCCTCTCAGGTAGTTGTAGAGAGCGATAAGGTCTCCCCTCAGCCTCCTCTTCTCCAGGCTAAACAATCTCAGTTCCCTCAGCCGCTCCTCATAAGGCCTGTGCTCCAGACCCTTCACCAGCCTTGTTGCCCTTCTCTGAACATGCTCCAGCACGTCAATGTCTTTCTTGCAGTGAGGGGCCCAAAACTGGAGACAGTATTCCCAGTGCGGCCTCACCAGTGCCGAATACAGGGGAACAATCACCTCCCTGCTCCTGCTGGCCACACTAGTCCTGATACAAGCCAGGATGCTCTTGGCCTTCTTGGCTGCCTGGGCACACTGCTGGCTCATGTTCAGCCGGCTGCCTACCAACACCCCCAGGTCCTTTTCAGCCAGGCAGCTTTCCAGCCACTCTTCCCCAAGCCTGTAGCGCTGCATGGGGTTGTTGTGACCGAAGTGTAGGACCCGACACTTGGCCTTGTTAAACCTCATACAGTTGGCCTCGGCCCATCGGTCCAGCCTGTCCAGGTCCCTCTGCAGGGACATGCTACCCTCCAGCAAATTGACACTCCCACCCAACTTGGTGTCATCTGCAAACTTACTGAGGGTGCACTCAATCCCCTCATCCAGATCATCGATAAAGATATTAAACAAGGCTGGCCCCAAAACAGAGCCCTGGGGAACACCGCTCGTGACCGGCTGCCAACTGGACTTAACTCCATTTACAACTACTCTCTGGGCTTGGCCACCCAACCAGTTTTTTACCCAGCGAAGACTACTCCCATCCAAGCCATGAGCTGCCAGTTTCCCAAGGAGAATATTGTGGGAGACGGTGTCAAAAGCTTTGCTAAAGTCCAGGTAATGACATCCACAGCCTTTCCATCATCTACCAGGTGGGTCACCAGGTCATAAAAGGAGACCAAGTTGGTCAAGCAGGACCTGCCTTTCATGAACCCATGTTGGCTGGGCCTGATCCCCTGGTTGACCTGCACTTGCCTGTTGAGTTCACTCAATATGAACCTCTCCATAATCTTCCCCGGCACCAAGGTCAGGCTGACAGGCCTGTAGTTCCCCGGGTTCTCCTTCCGGCCCTTCTTGTAGATGGGCGTCACATTGGCAAGCCTCCAGTCATCAGGGATCTCCCCTGTTAACCAGGACTGCTGACAGATGATGGAAAGTGGCTTGGCGAGCTCCTCCGCCAGCTCCCTCAGTACTCTTGGGTGGATCCCATCTGGGCCCCATAGACTTGTGAACATCCAGGTGGCATAGCAGGTCATTAACTGCTTCCTCCTGGACTATGAGGGCTCCATTCTGCTCCCCATCCCTATCCTCTAGCTCAGGGGCCTGAGTACCCTGGGGATGACCGGTCTGGCTGCTAAACACAGAGGCAAAGAAGGTGTTAAGTACCTCAGCCTTTTCCTTGTCCTCGGTGACAATGTTCCCCCCTGCATCCAGCAAAGGATGGAGATCCTCCTTGGCTCTCCTTTTATTGCTAATGTACTTGTAAAAGCATTTGATCACTTGACCATAACTGCTTGAGATCTTGAACTACATGAGTAGGTTCTCATGCTGCCTGCAATCCTACAGCATGGAACTCCAAAGCTTGACTAATTTTCTGTGATGAACCACCTTGTTTTGTTTTCAGTCTTCATTTGATACTCTACAGTGCTTGATGCTGAAGAAATGAAGACTAGCTCAAACTCTTCTAACTCTCTCTATGCTACTCCAGGCTTTGTAGACCACCGTAACCACCACTCACCAGCCTCTTTTCCAGTTCTTAGTGACTTGTCTTCATGGTAACTATTTCATAACTTTGTTAATCCTTTTCCCCAGGCCTACTAGATGGTTTTAGCAACGGGGAACCAGAAGTGCACAGAATAATCAGGGTTTCAGCAAGCAGAGGATTACACAGCGGCAGAGAGATCTCCATTTCCTTCTTAACTTTCTTAACTTTCTTTTTGGACTTCTACTGAGTGCTGAATTGACATTTTCATGGAATGATCTATTAAGACCCCAAAATACCACTCTTGAGCAGAAACAGAGCTCATAATTTTTGTGAAATTTTGATTTCTTTCCCATATATGTACCACTTAACCTCTCTTTATACCGAGTTTCATCTGCCATTTTATTATTTATCTCATGCAATTTTTTATTGTTGACCCTCATCTTTACTACCCAAACACCCAGCAGACTGCTCATAGAAAAGCTGTGACAATGGTGAAAGGTATGCTTTTACCATTCAAGACAACTTGCACCTACACAAGGGAGACTGCTGCCTAGGACACTAGGCTGACAGAAGCAGCAGAAATCACTGGCCTGCACTCCACTGTGGCTGTATTTATTTTAATGTAGAACTCCCAACCAAAGCAGAGAGCAACGTTTCTCAACTGCCTTGTGCCCCTCAAAGCCAGGCATCATGTCACATTGAGACTTGGGGAAAAGCTAGCTTAGCCACCATGCCTCTTGATTTTTGGCCTACGCCACGAAGAAGCTTGGAACTGATCCTGATTAAAGGACTGGAGCCATGCCTAATATGTGCCTTCATGAGAAGGCTGGAACTATTAAGGGATCAAAGAGAATAAGCACAAGTAACTCAATCACTGGAAGTGTAGAACAGAAAGTAACAGATGAGTTTTCAAGATAACCAGCAATTATGTAACAATATCCACTTTCCAAAAGCGGAAGCTGAGCACGGAACAGAACAAGGTGCCTTTTCCATCCTCTCCTATGAAAGTAACCTATCACTGGAATACTTTACCAAGAATTGAAGTGAATTTACTATTACAGTGATTCTTATTTTATTTTGAATTGGAGCACAACTTTTAGAAAAACAGCCAAGCTGGAATGCAAGAAAGTCCTACAGTCTTTGTTGTACAGGAAATCAAACCAGATAATCACAGTACCATCTCCCTAGTCCATTATGTTATTCTATAATGCATCTTTGCGCCAAGCACTTTTTGGGGCATATTTGCATGGCATGACAGAAAAATAGCAGTCAGCTTTAAAGACACATTTAAGAAATGTTATCTCTTGGAATTCAGCACAATGTGTGTTATGTTCCATGTATTTAATTTAATTTGTTCCTAGCAGGAACACAGAGCAGAAGCCAGCAGAGCAGAGGAATTACAAGCACCTATCTAGCATCAAAAGGAAAAGGAGACACTCAGGAATCCGACAAAGGACAACTAGGAATAAAATATTAACTTATACAATATTAAGCTTTATTTACTTTTAGAATTCCTACTCGTCTTTCTAATTCGTTCTTTGTCCTCTGTTCTCTTTGGGTTTCCTACACCTCTGTTCTCTTTGGGTTTCCTACACCTCTGTCTTAAGCTTCCTCAACTGCTTTCTGATCCTTTATCACAACCATTTCTTTCTGTACAAGGTTACAGGGGTTCTTTCTGTGGTCACAGGGATTATCCCTGAAAAAACCCTTAGTTTTCCTGACTTGGGGGGAAAGAGGAAATAACAAAGTCTTGTCAGCCTAGTCTTTCTACTAATAATTAAATTTTTCTACTACTAAAGCAGAAATAGGATTTTACCTTTCACAACTTTCTTTTTGTGACACCCACAGTGTCTGTAGCCCTGTACAATTACCTTCTCCTTGCTTCTGCTCACCAGACCAGAATTGTCCCTTTAATTAGGAGCAAAAGAAAAAAATCAAAAAGCAAGGAGAAAAGCCTAGTATTTTGGCAAATCTCTTGACAAGTCTCCTTACGACTAACAAACTCAATGCTAGATATTCCTGGCTTTGCCACAAGACTTAATTAAACACAGGACACACAATTTTGTGGCTTCCAACTATGGGTGTCAGGTCTGCAAATACCAAAAGGACCCCTCAGGTATCTGCTGATAAAACTCACTAAAGCTGTAGATCCCCTCTGGACCTCTTTTTCACTACTTACCTTCCAGACTACCTGTTCCCACACTGCTCCAAGGGCCATGCCCTCTCCTCCGCCCATCCATCACCATTCCTGTAGAGTTCACAGAATGGCTGAAGTTGGAAAAGACCTCTGGAGATCATCCAGAGTTAAGAAACCTTCCTCTTTTTCTGACTATTGTCTTATTCCATTAGTGATCAGCTGTCCATCCCATCCAACTTTTTCCCAGAGACTGGCTTTAGCTCATGCTTTGAACACTTAACTGAAGTGCTGCAATACCTCAGACACTAGTGTGCAAATGCAAGTGTTCATGTGAAATTCTGCCACGGTAGCTGCCACCTAGCACATTTGGCAGAAGGCTTGCAAGGTGGTCAGAGTGTTTTCACTGCAACGATGTGGACAAATAAGTACTGTTGAGTGCTTAACAGTTAGTATCAGTACTGTTTGTATAGGACAATTCGATTGAATAATGCCATTAAAGCCTTTTATTACTGGAGCTCCTCTCTTAGCAGAGTTTTGGCAATGCATGCAGTTTTTAGGCATCCTTTTGAAAGTGCTGGCCATTAGTCCTTAGTTCATACAATCAATTTGTTACACTGTATTCAGCTGAACAACCCATCCTATTACTTATACTGTCTTTTCAGTTTCCTTGGACACTTACACTTAGATTTCTGTTTTAAAAAAGTACTTGCCAATTCCCAAGAATTTTCACAAGATGTTTCAGCCAATGTTTTCAGACACTATTGCAAATTACAAAAATTCTTTAAAGTATTGGAAATTTCAGACTTGTCTAGAAAGCTAAGATTAATATTTGTTAATGACTAGAAGATAAGAAGAAAAAAAAAGAAATACCAGCAGCACAAACACATAAAAAAAAAAAGCCACAGCAGGAAAAAGACAGAAACATACAAGCCATAAAGCATGCAACAACTCTATGCTTTTTATTGCACTGCCTACCATGCAGTATCAGCTTCAGAGACTCCCAGGTAAATTAATACTGACCTCCTTTAGAATATTGCATGTGCCTACATAGATGAACATACATTCTAAGATGGAGAACAAAATCTAAAGAGGGATTCAGAGGTAAAGACCTGTAGATTTAAGAAGCCAAATAACCAAGTGGAAAAAGAACAATTCTAATTCCCAAATAAGAATGAATTGTCTTCAGAATTTCTAGTATAAGGCTTTGTTTTACCAAACCTATTCAAAGGAGTATATTAGAGAGAAGAAATCTGACCTGAAGTCAGTTCCTTAAAGCCCATAAATAGTTGCATGTATTATTACAGCTTTTTACATCCTCATCCTTTTCTTCTTTAATGTGAATTCCCTTGTGATTTTATTCTGTTGCTGCTTTGAAATTTCTTATACGCTCTAGCCTAAAGACAAATTAGCCAACTTTTCACCTCAGTTTTTAAGTAGCAATCTGTAAATACCTCAAAAACACGAAATATGCCCTTTAGTGTCACACTTAATTTAGTTAGTGAGTAAATATGTGTATAAAATATACTACTTTTTTCCCCTAAGAAACAGGATTTTTCACTGTACAGCAAGAATTGAAAAAATTAATTCAGGATTTCTCCTCTGTATCTTGCATCCAAACACGATGTATTCTACACTACTGCAGAGTTTCAATAAAGGTGATAAGAATCAAATGACAGAAAGAAAGGTCTTTAGTTTGAAAGGTACAAATGTTCATTCCAGGCTTCCCTTTCCTGCGATGAGCTGCTGATCTGTGTACCCCCAGCTTTTTTTCCCCACCGTTACCACACACACTCCTCTTCTCAGGAAAGCTAGACTCACAGTGAGTGCTCCCATTGCTCTGCAATTTGATGAAGCAGAGTGAGCAAGGTTTGCACACATCTGGCCTTAATTTACTGTATTCTTGTTGCTCTATGGATGAGTAAATAAACACCTGTTTAAATGTCAAAGCCACTGAAATCCCTATTTTACACAAGCAAACAGGACCTTTGTAGACTCGACAGCTACTGAGCACAACACCTATTCAGGGCTGTCCAGCCCTTGCAGATAGATTACACCACTAACCCCACTAGACTAGGGGAGCCTCCTTGCTGTGTTGGCAGTGTGGCCTCCCAGCAGCGTTCCTCCATGCCTCTAAACTAATCTCCCAGTCAAACACGGAGATGTAGAAATGGCTTGCAAGAAAAAACAACTGACAGCATGCAAAGAGACACCCAGTAACAGAGTACCATATTCTGCTGCCAAAAATACTCTGTATCCTTCCAAGAAAGGAGGTCAGATACATAGGCTTGCTGACCAGCATCAATATAATGGTCCTTAGAACCACTTTATACAATGTAAGAATATGTAAGTTAAATTCATTAAAAGAACAATATGCATCACATTTCAATAAGTTGAAGGGGGGAAAAAAAAAAAAAAGAGTAAAAAAATGGCACCACGGGGTTTGCTAGGAAACAGACTAACACTAAAAACACTTCTTCATTATGGCAAATCCATTCCAAAGAATAATTTTGTCAGCAGATCATAAATCCACAAAATGTGTCACAGGCTTTAGCACTAAGGAAAGAGCAGGCCTAGAGGAGCTTTCTAGCTGCTTCTCTTTCTGAAGTGGTTTTTTCATTTTTAACATGACAGCAGATGGTGATTTAAGTGATTTTGGCTGAGTTACTACTAATTGGTCTTTTCATCTGCCATTAATTTATTTGTCTTCTTGTTCATTAAGAGATTTAATTGCAGCAACATAGAAATTTTCCAATTTTCCTTTAGAAAAATACCCATTAAAATTCCCATTAAAAAAAATCCTCAGATTTTCCATTGCAAGGAGTTAGTCCCATATTACAGTATTTCTATAAAATAGTTACAGTAAGTATTTCTATAAAATAGTATGCCTTTCTTCTAAGAATTAGGAGTTTTCAACTGTATACACTCACTCATTTCAATGATAATAAAAAGCAAAGTATGCAAGAAAGACTGCACAAGAAAACTTCATGAGCTGGAAAAAGTTGTCAGCAAAAACAGTCACACAGCCTTTCACACAGAGGATACGTCTTTTATACAACCAGTTGTGTGCAGATATCAAAAGCCTCCAGCTGCGATGCACATTTGCAAGTATCTTCCCCTCAGGACTGATTCAGCCTCTGGCTCCGCATGCCAAATCCGAAAATGCAGACTTTTGTGTTGATTAAATGTTATTTTCTTAGAGCTTTTGACAAATCAGTCCTTAAAAAGTGACAATTAATTGTTGCTTTCTGCTTTTTTTTTTCCTCATTCTGCTGACCAAGGGCTCTGAGAGGTGAACTCCGGCTAATTTTGTTGTGACAACTACAGATGTGAACTTGCCAGACTGAACTCAGGTGATGAAGCCAGAGGCGTATGCTTCTGTCCTGACTCTGATGCAGAAGCAGCAAGTTCTGACAGAGAAGACGGGTAAGAAAAAGTATTCAGCCACAGCAGCCTTTGTAGACTGACCTTGTTTCAGCCTCCATAGCAAAGTTTTGCCACTTTTTATCTCTCTAACCCACAGCACAGAGAGTAACTGGACTCCGCTCCATCTTCTGCACCATGAGCAGACTTGTTTACCAAGCTTCCCGTGGCTTCAGTTGCCAATAAATAATGCTTTTGCAGCCACAAAGGCGGCAATGGAATTACACAGTTGTTACGAAGGAAGGAGTATGGGGAACAGAAAGGATGTTTGGTCTGCAGAACATTAAAGTCTGCTCTGAAAAGCCAAAAAATCTTAACCACTTGTACATATCCTTCTAGTATTTGCCCTTATATACAATCCTTTACTTCAAAGTACAAAACTGTCTGGAGTCTTCACTTATGAGCTCTACATCATTAATTATGTTTTCCCATCACCACTGTCCTTCCTTTTCATTATCAGATCATTTCTTATCTATATGTATTGTTTATGGCAGTAAGATTTATAACATTGTAAAGTAACAGGAGAACTAGGCACAGTGAATTTACTGCTGGCTGAAGGCCTTCTGCCCAATCATTCATAATGCACTAAAATCAAGCCTGATTATTTACATCCTGTGTGCTTGTGTACTTTTGTGTGTTATGTTAAATACTGCACAGAAATAGTACCTATAAAGTTAGAACATTTTAGATGAAAGGCCTTGTCAAGAAAAAAAGCCTTAATGAATTCTAGAAGATACAGATACGACATTTCCTGGAAAAAGTCTAACAAAGTATTAACTCTGAGACATACCTGATTTTGGTAGATCTACTGCTGTACCTCTGGCCAAACTTTCATATTTATGAAAAAATAGACCCTATTATTGGTCAGAAAACTTTTAACTTTTCTCACCACAAAAATAGTATCCACCAGTATTTATTTTTCTTAAAACCAAAACAATTTAAAGCATGGGTGCACTTGCTAGTATTTTAAGAGAAAATATGTTCCTTCTCCTCTTAAAGGAGTTACGCACCTACCTCAAAGATCAGGAGACCTAAGAAATTAAAAATCACTGCTACCACAAATGCAATTCAGATTAGCGACTCAAGTAAAGTCAGTTCAGCCCAAACTTTCTTAAAAATCCAATACATACACACAGTCTTTCTCCTACAGTTCACTTCTCTGCCAAAAACCTTAAATGTATATGCTTTTTAAGACATACTTTTTTCTCCTTTCTGCTCTTCTGCCTGTGATATTGCTCCAGTTACAGTTTTTTACAGTTTTTTTCCAAAAACATCCAAAAGGCAGTTATAATTAGTTGAAAGAATTGGAAAGGTTAGCTCTATTTCTGGTAAGCTAAACCATCTCCCCTAGTGCAAAAGACCAAAAGCAAAATGAAAATACATACAACTTAAACATAAGATTTTACTGACAGAAAGGAAGAAAACCCAAAAGAACCCAAAACCACAAAACAAAAAACCCGCCATCTTGAACTAAATAACAAGAAGGTGACACAAAACTTGGAAGGAATTCGTGAATAAGTTAGAAGGAAAACTCTGTTAGATTTCTGGTAGCTCTGAGATTTTAAAAGGTAAAGAAATACCTGAATATTTCTAACCAACAACCAATTATTTTGAAGAGCAAATGGATACAGCAATTTCACTAGAAAACAGGGAAGTGGGTAGCTGGAGCTTGCATGCTAAGAAAAAAAGCAAAAGTGTGTCAATATTGCTTTTGCATCTAGGTCTGTGTAGAAACTATTTAGGAAGGAAGTCTGCCAGCAGCTCATGATTCTGAATTTACCAAAGAAGAAAAGGAAGAAATAAAAAACAACTCTATACCTAGCCAGCCACATTTATTTAAATTTAAAGTCAATGGAGGAATGCAAACAATTACGCAAACAACCTCTCTAGTACTGGCAGGGATAAGTAAATGAAATAGATCCCAGTATTCACCCTCATCAACAAGATGGCATGGTAGATAAACTCAGAAGTTTTTAAAGTAAAAGGAAGCCATGGTCCATATATTTACAGGCCTGTACAGAACTCCCATAGGTCTCTTCACAATAATTAGTAACCAGCATTATTGTTTACAAGCACACACTTTTACTATGACATACTGGAATAAGAACTCCACCACTCAAGGCAGTGGTATTAATGGAAACAGCAGGGGTCTGGCAAGATACAATAAGGTATTCTGATGAATGTGACCGTAAAAAAACGAAACAAAACCAACACAAAACAAGCAAGCGAAAACTCCCCACACAACCTCAGTAAGTCCCACCTCTTCAAATGTCAACAAACATGCGCACAGTCCCAACCAAGCACATGCACATCTTATGTGTGGCAGGGAAGGCTGTCATCCAAGAATTGGAAAATTTCTTCCTGACTTCCACGTGGAGAGCAGTTAATTCCGTATTAATATATTTTGTATTTGCTCACGTAAAGCAGAAACTTTAATCCCCCCAAAGTGGATACTTAATATCCTTGCTCTAGAATGAGGCCACTTTCTCACTCAAAAAATAACCTACAAACCAAAAAATAACAAGAAAAACCTATGCCCTTCTAGGGAGGAAGCAGAAGATCTGATGTTGTGCGCCCAAGTGTCGAAGTGTATGATGCTACATGCTCATGGATGGGCAGCTAAATCACTTTTTGTGACTGAGTGAACACCAGTTCATCCCACAGGTAGTCTGAAAAGAGCCTCTCCTCTGCCGATTCTTTGCTTTTACTTCAATTTGGTGACTTGGAGAAGCTTTCTCCTTTCTCTATTTTTAACTGTCTAGCAGCACTAAACTCTCTGAAGCCAAGAATTTTAGCTTTTTAACTTCAATCTCTTTGTGGAATTCAACTGAAATCAGACAGAAGGTCCAAAGACAGATAAAATTAGTCTGGTCACACAAGTCTCATTTCCTTGGAAAATCATATTGAAACCTTTGTTCAGGAGTGCCTAGACCCAGCCTTTGTGCACTGGCCCATAATTAAACATGTTTGTTATGCAGAAGGATGCAATATGTTTTGGAATGTTTTGAATTAGCGTCTCTATAAAATAAACTGCTAAAAATACGTCTAGACTGTCTATAAATTCTAGCCCTTTATCACCTGCATTAATGCTAGCAAAACGAAAATCAGTTACCAAAGTACTTTTTAAAGTACTTTTTTTTTTATGTTTAAAGTTAAATTTGATTGTAATAAAAAAGTCCTTTTAAAAGCATAAAGTAATATTAATACCACCAGATTATTCTTAAAATAAAGCACCTGCTATAAGCAATGGCTTCTCTGCTAAGGTTTAGAAGTATGAAGAAAGAATTGTGTTATGTCATTTTCCACATCTTCAAATGCAAACATGCAATGAAATCAACCAATATGACTCTTCACTGTGTTTTCTATTTGTCCCAGCTACATGGCTTCCTTCAGTAATTCCCAAACCTCATCTTACTGTACTTGTCTTTTTGCATTCCCCTTTTCTGACATAAGTTAATTACCTGTCCTGTAAAATTCATTTGGCATTGTAGTACTTCTTTTGTTCAGAAAAATATTAGTTTTGCTGACACACATTCATGCCAGGGCAACTTTGTAAGACAGAAAGGCACTAGATTACTACTTACTGAAAGCAAGAAATGTTTTGGAGATGCAATGTGACGACCTCTTTCTGAAATGCATTTTTACACAGTATTCTGTTTTTCTCCTTAGGAAAAAAGTAAGTATTGTTCATACTGCTACAAAGATCTGTTGTTAATTGCAAACATATGCACTGTCATCTTACCAGGGTATTTTAAAAAACAAACCAAGCCACAACAACAGGACTGAATTCCTATTCTATGAGCCTCATCCTGAAAAGCTATATAAAAAGGTCTTCCCAGTGGGTTAAGTGCATACTTTTTTTTTTAAATGCAAGTAAGTTGAAATTTCTAATGTTGCCTTAAGTGGAGAAGGAAAAGAGAGTGATTTTTCTGTGATATAGCATACACGTTAGTTTCGAAGATGAGGGAAAAGTTTCGGTGAACTTGTATTTTAAAATATCTTGTTGCATCTCCAGTTCAGACAGGCTTAAACAACTTGTTTCTTCTGCATATTTGTAATACAGCAAAAACTAACATAATCCAGCAAGATGTGACCAAACGGCACAGACAAGCAACCAGGAAATATTTTTAAATCTGCCTTTTAAGATTGACGTACACTCACAAATGGAACGCTACATTTTCCCTTCCTCCAATATCACTTGATTTCTTCTTCCTCCTGTTTGAAGTTTTCTTTTCCTACACTTTAAGTTGATTAAAAAAAAACTCAGACAGCAAAAAAGGCTTTCACTACTTCTCAGCTATCAGATGATTTTTTTCTCCATGCCTCACATGTACATTCTTTCTTTCATTTACTTATCTTAATATTCGCATTAACTCAATCACCATTTCTCAAAGAAGCCAAGAGACAGGCTGCCATTAACTTTCATCTTGCTTTTTGGTAGTCTCTATTATCATATGGAAGGAAGAAGTATTTGTAAAAGTAGTTGATTCAAGCCCTCACACAAAAAGACTATCCTCAGAGACTGTAAACAATGTTGTACTGTAATTGACTACTTAACCAACACTTAATTTACCAATTTCCACTGTACGACATTGGAAGAAGTGACACAGAGATAATAAATATTACTTCCTCCCCCCCACTCCCAACTAGTTTACTTCTAGCAGCAAAATTTATGGAGTGGTTACAACAGGAAAAAAGAAGGGGGGAAAAAAAAAAAATCAAACAATCCATTCCAAAACTGTGGGGTTTAGACAGTACTATAATAATTCCTTGAACTCTTAGGTTCCTAAACATCTGCAGGATTTATGCTTAAAATACACCCAAACGTGCTATGATTCCTTCCAACTTCAAATTGCAGAGGAGACAAACTATCCCAAAGAACACACCACCTGAAATTAAGATAAAATTGCCTGCTCAGTTAAAGGTCAAGCATGACTATATAGAAAAGTACTTCATCCAAGCAACTTCAAACCAATACAAAACAAAGATCCCTTCCCATCTCAATGCATCACCTATAGAAAGTCAGACCATTTATTTAAATACTTGCAGTTGACAACAGCAATAAGAAACCTCTTTAAACACCGTCTATAAAACTTGCTTTTATTTGCAAACAATAAGAGGATTAAGAGGCCCTTTTGGACATTCTGTCCATGTATGAGTTACAGATTTTCACACATGTCACACTTATAAGAGATATACAGCACAGAACAATCTGTTCTCCTCTACAAAAACGCTAAATGAAGATATTCAGGAGCCAGAGAATTCCAGGGCTCACAGAGGAGAAAACCTGACATGATCAAAGCAAAAACTGGACATAAGAAAAATAAACAAACAAAAAGGGCCACAGAAAAACAAATTTTTCAGGGAAAAGAAGGGCATGCCGTGGAGAAGAGGGACATACTGGAATATGGAGGAGCACACTGGACAATTTCTGTATGGTCAGCGGACACGTTTGCAATACAATTACGACAGCAGAATCACAACTCCTCTGTTTATCACTATTGCTGTCAACTGTCTTTCATTACAGGCTTAAGATCCTTTAATGAAAGGCAATTACAAGATTTATAGTCCTTTGCATTATATTCATCAGCTAAATGAAAGATTTAAATGCAGTTGTCTCCTGTAAAGTGACCGAGGTGATGCGCAGTTATTTTCATGTTGTCTCTCAAGAGTTTCACCATGTGTAAGCAAAAATGACTTTGCTTCCTAAATGCTGCTGAAGTTGAGCTTGCCAAAATGCGTTCTTATCACTTAGCACTTTGTTACCTTTAATAAAGAAGCACAAGACCAAATTCTGCCTCTCTCCAACAACTGTAAAATAGCACTATAATCTTCTGAATCTGAAGACACTGGCAGCACAGCTATCATCAAGAACACAATTTAGCCAGAATAGTGTGTTATGGGAACATATCCAGCTCAGCTCTCAGAGCCCAGAATGAGAAAAACTTTGCTGTTTATTAAGTCTTAGCATTTTGTTCTTAATGAGAGGAAAACAAAACCCTCAAAACTCGGTAAGAGGCAGTGCAAATCTATTTCTTCAAATAGATCAAATAGATTCTGATTATTATCATTTTTCATCAACATATACACATCTGAATTAGGATGAAGTATACTCAAAATCATATTTGTTGTTTCTGTACCTGCTGCCTTCTTAAGCATCTAAAGGTGATTTATAAGCAACTTATTAACCCTCAGAATATTTTCCTTATGTAGGAAAGAATTACCCTAATACCTCAGCTCTCTGAAATCCAAAATTTATTTCTACTGATAACATCTGTTCTTTTGTGATAAAAAAGAAAAGAATTTTAATTTCCCAGTCCTTTATTTTAAACATTTTCTATCCCTCTTCTCTATAACCCTAAGAAGAATAAATAACACAAACCAACTTAAATAATAATAAAAAATTACAATAATTTTGGGTTTTGTGCTGTTCATATGCAATCATATTTTTTGAATGGAAAGTAGGCTATCACCTACAGTCTTCCCTATCTTAACACTAAAATTTAGCCAACTGGAAATCTCTCTTAATTTAAACAGATATCACCCAATACTTTGGTTATACATTCTTCATGATACTTCAGCAACTGATGCAACAGATGGATGCAAAGGATGCAACTGATTTAACTGAAGCAGCATTTTTTATATATATATATATATATATATAGTTCTATAATCCTAAGCACTGAAACCAAAAATGTAGTTGTATAACATACATTGAAATTAAAAAACGGTT
Source organism: Pelecanus crispus (assembly GCF_030463565.1). Classification (NCBI taxonomy): domain Eukaryota; kingdom Metazoa; phylum Chordata; class Aves; order Pelecaniformes; family Pelecanidae; genus Pelecanus; species Pelecanus crispus. The sequence goes on from NC_134676.1 coordinate 41,932,263, forward strand.
GGAGAAAACATTCTACATTTTCAAGTTATTTAAGTGCATAAAGGTTGCTACCAAATCCATAAAAGGGCTCTAGGTGGTACATTTAAAAGCATACCAGCATCCAGCAGATCTGATGTTTTCCTACAACAGACCCAAAATTCCTCATTCCAGAGCTCTACTGACAAACCAGGCCCTGTCTGTATGTTTCTGTCATGCACAGTCTAACTCCACAACTCAGATTCAAAAACATTTGGGGGGGGGGGGGTGGTATTTATTACCAGCTTGCAACTTTGAAAATTCTTCCTTCCTAGCCAGCTCCAACCCATCCCTGCTCACCCTGACCCTCTTTCTACTAGGAACTCCCTATTGTTCTGTAGAATAAGACGGTGGGGCACCAAACTCCCCACAAGACATACGGATTTTTAAGGTTCTGCCTGTAGAAGGTTATGACTCAAATAATTTGTGTACAAACTGAAATTTCATGAGCTGAAACTAGAATTTTCTTTGTACTGGCTTACCTCATTCTCTTTGGATGTGTATTGTATCTTGAGAGTATCCATGGCTCTGATCATCGCTTGCATGGCTGTGAATATGTTTTGGTAAACCAGTTTTGTGAAGCCTTTCCTGTCATCTTCTGTGTAACCTGATCCATGAATAATCCTCATTTGTTTAATGAATGTACTCTTGCCACTTTCTCCTGTGCCTGGGGAAGGGGGAAAGAGGAGAGAGACAAAAAGTATTGTATTTGCAAATCCTGACAGTTGAGAATATTTGTAAATACTCATACAAGGATGTGCAATTTATCTAAGCATGCATAAGAGTCACCATTAACTGTAGTATCATTTCTGCATTTTCCGTTCTCCACAGTACATTGTTTTAGTCAAAATATTTGCATTTCTGGGTTTGGGAGAGGTTTTTTGGTAAGATATATATAAGTATCTCGCCACAGTACATCCTACAAAGTTTAATCTAACCATCTGGTAGAAGTCAGATTACAAAACAAGCAAGGTACGTGAGTACAAAACAAAGAAATTCTGTTTGTGTAAGGATCAAATTGATCAACATTGAGAACTCTGTACAAAGCTTATGTACCATTTACACCTTAACAATAAAGCCTGCACTAACCCTGAACTTGTGTCATGGTTTAGCCTCAGCCAGCAACCAAGCACCCTGCCCCGATGGGATGGGGGAGAGAATCGGAGGAGTAAGAGTGAGAAACACTCCTGGGTTGAGATAAGAACAGTTTAATAATTGAAATACAGTAAAATAGTAATGATAATAATAATAACAATATACAAAGCAAGTGATGCACAATGCAATTGCTCACTACCCGCCGACCAATACCCAGACAGTTCCCCAGCAGCGATCACTGCTCCCCGGCCAACCCCCCCCCCCCCAGTTTATATACTGAGCATGACGTCATATGGTATGGAATAGCCCTTTGGCCAGTTTGGATCAACTATTCTGGCTGTGCCCCCTCCCAGTTTCTTGTGTACCTGGCAGAGCTGTGTGAGACCGGAGTGAGAAAATGTGAGAGAAGCAGCCCTGCAGACACCAAGATCAGTGAAGAAGGAGGGGAGGAGGTGCTCCAGGCACCTCTGCTCTCTATTTCAGAGCAGAGATTCGCCTGCAGCCTCTGGAGAAGACCACGGTGAGGCAGGCTGTGCCCCTGCAGCCCGTGGAGGACCATGGTGGAGCAGATATCCACCTGCAGCCCGTGGAGAACCCCATGCCAGAACAGGTGGACATGGCCCAAGGGAAGCTGGAGCAGGCTCCTGGCAGGACCTGTGGCCTGTGGAAAGCACCCACACTGGAGAAGTTTGTGAAGGAGTATCCTACGGGAGGCACCCCAGGCTGGAGCACGTGAAGAACGCGAGGAAGGAGGAGCAGCAGAGACAGTGTTACGATCTGACCACAACCCCCATTCCCCATGCCCCTGTGCTGCTCACAGAGAGGAGGTAGAAGAGTCAGGAGTGAAGCTGAGCGTGGGAAGAAAGAAGGGGTGGGCAGAAGGTATTTAAAGATTTGTTCTTATTTCTCACTGTCCTTCTGGTATTAATTGGCAATAAATTAAATTAATTTCCCTAAGCCAAGTCCGTTTTGTCCATGATGGTAATGGGTAAGTGATTTCCATGTCCTTATCTTGACCCATGAGCTTTTTCATCATATTTTCTCCTCTGTCCTGTTGAGAAGGGAGAGTAATAGAGCAGCTCTGTGGGCACCTGGAGGTCAGACAAGGTCAACCCACCACACATATTCACCTTCAGCTGTACTTTTTCTAGTTTGAAGAGTCCTAACCAGGTCAGTTCACTTCTCAGGTGGAAGATACTCTATAGCTTGATCATCCCTTTGACCCTTGTTGAAGCTTTCTCAGGTCTGTTTACCTCTGAGATATACCTAGAGTACCAGAACTTCAAATACTAAGGTGCTGCTGAAATTTAGATTTATGAAAATGGCATCACTGTGTTACTGTGCCGTAAGTAATTAAAAGCGAGAGAAAGTGCATGTGCTATATAGTTGTTCTCCATCTGCATTATTTTATACTGATCTACAATTAACTTCACCTGCCATTTCACTGCCTACTTTCACGATATCCTTCTGCAACTTTCAGTCATCCTTACAAACTTGGCTAACACAGAGCAGAAAAATTTCTCCTGTAATTGTTCAATTCCTTTCCCACCACACCCTTCATTTGCTCTATATTTCCTGTTATTCAGCATCTGTGTGATGTGACTGAACAAATCCATTCCTATCCCACAGAGGTTTAATATGAGACGGTCAGCTACAGCTTTTTCTTGTTCTTCCCCAACCAAAGGATGGTACAGGAGCAAAAAAATACCTGTTACACTTTCTTCTTAATTTCAGAAGTTTAACAGTTAAGTGCACTCTGGCTGAGCTATAGGATTTGCTTCACTTCTCCACTAAGAATTTACTGCCGATAAGATAGTATTCCCATTTCAGTAATTTACACTTAATACCACTAGGTGTCGAAAATGTATCAACACAAAGAGGGAAGAGTTTCTCTGAACACTACATCTTCAGATATAACAAAGCAGGAAAATACTGTGACTGCCCACCTCGTCATCCTGTATCTCAGTACTATAGCAGACCATAGTGTCTCTTAAATGAAAGACCATGCAACTGCAGGGCTCCAACCATTAACAGTAATAACAAGTAAAACTCAGGTAGCCTAGGAAAGTGTAATATGTTATCACATATTACTCATATATCACAGCCGGTTTTCTGAAACATTTTATCATTGTGATCAATTCTTACTCTACGACCTTCTTTCATATTTTGAATCATCCATTGTGGACTTCCTTTCAAAGCTGTAGCAGTCCCTTAATCAAACACACGTTGTTCAACAGTCCTTCTCTAGGACACTGCTAGCACAGCACCACTCTCCTGGTAACAGGACCTATAGCACTCATCAGAAGAAAAGTGAAGCAACTTTTTAATCAAGCAGTAAGACATATTTAATATTTTTGTCTGTTAAAAGGAGATTAATATAGCTGTTCTTTCAACAAATGTTCAGGATTTCTTTAATTTTGTCATTGTATTGGTTTACTTGAGACAGATTGAACATCACGATATGCTGGAATACATGCAAAGCAAAGTCCTGAAGGAATTTGTTTTAGTAAAGTGCTGCTATTACATTATATATCACAGCTCTCAGAAAGGCAGTCAGCTTTAAGAAGTCAACATAAATACAATTGAAATACAATTCAGTTTAAAAACAAAACAAAACAAAACCCCACCACCAACTTTTTTCACTGCCAGTGGAACCCTTATATTTGAGAGGAAAACACTCTGATTAATCCAGGTTGAATTGCTGGCCTGAATTTTTATATAACTCAGGATAAACAGTCCTATCACGTTACAGCAGTGCCCTCTACTAATGTCTGAGTTAAAGAAAAAACATTGTGCAACTCTTAACTTTACCGTCAGGCATATGCAACAATGCTGTGAAATTGAATTTAAAAAAAAAAAAAAAGAAAATCAAAGCACTATGTGTGTAAATTCAGTTTTTAAAGAAAGACGCTTTTTTCCAAGCCCTCATCTACCAAAGGTAGACAGAGTCAGGTTTGAAAAGATCATCATCTGTAATTCAAGCTAGAGTTCTTCCCTGCATATATCGAATTTAATTTTTTAAGAAACTTAAGGTTAGTGTTTTATATTATTGGATTTGATCTAATCTATATCAACCTACAGCAAACAAAAATTGCCTATTCAAGTGATTTGTAAACTGGTATGACATACACAGGTAATAAACAGAGCCATGCCGCTTTACCCCTTGACCTCTCATAATCCTGAACACAGGTTGATTGAAAAGCTTTGTGCTCCCTACCCTGACCTTAAGTAGAGTGCACAGTCTTCTTTCTGTATTCTTCCTTCCAGCAACTCCTTATGTGCCTAGCTGTGCCTCTTGTCATAAACCCAGAATACAGGGTCTCTGTGCAAATCCAACAGTACATGCTCTTTGTTTCTCCATTCCCAAAAGTTATCTAAAAAAATCTTCAGGGCTCATTAGCTTAAAATGAAACAAGGCTTTTGAAGCACATCTTGACAGAGCATCATTTTACAGCATGTTAAAAAGTGTCGGGGCTTTCAAAAAGAGTTTGAATATGGAGCAGTTGTGCCAATACACATACTTGGGAGATATTAAGCTAAAGATAACTGCATTTCAGGATGGAATTGCATACACAATCAGATTTGGATTGAGTATCTTTTTAATTAAAATAGTTGGAAAACAAATGGAGATACACAAATTGGAACTTGCGTTTTAAGACTTCAGGTGGTGGAGCTTAAGAAAATGAAGTACATTTTTACATTAGGAATAATAAAAATGGTAGTAGGGTAATAAAAAGCAGGTATTACAGAAAGTGTAGATAATAGAACAATAAAATATTGACATATTATATACCCTGGAGGTATATAATCACATTTTAATGCCACCCATTCTAGAAGCATTAGAGAATGGAGAGCTTTAAAATGCGGCTATAATTCCAAGGTGTTGGAATTCTGTTATTACAAGCAAGTTTTAAAAGGATATTTGCATAAAAAGGCAAAATAACAAAAAAAAAGTGCCCAAAAAAACCAGGCAAAATGTATTTTACCCCTCAGTGACATCTGTGGTAAGCACATGCCCAGAATACATTTAGTGCATTTATCTTCAGAAAATAATCTGTTGAATCATTACTGCCAAAATACGGAATACACATTCTACTGACTAGGTCAAGAGACAGAATATTCTCAAAAGGTGAGATGTAAATACATTAGTTAATGTGACATATTTATCCTCCTTCCAGTCTCTTCAAGCATTCATGGTTTTTCCTCTGCTTTCAACTACTGACTGCAGCATAGGTGTTACCTACCCAAATGCACTTTCTCAATTAAAAGAAATACTAGAATTTTGCCAGTTAATTCAAGGAATAAAACATTATGTCTGTTTTGGCCATTGTCTCTTTTGTCCTTAACCCCTCCTTTGCCTGTCAGCTTTATTTTCCAGGTGTAATATCTCAATTCTTTATGGAGAAAACAAGAAGTTATTAGAACAAACAACCCCCAAACCCCCAAACAATACTACTCTGTGCTCTCTTATTCTCCTAAGGACTTTGTGTGTGCAACTTAATTACATGGATGAGCAGACTGTGAATACAGCCACAACAAAACTAGAAGGCTGTAATTGCTAAGGACAGAGCAAAGCTAACTAGTTTTGCTAACCCTACCACTGTTAAGATCAACACAACAGCAGCTTTGGCAGAGGTGATAAAACCTACTGTAAATCCTGGATCCACACTTGAGCAGTTCAAATGACTGAGATCCGGGTTGCTCTTCACCATTATCAGCTCTCAAATGGCAATGATATCTTCATCTACCTGTCCATGCGTTCACTTCCACTTGCCATACATGAATAGATGTAGGTCAGTTAGTAAGCAAATATATTTCATCTGTTGCTGCATGACAACAGGTTTCACTCTTGCCCTGGCAGCTGTGTCTCTCTCAATAGCTCTGGTGCTGGTAAGGGCCAAGTCACTGGATATCTGCAGAAGCAAGCCCCTGGTCACAGCAGAAGCAAGAAGTCTGTTATTACCTTCCCAATTGTCCCTGTTGTCAAGCACGATAAACATGATGAAGTCAAAATGGCACAAGTAAAACAAAAAGCTACAGTACAGCATCATAAAAGTAATGTTCAATGCCATCTTTAGACCAGAATCTAGTACTAAACCTCTTCTCCAGTTATGAGTGGCCACTAGAAAAGGCTCACTGATAGAATCATGTTTATAGCTATAGCTGACTTACCAGCTCTGCAAAACGCAGTATCCTCAAGCCTCGGCTCTCAAGCCTTTATGACAGGCCACACTTCTGTCTCTTTACAGAAAAATAGCTATTTTTTATTAAGAGAAATAGCTATTTCGTGGGCAGAAATAATTGTAAGAATAAAGGTACCAACATTTAGTAATTAAATTAGGAGATTTGCTGTTTGCATTAAAAACTAAACTGTATTTAAACAGGATCTGTAATATTTTGTATTGCAATTGTTAGGCTTGTTCAACTGACAGAAGGAAACATCTTCTCCCAAGTAGCTAGCGATAGGACAAGAGGAAATGGGCTTAAGCTGCGCCAGGGGAGGTTTAGACTGGAAATTAGGAAAAATTTCCTTACGGAAAGGGTGGTCAGGCATTGGAACAGGCTGCCCAGAGAGGTGGTGGAGTCACCATCCCTGGAGGCGTTTAAAAGACGGGTAGATGTGGCACTTCGGGATATGGTTTAGTCTGGTCTACCCTTGATTAGTCTAGAGTGGGCTTGGTAGTGTAGGTTAATGGTTGGACTGGATGATCTTAAAGGTCTTTTCCAACCTAGATGATTCTATGATTCTATGATTCTATGATCTTTCTGTAACTGTAGGATTAACAGTTTGATATACAGAACTAAATGGTGCTAGTGCACAAATGTGGATATAACAAAAATGGCTTTCAAGTAAATAAATCTGAATTACTGAAAATTTACAAGGTTAGAGCAAGAAGAATTTATGTTTTTAAAACAACAGAGGCAGAAAAATTATACAGAATGAAATTCTGTTTATTTCAAGGAGGAGACCTGAAGCAGGAGAAAGGAAATTTTTGAGGTTTATCAGAAAGGAAAATCTCTAGAGTCATTCAGCAATCTTGGAGTATTATTCTACCCATTCTGTTAACTTCTTTCACGGAGGTACCATATTAAATGCTGAAATTAGCTTCAAAATGTAAGGCACATAGTTACATGAAAACAAAGCCACTGTTTCTACTACAAGGCAAGGACAAGACACTGTTTTTAATGACCAGGGGAAAAGCCAAAGCAGATTTCATCTCTACGACTCATACATAGTTAGTTCTTGTTTTCCAATAGAAGTGTAACCCAAAAATAAAACGTGTTTTCATTTCTCTTGTTCATTTACCAATCACCATTCCTGATATCTGTGCCAGGCAGTATTTTGAAGTATTATCTGTTGCTTTTTACTCACTAACAATTCAAAAAACCCTCTCCATAAATATATAAGGAAACAAATTGGCTGGGGGGGGGGCAGCAACCAAAAAAAAACAAGCCCAAAAAAACGCAGCAGCTATTTCTGATACTCCATTCATATTCTATAGGATTCAGAACCATCTTCCAAATCTGTTACCAGGGAAACAGCTCTCATTCATTCTGAAATCCCACATGTTAAAAGCACATTCTGGTGACTTTTCCCCTGCTGATGGCAGGGAACATGATTAAGAATAAGAGTTGTGCAATTTCCAGAGTTAGATTAACAGAGGGAGAGGCTCCAAACTTATTTAATAAACACCATCAAAAGCTCTGTAGAGGAAAAAAAACCTTTTTTTTTTTAATGATTTATAAGTCCCTATGGACCAGTGCTATGCATATAGCTGAACGTCTGCTTCTGCACTGGCACCACTTATTTGACACCCACATAACTCACTGTATCAATGTTATTTCTGCTACTAAGTATAAAGGTGGAAGTGACAATATATCTGCAAAGAAGACATTCATTACAGGATTCTTAGAAAACAAAAAAAAAAAAACCCTAAATACATAATTTTTTAGCCAGGAACAATTATATAAAGCAAAAGTTCCATAGCTCGTTCTGGTCTTTTGTGCTATAAAAACGCAGGATCGAGTTAGTCTTGATTCCATTATTCTAAGTCATTCCAAACACCTTGAAGGAAAACACCAGAGCAAAATCAGCACTGGAACCAAAACTTACAGCCTCTGGTCAAATCCTCCATGGTTTTGCACATGGGATAGGAGGCCCTGTAAAACAGTTCACGTGCTTAACATGCAAAAGCTACCACCCCCCCCCAAAAAAGCATCTGCTACTGTTGAAAATATTAATACTAAAAGTATTTTTAAAATAAATTTATAAAAAAAATAGAAAGGGAAGTCACAGAAGATGCAGGCATATGTGTGCGTGCATGCATGCACGTGTGTGTATGTATCCTATAAAACCAATAGTAGCACCTGGACAGGCTTTAAATAGGAAACAAAAGAACTTTTCAGGAACAACTTCCCTCAATGATTCTGTGATTGTTCTTTTAGAACTAGACCCAGCACTCCAGGTGGGCCTCACCAGCACTGAGGGGAGGGGAAGCACCACCTCCCTTCACCTGCTAGCAACACTCCTCCTAATGCAGCCAGGGTACAATCAGCCTTTGTTGCTGCAATGGTGCATCGCTGGTTCGTGTACAACTTGGTGTTCACCAGGGCCCCCAGGTCCTTTCTGCAAAGCTGCTTTCCAGCCACGCAGCCCACAGTAACTGGTACCTGGGGTTGTTCCTCCCCAGGTGCGGGACTTTGCACTTCCCTTTGTTTAATTACTTGAGGTTCCTGTCAGCCCATTTCTCTAGCCTGCTGAGGTCCTACAGGTCTGGTTGGCAGCACAACCCTCTGGTTTATCAGCCTCTCCTCCCAGTTTGGTGTCATCAGCAACCTTGCTGAGAGTACACTCTGCCCCATCATCCAGATCATTAATGAAGATGTTAAACAGGACTGGACCCAGTATTGACCCCTGCAGTACCTAGCTACTGGCCTCCAACTAGACTTTGTGCCACTGATCACCACCCTCTGGGCCTGGCCATTCAGTTAGTTTTCAATCCATCTCACTACATTTTTCTTCTTTATTGAGACTGTATGTTTTTTTGATCTGTAGGTTTCTAGCTATATTTCTGTGCAATCCTTCAGGCAAATACATATTACAAACTACTACTAATCCAAAGAAATAGAACTGTAATGTAAAAGAGACACCAAATAAAACCACTATAATTAAGATACATTGAAAACCAAGGTATGTCAAGGTATGTGATAAAGGCCAACTCCTTTACCTTATCTAGATCACAATATATCTGAACATCTAACAGTACAGCCTTGCTATTGCTTTGTTTTCTGACAGGTCCAACACTCAGTAGGTCATTTTGCTCTTTGACCAGCAGCAGCAGGCAAGATTAGATTCTCACCAGCTCATTCCCAGTGAAAAAACAATGATAATGTCTTGATATATCTTGATGCAGTCCCCAAAATCCTGTTTCAACAGTGTTCTATGGAATAAACATAAAGGGGCAGCTTCCTTTCCTATAATTTTCCAAGCAACCACCCTCTACCCCCTTATAGTGTACTGCACTTTTTTTGGCTACCAAAAAAACCCCAAACAATCTGGGCTCCAATATTCTTACTGTTAATGAAAAACTACAACTTAAAAGTTCTGGCACACAACTGAAGACCAGACACCACCTTTGGAAGTTCAGCACTCACTCTTGTGCTGATCCTTCTTCCTTTGATTCCTTGCTCCACACTTGGGATTCTGGGCACTTCTTGCAAAGCCCAGATGTTCTCCTCCACAACAAAGGACGCTGTAACATCTCTCGTGTAAGAACAGGATCTGTGAGAATGACGCTGCCAACACGCTAAGATGCACTGCAATAGGTTCAATAGGAAAATGATTCTAAAACACACTAAATATTCACACAGGATGCTGGTGTTCAGAATTAAAATGGCCTTGGTTCAGTTTAGCTTTATCCTCTCAAATTAATCCTCCTGCCCTCACTGGGGCAGTAGGAGAACTCTGCTGTGACAGGTGATCCTCAGACCTTCAAAGCTTGGTCTGCCACCCAGCTCAGGGCAACCCATTTCCATTCTTTTTGGCACCAAGTGATCCCTGTGCGGAAAAGCCTAAGGCATTTGTGCATAGCAGGTTCAAATGTACAGGCTAGAAAGATAAGTGGGCATTTCTTTTCTCATTCCTATATGCTTATGCATCTCTCCCTCTCTCCCAGACACTAAGTGAGAAAGTGGACAGAAGAAAACTATGCAGCCCAAATAAAGAGTCTCACCACTTCTGTGAGAGGCAAAAAATGTGGTGGGGGTGTGGAAACAGTCTGTGTTGAGTCCCAGAACAGAACTGGAAAATCTCTTTCACCCTTTTCTGGATGGACTACAGCTGGCTTTAGTCACAGGAAAAACAAACCAAACAAACCACCCCAAAACAATCTACTTTGCCTGTAATGCTGGCAGTTACACTACAGTAGAATAATTTCCTATACAATTCAGAAAAGCTAGTCGAAAAGTGAAAGAAAACAGTAGTAAGCTAAGGAGATAATCAACACTGACCAGTAGCTTTTAATTTTTAAATACTCTTCATATTCTTTTAAAAAATGGAAAACTCCTACATGAATAAAAAAATCTAAATGCTACTCTACTGAGCAGCTTAATGAAAATGCAAATGAAGACAAAGCTGCCATAGTTTAAAAGTTTTACACAGGAAGACTGAGACAAGCGTGCAGAGAATAGGTAGGCCTGAGTAAACTGCATACAGTGGCACAGCAATACCTCTCCACTTTGCAACAGCCTTGCTTATTTCTAAGTTATCCTTCATGACTAAAATATTACTGAATAATAAGAATCAAGCGAAATAATATTAAGGAACTAAATTGAGCTACACATAACTGAAGTTTCTGAGGTTTTCCCTCACCTTCCTTCTTTCTCCCAAACTCACCCAATGACTGTTAACTTGTGCTTTTTGCCTACTAGACAATAAAAACCATTCTGTTTCTTCTTTGATGAAGTATATTAGCTTCCAAACATACTTGTACCAGTTTTCCTGGAAAAGCTAAATCTGCTAATTATTTGTACTGCAATATTCACACTAAATTGAATATTCCCTGACAAGTCACCAAATTCTATCTTTTGACTTTAGCAAACTGAAGTGTATTTCTTTTAACTGTCATAACATCAACATAGACTACAAGAACTCATGTAACAGTGCTACGCTGCTATTTAGTTTCCTAATCCTGCCCCACCTTCCTCTTAGACATCGTTCTCTTTCTTTCCCTTTCTTCAGGGAAGCAGGCTGGGCCAGACAGCCTGCAACCTGTGTTTTCATGGGCGCCACAGGTTCCACTTCCTTCCACTGGCAGTGAAGAAGTAGCTGTGCAAAAGCAAATCTCTGTGGGCTACAAGAGCTTCAGAGATAATCCAGGCTTCACATTCCATTATGCTAAACTGGAACTATGTACCTGACAGAACAAATACGTGTTTAAGGAACAAGAACAAAAGGTGCACACTAATCTTTTCTTTGAACCAAATTTCCCAGTTTCCATCGATTTCTCAATCCTCACAATAGATAACAACCAGTTTTCAGCATGGGAATGCATTCTCTTAATTTAAACTTTATATATTATTTTAAATTTATTTTAGAAGTCCCTTTTTGTACCAAATAAAAGGAAAGAGTGAAACAGGTTCCTAATGGAAAATCTTTTGCTGCTGCAGGATGTCCTGGATGATGCTGGTAACAGTTTATATTCTTGGTGTTGTGTGTGTAATAGGAAGTACTGTAACAAGCAGGAACAAAAATTAAACACAAGAAAAAGCTTGTTTAAGACTGACGAAATCCATCAGACAAAAAAGAACTCCAAATACATGTTCCTGTCTTGCCAGATTATACTCTTGTTAGTTGTTAGCAGAAGGACTGGGTCCAGTGCAAATGCAAGTGCCAAAACAAACTAGTGAAGTGCCTCATCTACTATAAAGGAGTAAATGCCAACAAGACTCATCCTTCGAGTTTCATCTCTTCTACACGCCATACAGAGTTAGCTTTGGTAACTGCTACACAGACAACTGTTTCTTATATTCAGTGGTAGCACAAAATTTTTCTTCACAAATGTTCATCCCAAGACTTTGAAACTGATTGTAAATTAATCATAAAATCCCTGTAATCCTGAATACCCTCACTCTCAATAACAGCAGAAAAAAACCCCAAACAACTAACACTGTTGTTAATGTAGTTCCTGAAATCCACACCTGACTTCCAAAGGCAGAAGCCTCCAAAAACCACTGATGCTTGGCTTTGCTTAGGGAAACAGAACTCCTTCCCTGCATTACCACAACAGACATGTCAAAACTGAGTGTTAGTGCTCAAGAAGTCTCTGTGACAGCACATGGAAAGGCAAGAGTGGCGGGGACGGCTCCAGTGCTGCTAATTCATGTGCTTGTACTTGTTAAGGACAGTAAATGAACCTGACTTTTTACTTTAAAAACTTAGGCTGTCACAGCAGCTACTTAGCAACTTCTAAACATTTTTAAAGCATATAGAACTAGCAAGGCACACAAGCTATTAAAGCTGGCAAATGCACGAATGCATTTCGCAAAACCACTTTTCAATTTGTTTAGCACATGCAATGCCCCTCTTGCTTTTTTCCCCCCAAAAAAGCTGTCATCTCAACACTTCCTTTCCTTTGTACAAGTTCAGTGACAGCAATACCCACCTTCTGCATTGTATAGGAACATGGCTAGTAAAGCTGATCAGCAAAACTTTGCCACTTGGCAAGGTAAGCCACCACTAGCATATCTGCAAGAGCCAAGCAGCATATAAGGTCCACTGTGTCTAGTGTACCAGTGTGGCAGTAGCTCCCTGCTCCTAGGACATTTGGAAGCTACCACCACTAAAACACTATGTGCATCTCCTTCCTTCCCGACCCACCTCACACAGTGATTTTGAATATGTGTTCAACCTTTCATCTCCTTGTTTCTTGCTTTCCCTACTCTGCCAGACTATCTTAAAACTAAAGACAGAGAGAAAAGCCTAGAAGGAATCTAGTATGACCAGGACACACAAACTTGCACTGAAGAATTGTAAGAAATGTGATAATGTGCTCTCTTTAGCTACAAGGAAAAGATTGCAAGAATGCATCAATAATTTTTTTTTAACATGGCAGAAGGAGTGAAAGTTGTTCCTTACATAGCTACAGCTATAGAGGCAAAATAGGAGTGGCAGCATATGACAACTGTTTGTAATTTCAACTGCTGATGACAATTATGCTGTTGTAAAAAAAGGTGCTTACAAATAAAAAGACTAAAACAAAAAAACACCACACCAGGAAGTCTAGATAGAATCTGAAAGAAACTTTATGTAGGCATCAGCTAAACACTTTGTATCCCTAAGTAGGGTTACATTTGTCAAACAAGCTCCTCTACGTCCTTCCAGCAGTGCTGGGAGCAGATCTTTCCAAAACCAAGGTGAAACATAATCAAGACACTCACTTGTCATGTTTGCTGCTTACGTTCTCCACATTAATTACATCAGCTATGAAGATGGGAGAATTTGAAAACCAGGTTTTTTTAATGTGAAGGTGGCTGAACATGCAAACAATCTGTCCAGGGAGGGTGTCTGTATCTTTGGAGATACAGATACAGATACTCAAAACCTAACTGGACACAGTCCCAAGCAGCCCGCTCTAGGTGACCCTGCTTTAAGCAGGGGCGTGAACAACGCAATCTCCAGAGGTCCCTTCCAACCTCCATCACTCTGTGATTCTATGACTGGGTGGATAAAAACACAGCCCAAAATAACACAGTAATGTGGCAGGGAGAATCTGGAAGTTGACTGAAACCCAGTCCCCAGAGGCAGGGGCACCTCATATAAAACTCCCACTGAGCCAAAATAATACTGAGCTTGAAAAACCTATTTGCGTCACAAAGAGGACAAGAGAAGAACCTGAACTCCACCAGTCCTTCACGGCTTTGTGAGATGGACAGAACAGGATCCTACCTAGAAAGACTGGTGACTAAATGGAAACAGTCTCCCAAGAGGCTCCAGTTCTGCATACCACCCAAATTCATTGCAGATTTTTGGACCACAGATTGCAGATCTTCTATTATTCTCTTACAGATTTTTTTCATTGCAGCTTTACTTAGTTACCGCTAGTCAGAAAAAGCTAAAAGTACGGACTTTATACCAGAAAAGATAGCAGGCAGGCATTTTGGAGTCTGCCAGTAAGATTATCCATTGCCAGAAACAAACTTTGTGGCTAGTCAAAAACCAAACAAATTAACCCCCTAAACCCCTACATACTAGTCTTAACTGCCAATTATAAAGACTGTCCTTATCTTCCACTTCCTTTTGTTCTCCCTGAATCAGCAGCTCCAAGCTTTCTTTTCTAAATACTATTGGGAAAGAGGAGGTAAATGGGGATAAATCCATACTTACACCACATTAACACAGATATAAGCAAGCTCTGAGGGTTACCACATAGATCTTCAAACTTTAACATCACAGGATGACAGTCATTATTTACAACTGCGAGCTTTGTACACCATGACAATCTTCCACTGTGAGAACAAGCTGACAAGCATGGCCTTTGCATTGAGTTATAGAAAGCTTTAGAAACCAGCAATAATAAATCCTAGCAAAATCTGCTTTCAAAATGGTACTTTTTCCTGATTTTTAACAAACAGCAATAAAAGTTTCTAGTTTTTTATTTTCCCATCAGGAATTTAAAAACTTCACTAGCCGTTTACAAGGGTAAAGAAATATAGGGCAATTATTCCCAAGTTATTTTTAAATAGCCAAGAAAAGTAGATTATGGTATTCTTGCTATTTCATCTGTAGCAGCCCCTTAATCTATCCACAGGTGCTTCAAAGAATCCCATTTCCTCAGACAGCAAATTGTTGCTGCTACAGGTAATTGAACCTGGTGAGAACACAGCAAGATAGCGGAGACCATCCAGCAAGCGCACACACAAGTTTTGCCTTAGTATCCCGTAGAAGTAGCAGAGTCATTTCTGAATGCCACTAGGCCCCAACTAATAACCCGCCATTCAGACGCTCTTCCAGAGCTGAGGCTGCTCCCACACAAGAAACCTAATAATGTCCTTACTGCAGTTCAAGCTTTGGCATCAGAACACACAAAAGCAGCCCATGCCTGTTTGTGGTTTCAATGCAGCAACTTATTTGCTATACACAAGCAAGCTCTCCAACCACTTTTTGAAAGTGTAGGACATTGTTGAAGTTAATCACTTTGGATCTAAATATACAGCCTTAAAGTGAGAAGCCCCCAAGACTAGAACCTGGTGTTTGAGGGGTGTCTGTATGTATGCGCATGTATACACACAATACATACAATTGTACATATGCAAGTGCCATTTTTGTCACGCCTTCATTTCTGTGAGGTTACCTAGGAAAAGTGTCTGAACCAGACCTACACCTTACTAAAATTCTATAGCACGGCAAGGGAAAGAAAAGGTGAATTAATTTAGGCTGGTGAAAATCCTCTCTTTCCTAGGTTTGCTGTTTTCAGTGAGCTGTTAAAAAAAAAAAACAAACCCTTGACTCTACAGAAAACAATTCTCCAACCTCCTGTCTCTACCTCCAAAATCTCTTATTTGAGACCAAAATATTTTCCCAGCCCCAGAGGACCACATCACTGCACCTGAAGAACCAGGTCCCAACACAATGCTGCAGCAGATCAGATCTACAATGATGTAGATCTGATGTAGATCATCACTTACTAGATGCAACCAATTCCCAGCTAGTCTTCACTGAATAGTGCCATGCAGTCCTTCAGTGGGCTATATGGGCATGTCGGTATCAAAACCAGAGCTTTTGCAGTGGAACTGCCATTAGCCACAGTCATTTGTTATTGCAGTTCCTTGACAATGACTCTGATTTCTCTAAGAGGTGAGAACCACATGCTGGCGCATGCCTGTCCAACCACCTGCAACCACTTCTGACCATAACATCCCTCACCATTTCATAGACCATTTTAGATTTACATGCCAACAGGTACTGCCACAATGGCAAGTTTGATCACTAAATTAAAATGTCAAATTATGCAACACTTGTGCACATCCTCCCTTCAGGCTTAAGTGTCCCTTATACTTACACCGTTCTCCACAGCTGTTAACACCAAACACAGTTATCCAATGTGTTTGAGGTTCCAACTTTCAAGTTCAGACTTAGGCTTTGAACCTACAACCACTGTCAAACCTCAAGGAAGCCAGGATCTTGTAGGGCATAACTAAGATAACATAAGAAATAGAATGAGTTTAATACTAAGAACCTAAGAAGCAGCCAAAAACCAGCTTCTGGTACTGAACCATTCTTAAGCTTAAGTTTTGCCAGCTAAGAGCCCTCATGGAACACTTGCATTCATTATGTGAATACTAAGATTAATAGTGAGATAGAGGGTGTTATGCAAACGTACACCTTAGACAAGAAATACAGCTATATATGAAAGGGAACTGTTTTTCAGGGGCACTCAGGAGGCTAAAGAACTTGTCAAAAGATTGTAAGTATAAGAAGAAACTATTAAACATTTCTTAAGGGACTTTAAAAGGTGACTGTATCCAGCAACATGTAAATACAATAATATAAATCCATTTGAAATACAATTATACACATCCATGTAAACTGGCAAAAAACAGAATTCGGGGTCATAAGCTTAATCAAAACCACCGTAACCTGAAAATAAAACAGTTATTATTAACATTTGAACTCAAAGGGCAAAGCAATAGATGCCCTCCACTCCTCCCCAAAAAAGAGTAGAAGAACTACTAGTAAGAATTATCTTTTATACCCTGGCCCCTAGAGAATATAAACATATGTCAACCTGCTAATATTTGCTTTCCTGTGGCTGTTGTATTAAACTGAGCACAGCTTATCAAAAAGACAAAGAGGAGAATAAATCAGTGTTCCTGAAATGCAGAGTTTTAATCCTCCTAAGAAAATGACTATAACTCGGATCTAGAAGTTAGGGTTTGCACTGTTAAATATAACGAGTCTGTACCTAACCTTTTCAATATACATTATGTATAGCACTTAAAAAACAACCACAAAACCCTACTCCAGACCCAGAAGTAACAGATAAATAGCCAAACAACAATGTAAGAGAAAAGATAAACTTGGTAAAGATTACTTCTGCAGTCATTTGCCAGGGAGGTAGAAATGGTTTAATGGGTGGCTGTCGTGGTTTAGCCCCAGCCAGCAACTAAGCACCACGCAGCCGCTCGCTCACTTCCCCTACCCCAATGGGATGGGGGAGAGAATCGGAGGAGTAAGAGTGAGAAACACTCCTGGGTTGAGATAAGAACAGTTTAATAATTGAAATACAGTAAAATAGTAATGCTAATAGTAACAGTATAATAATGATAATAATAATAACAATATACAAAGCAAGTGATGCACAATGCAATTGCTCACCACCCGCCGACCGATACCCAGACAGTTCCCCAGCAGCGATCGCTGCTCCCCGGCCAACCCCCCCAGTTTCTATACTGAGCATGACGTCACATGGTATGGAATAGCCCCTTGGTCAGTTTGGATCAACTATTCTGGCTGTGCCGCCTCCCAGTTTTCTTGTGTACCTGGCAGAGCATTTGAAGCTGAAAAGTCCTTGACTAGCATAAGCAGTACTTAGCAAGAACTAAAACACCAGTGTGTTATCAGCATTCTTCTCATATTAAATCCAAAACACAGCACTATGCCTGCTACTAGGAAGAAAATGAACTCTATCCCAGCTGAAACAAGGACAGTGGCCCAACGAAAAACAGCAGTCATAAAGGAGCAGCCAGTTCAAAAAGGTAGTCAAGCAAAATTGTTCTGAGGAGAATCACACTAATACTAAAGTCTAAGGCAGGGGTTTTCTGCAGCTTCTAAGTAACCCAAGTTACAATTAATTCATCTAATCAAAGCAGCCTTCATAGGAGTTCCTGAGAACATTTCTACTGTTACCAAAGGTCTTTCTGACACTTAAGAACAATTCATGAATTAAATATTTTTAATACATGAGCATGAAAAAATATCTCCACACATCTCCCTGAATTGCACATGTGAACACTGATAATTCTTAGACAGATGAGTTTTACACAGCAAAAAGTAATAAAATGTACTTTATTCCAGTGTATAGCCACACAATTACTACTTACTGATCTCCTTCAGACTGGTGCTAACGAAAACAGTCAAATGATCAAAACCACAGGCTGATTACAGCAAATGTTACTAGCAGAAAAGTGCTGAGCTCCAAAAAGCCCAATAGCTCTTCCAGAAAATAGTAATAAAAACAGACTCACACAACAGCATACTTGGTTGTACACACAGTATCCCCCCCAGAAGGTAATAAGAGATACACAGTGTCCTAATCTGTTCCAAAGCAGCAAAATATTAGACCTCTATGATTAGACTACTACATGTTTTTTATGTTAGATGCTAATAGTATCAATACACAATCTCCCTACCTCATCTGGTTTCATTGCTCATAATTAAAAACCATCTGAATTAAGGTTTGAAACATGTCAGTGAAATACTGTGCCACCATTCCCTTGCCATTATCATCATACTTCTATCAATCCTCTATGCACCAGAAATACTGTTTTGTATTTAATGTGTGTACCTCTACCTCAGATACAAGCTCAAAAGTGTGAAATACTTTACATACATGATTTGCAATAAAAATACTGCAAGTACTAAGCAGGTTCCTCTGTTTAGTCTGCATTTCACAGAGCACCAGCTGTTTATCCACACAGCCAAATAAAAAACTCAAGTAACATGCAATCCCCAAAACATCCCTTGTTTATCATTCCAGCACTGGGATTTTCAAACATCTAGGTATTAAAAACAATTAGCTGATGAGAACTGTAGGATTTAAAGTGTGAGGGATTAACAAATTAAACATTGTTGAAGACTGCAATGATAAAAAACAATAAAAACCAAGACACACAATAGTGCAAAATAAAACAACTTCAAATTTAAAACTAAATTTTTCTATTTTTACACAAAGAAGTACATGTCATGATAAGAATTTCTGCTGCATTTTTAAAAGTACTAAATAGCATACTTTGCACCAAGTACAGTAACAGACTATTTTATGTAAAATGAAAACCAACTTTGTAAGAAACTGCTGCCCTTTAAGAACATACCCATTTAATGATTCATTTTATTTAAAAAAATGCACCCTGAAGTAAAAGAGCTCTCATGCCACCCGAATCATATCTAAATTCCTGCAAGTTTCACTGGGCCTATTGGCATTATATAGAAGGCATATTCTTAAATCTGTTAGAACTGGCTTTAACTCACCTTTCCGGAGTTTCAGCATGTAAGTAATTTCAAAACACGAACAGAGGTTTGAAATCTCTGTCTCATGCGGTAGCAGGACGGCAGGCAGCTCTATCCTAAATGAACTGCCACCCTGAGATTTTATAGGGCCCCAATTCTTTTGCATGGGAAATTATGACTGATTTAATCTCGGGGACAGACTGTCAGTGCTCAGGTCAGCTCGTAATTCTAAGCAACATGTTCTCTCCCTTTCGTCTTTCTCTTATCAGTAAGAACTGGACTTTTCAGGTGTCATTTTACAGCAACCTGCAGATACAGCTGTACTGAGACGTGACTGCAAGAACTCACAGGTAAAGCACTGGGAAAGAATTTAAAAGCCTCAACAGTGCAAAAGTTACCAAAGGGGAAGGGGGGGGAATTTAATGATCAGTGAAAACTTCCAGAGAAATAAACTTTGCTTTCACACTTTGCTTTCACATACAGCTGTCACACTGCACTGTGACTGGGGGCAGGGGGGGCGGAAGCAAAACCTACAGTACATTAATACACACCAAGAGTAAAGGTCTGCCAACTCTGCACTGTGCAATTGGCAGGAACTTCTCCCAAACACAAGTTTGCAAACTCCTTGTCTTGACATCCAATATGCTAGCATTTCCGAATTTCATCTGCAAATTAGGACACCTATGTGCCTGTCAAGTAAGAGGTACCAGCTCCTGCTTGGAGGTTACATAGCACAGTGTCACAGAAGGTGCTACCTCAGAAAAAACACAGACTGACACGGGGCTTTCCAATTGTGAAGTAAGAATAAACAAAGTTAAGCATAAAAGCTTCCTGCTTAGGTAATGAATGCCAAGTTTTTATACAAAACACATTTTAATTTCAAACACAAAGCTAGGAATTGTGAAATGGATATGTCCTAAGGGTTAAAATGAATTGTTTGGCCTTTCCTACCAAAGAAAATATATCAGGTTGGGAACTTATTTGCTCTTCAAAATATATATTATGATTATGGATAAGCACTTGGCACAATTACCTTGAAAACATTTAGGTCCAAAAAGTATTTACTTGTAAGTTTAAGGAAAAAAAAAGGCTTATTTTGTGACATATGTTTTTATTTACTGAAAGTGTTTTGCTTTTCAGTTAGTGGTCCATGCAATTCCCAACCAGTGGCTAACTACAGAGATTTCCAAGATGCTCTGCATAACGTTCTAATGCTTTTTCAGCAAAAGATGGGCAAAAGTACAAGCCGTACGAAAAGTAATCACATTTAAAAGACATTAACTACAGGAGACCTGGGACTAGCAGTGGAACCACAAAACATTACAAGTATGCCATACATCTAGAAACCCATTCTTCCTTTTTATTTAAATATTATTTTACAAGTATTTTTTTCTTCCATGGAATACCTTCATTTTGAAGATAGCAAATGAAGGTATCTCCAATGAGCTATTTCAGTTCTACCTCAACCTTGAGAGAGAAAAAGGTGTCATCATTAAACTAATACTTTCATAGTAGAAATGGTTATTTCAGTACTGAGAAGCATTATTACTGAGGAACCCAAGAGAACTTCAATGATGAAAAATCTCAATGTATTCCTGAACTTCAATGAAGTTTTATTAACTCATATTTAGTATTCATTACAAGCACACTCCATTTTCTCTTAGAAAGTTGGAATACTGTTTTGAAAAATAATTCTGTAAGCTAAATCCAACTTCCTAGCATAATCACATTGAAATTCCATAATGATGAGAGAAGATCATAGAATCATAGAATCACAGAATGGTTTGGGTTGGGAGGGACCTTAAAGAGCATCTAGTTCCAACCCCCCTGCCATGGGCAGGGACACCTTAAACTAAACCAGGTTGCTCAAAGCCATCCAGCCTGGCCTTGAACACTTCCAGGGATGGGGCATCCACAGCTTCTCTGGGCAACCTGTTCCAGTGCCTCGCCACCCTCATCGTAAAAAATGTCTTCCTTATACCTAATCTAGATGTACCCTCTTTCAGTTTAAAGCCATTACCCCTTGTCCTATCACTACATGTCCCTGTGAAAAGTCCCCCTCCAGCTTTCTTGCAGGCCTCCTTGTCATGGTGCACACCCCCCCCCCCCCAATTCCTCTTTCTCTTCAAGGGCTTTACGATCTCAGGAATTCCAGGCTGCTGTTTTTGTGTAGCGAGTTAGTCAGTTAAGCGCCCCTTAACTGTACTAAAACTCCCACATGGCTGAAGCAGAGAGCGGCCCTGTCCTTATCAAAATCTTCGTATTATGGCTAACGAGGGGAGCAAGGACAAACAGCTACCCCTGACAGCCTTGAAACACAGTGGTATCATCGTTACTGGAATTCCAGCAACTACTGATCTGAACTGTGGCTCGGATGGAAATTTACTGGTGATTCAAGTCAATCACCTCACAATCCTATAAACAGCAGTCCTAAGTGAGGCCCTTTGAGCTCTCCTGCACTGCTGCAGGCTGCACCAGCATCTCCCTCTGAGCGAAACGCCTCTCAGAGCTAGCAAACTCTGAAAGTTTGCTACAACCAGAACTCCATTGCCGAAGACTGACAGTGGAGCCTGGGCTGAAACCCTTCACTCCTCGAGGCTCAACCCTCGCCCGCTGAGAAATGCCAAGACATTAGACATGAGTATTTCACTGAACTCGAGGGGAATTTTTAACAGATATACTATTATATATATGCATTCATGTTTGTGTGTATGTATGTGTGAATCAGTTTAAGTAGTCTGTAGATGCACGATTTAATTTCAAAGTGAGTCTTATACTACTGCATTATCCTTATTCCTATTAAACTGTTGACCAAGTCTGAGACTAAGAGTGGGCCCAGCCACACCTAGACTCCTCTCTGAAAAGGAGTTTAGAAAGCAAGGAGGTCTATTCTGAACCTCGTGACTCAACAGGAGCGTGCTCCTTATCCCCTACATATGCGATCCCTTTGTGAATCATTCCAGCTCAGTGTAATTTAATTTTCCTTTATGCACTTCCATGTAGTAATAGAGTGAACCTTGCCATCTTTGAATCTGTAACTAAGTCACTGTTTTGATCAATTTTGTCTAATCACTTTGTTAATCATTGATGATTGAGTGCTATTAAAAATATCACAATCAAATTCTGTGATTTGCTACAAGTAAATTCTAAACTGCTACTAAAACAAATTGTGTTAAGTCATTCATAATAAATTGACATAATCAGCAGGATTCACAAACCTGCATTCGTGACACCCCTTCAGGTACTGGAAGGCTGCAATAAGGTCTCCCAGGAGCCTTCTCTTCTCCAGGCTGAACAACCCCAACTCCCTCAGCATTCCTTCATAGGAGGGGTGTTCCAGCCTTCTGATCATCTTCGTAGCCCTCACCTGGGCTCACTTGAGCAGGTCCATGTCCTTCTTATGTCGGGGGCCCCAGAGCTGGACGCAGTACTGCAGGTGAGGTCTTACCAGAGCAGAGTAGAGAGGCAGAATGACCTCCCTCAACCTGCCGGCCACACTTCTTTTGATGCAGCCCAGGAAACAACAGGCTTTCTGGGCTGCAAGCGCACATTGCTGGGTCATGTTGAGCTTCTCATCAACCAACACCCCCAAGTCCTTCTCCTCAGGGCTGCTCTCAATCCATTCTCCACCCAGCCTGTATTTGTCCTTGGGATTGCCCTGACCCATGTGCAGGACCTTACACTTGGCCTTGCTGAACTTCATGGGCCCACCTCTCAAGGCTGTCAAGGTCCCTCTGAATGCCATCCCTTCCCTCCAGCGTGTCGACTGCACCACACAGCTTGGTGTCATCGGCAAACATCCTGAGGATGCGCTCAATCCCACTGTCCATGTCACTGACAAAGATGTTAAACAGTGCCAGTTCCAATACCGACCCCTGAGGAACGCCACTTGTCACTGGTCTCCACTTGGACACTGATCCGTTGACCGCAACTCTTTGAGTGTGACCATCCAGCCAATTCCTTATCCATCGAGTGGTCCATCTGTCAAATCCATGTCTCTCCAATTTAGAGACAAGGATGTCAGGTGGGACAGTGTCAAATGCTTTGCACAAGACCAGGCAGATGATGTCATTTGCTCTTCCCTTATCCACCAACATTGTAACCCCATCATAGAAGGCCTCCAAATTTGTCAGGCACAACTTGCCCTTAGTGAAGCCATGTTGACTGTCACCAATAACCTCCTTATTTTCCATGTGCCTTGGCATTGTTTGCAGGAGCATCTGCTCCATGATCTTACCGGGCAGAGAGGTGAGACTGACTGGTCTGTAGTTCCCCTGGTCTTCTTTTTTTGCCCTTTTAAAAATAGGGGTTATGTTTCCTCTTTTCCAGTCAGTGGGAATGTCATCAGACTGCCATGACTTCTCAGCTATGATGGATAGTGGCTTAGCAACTTCCTCCACCAGTTCCCTTAGGACCCATGGAGGCATCCTATCAGGTCCCATGGACTTGTGCACCTTCAGGTTCTTTAGATGGTCTCAAACCATAAGATAACTAAGATAATCATAAAGAACAGCAGTGTCACTATGCTCAAAGGCTTTTGCAAAGATCTGCTTACCTGCGTACTGCTGTAGAAAACATCTTATAATCCTAATCATATGGATAGTTTTCAAGAGAGAATCCTGCATTACCTGCCAAGAGCTCTGCCTGCAGAAAGAGCATCACTGCTTGAAAGCCTGAAAGTAAGTGAATATGCACTATGATAGACAGCATCATCTCCCACATTATCATTCACACAATTTTTGCCTCTAGTGAAATGAAAAACACAGAATGTGTTTTCACACAGAAAGAACTGATTCTTACCAAAGCTGCAGAACTTCATTCCTGTTACAATTTTTTTCATAAATACAGGCTTGGGCCGATAAAATTGCAGGTTAAATAGAACCAGTGTAAATATGTTTGAAAGAAATTAATTTGAGTTTAATTTAAAATACATACGCAATCACCACTACTACCAGCAAAAGAAACTATGTTCAGACAGCGAAGTCTACTCTCCCCAGCCACCAAGAAAAAAACCCATAACAATTCATTTTCAGGCACAGGTTATTTTCCTATTTACAGTTCAGAACGTTATCTAGAGAAAGTTAATCATCCCTGTGTTATTTCATATTACGAGTCTATTAGAAGACTGAATATTAGAAGATATTATGTACAAAATAGTGACTATTCAATCAACTGGAAAAGGACACCTTTTTAAAAGGATATTTGAGAAAAGCAAAATCACAGCTAACAAAGCTGGCCTTTATGTTTTGATTTTTGTTTAAGAGCATGTATACTTAATTTGTACTACTTGAGTTAAAGAGGCCTCAAATTTAATTTTTCCTAAGACAAAACTTAGAAGAAACAACTTATTAAACACACTGTCAAATCTTGTTTCTTTTTCCTTCTTTTTTGGACAAAACCCCGTAACTTTAACATATCTGCAACATGAACATTGCTGTGCTAAGCACAGACTAGAAAACACTACATAATTATATTTTTACCACTTAACATTTTTTCACACTGCTTTTGATAATACTCGCTTTAAATGTGTATGTTTTAAGTGGAAAGTGCTCCTTTTCTGTGCTCTCTTTTCAACCCTTTTTTCAACTTTTCAGTTTTCAATCAGTGAAAAATTTGCAAACAGAAGTGATGGAAAATCATTTCAAAGTCTCCTATGCTGCAATTACCACTCTGGGTTAACTACACAACAGTGGAAACTGGGATGTCCAAGAAATTGTAGTATCATTCTATGACTCTGATGTAAATAAACTCGTATTTTACAGCTTTTTCACAACAGGCTGCCATATGTTGGCACATTCATTTTTCAACCATATCTTACAGTACTTTTAGCACTGACATTGCAAACTGCTTGCATATGAAGACTTCATAAGATGCAATGTTCATTAAAACAAACTGAAGCCAGAGAAAAGTAACATAGTCAAGGTAAACTGCCTCCTTGCTGGATAATACAACATGCACTCTGCATGCAAAGAAAGCTATATCTACAGCTTTTGGAAAACAAATTCCAAATGAGTTCTGATCCCTTTTTGATGTTTGCAAATGAAGCTGCATGCTTAGATAACTATCCAAATTAAAGAGATTAAATTAAAGAGAGTACATTTACAATGTTAGGAAGTGGCAAAATCAATCTCAAGGGCTCTGAAGGTACATTTTAAGCAAACAGTTCTTGAGGCAACAATTTGTATACTACTACTCCTCATAAAAAATGATCTAACTTGCTTTCCTCAGTGGAGGAAATCATTAGACCTGGAACCAATTTAGCTAAAGTAAAAAGTAAAACATAACTAAAGCTTGTATTTAGTATTTCACTGCATAACCTAGAGCTAAACTATTTCCCATGACAATATTTTAGGTTTTATGTTTTATTCTTTCCAACAGAAGCACTCTTTCAGAAGCATTTGTTTGTTCAAATTGACCATCTGCTCTTACAAATCAAAAAGGAAAAAAAATAATAGTGGCTTTACATGATTCTCTCACTCAAGTGGAAGCCAAGCACTGATCTGTCATGGATCAGCACTTGCTAGACATAAAATCAACATCTATTACTTGGAGAGGTTTTCTGTTTATGTAGTGGGAAAAAAAAAGTGACTTGGTGACACACAACAGACTTTGCTAAATATTGTTTTGACAAAAATGTGCATTTAATGGTAGCTATGAATCCATAAAGATGTGATACAGCCACCCTTAAACCATGAAAAGAAGGTAAAGGAGTAGCATACAGCAGTCCTCGCCTTCTTTGGGTGTTTTCATTCATACTAGGTTATTCTGGAGGTAAACGGAAAGCTGGCCAGCTAGATACATTTATGAATATTACAGATTATTAAAAAATAGTAGATCATCATTTTATCATAGAATCATAGAATCGTTTAGGTTGGAAAAGACCTTTAAGATCATCCAGTCCAACCATTAACCTTACATTACCAAGTCCACACTAAACCAGTCAAGGGTAGACTAGACCAAACCATGTCCCAAAGTGCCACGTCTACCCGTTTTTTGAACGCTTCCAGGGATGGGGACTCCACCACCTCTCTGGGCAGCCTGTTCCAATGCTTCACTACCCTTTCCGTAAAGAAATTTTTCCTAATTTCCAATCTAAACCTTCCCTGACGCAGCTTGAGCCCATTTCCTCTCGTCCTATCGCTAACTACATGGGAGAAGAGACCAGCACCCACCTCACTACAACCTCCTTTCAGGCAGTTGTAGAGAGCGATAAGGTCTCCCCTCAGCCTCCTCTTCTCCAGACTAAACAACCCCAGTTCCCTCAGCCGCTCCTCCTAAGACCTGTGCTCCAGACCCTTCACGAGCTTCGGTGCCCTTCTCTGGACATGCTCCAGCACCTTAATGTCTTTCTTGTATTGAGGGGCCCAGATCTACTTAAACTATATGAGCAAAATGTGATTGTGATATTACAGGGCAATATATTAATAAATTTGAACAGTGAAACAGGTCACTCAGTCATAGCAAAGACTGTATGAATCACAGCAAATTAGACAAAATGAACATAGGCACTATTGGGTTTGCTTTGTGCAGATGAAACAATTTATTGCTTAGTTCACCCAGCCACTGCTGCTCAGAGAGAAATTTAACCAGGAGTCAGGCTTTGGTTTTAAGTTGTAGTTCCTCAGTACTTCAAAATCAAAGCTTGCAATGTATAATCTCTCACGTTCATCTATGTTCGCTCAGTGCCCAGTACTTTGTACACAGTGTTGCTGCCTAATGGGGGAGCTGTGGAATCCTGAACGCTTATTTTAAACTAGTCCTTGTATTTCAGTTTCAAAGCAGAAAGATTTACTACTCGATTTAGTTCTTTCCACTAATATTAGGCAAACAAAGTAACTTACACAAAGAACAACGAAGCAAAAAAGGTAAAAGAAAGTAATCTGAAGGCAATCCTAACAAGATTCACTTAGCAGTTAACAGAAGATTTAATAGCATTGTCACAAAAATATAATTGTTCATTTCTTCATTCTTTCAGAAGGGTAAAGATGATTACATTACACTACTCATTAACCTCCCTTTTAAGTAAAACAATCACTTCAGAAAATTCTAATTTTGCCTTGCCTATTATGCTATTATTTCCTTTGGAAACAAGGCCAGATAGGATGAAATTAAAAAAAATATTCAGTTATCTTCCTTTATGATAGCAGTCACAGAAAAAAAATCCAATTGTATTGTCTCCCTTATTTTGTCCTGTTGTTTTCTTCAAGGAATATGAAGAATGAATATTAGCTACCTCAGAAAACGACAGCACACCAAAAAAACAAAATGGTCACCAATAAGATGTTGCTTTATAGAAGAATTGTGGGGATGCCACCTTATTCCTTTCACTGGATTACCTTTTAGGGACCTTACAAGTAGCAAAACAGTCTCAACACATCATGTTTTCATCTTTTCACTACTAATCTCTCCCCTCCCAAACTAGTGCTTCATGAGTTTGGTACACCAGGTAATACAAAACCAAAGGCAACAAAGCCTTGTGATCCTTTTCCTCCTCAAAACATTGTGGTTGTTTTATCTTACAACAACTGCTACTGGTTGTCTAGTAACTGCTACACCTTTGAACATTAAAAAAAAAAAAAATTCTGTGATGTTTTGATAATGATGACATCAACCAGAAACACAACAGTTCTCCCAAAATGAAGCACAGAGCATACTGAAGTTGGAAAACAACTGCCATTTGCAACTAATACCTAGTGAAGACAAAAAAATGGTTTTTGCACAAAGCACTGGCATTCAATGATAATTTTGCTAAACTTCCAAACAAAGGAATGTTATCTTAATACAATCCTTAAAACATTTAAAATTGCACAATGATGTCAAGAGAAAGATTTAAACTGTTCTATTCAAGGAGCAGAAAGGCTGTTTTAATTAAAAGGTACACGGGGAGAATTCATAAATTATCATCTGATAGCTTCAACATGCCTTTCTCAGAAATAAAATCCAGTTCAACTAAAATTACTGTCTTGATGCACATACTGATGAGTAAAAACCTAAGCAAAGGTTTGAGTTAGTTGCTGTAAATTATGACTGGTTTTGCCACCCAACATGTTCATCCAGGGACCGGCCTACCTTCAGCCCTGCAAAATCAGGTTCTCAATATTAAAGCACATCGAGTTTTTCTAATTTAAAAAAGGATGCTACCTTGATCCAACTATCTGTAATGTGATTCAGAAATAATTAAGAATGAAGAACACAGCACTGGTAGAGCTATTATTACACATGCTTACATTATCTCTGGACTTCATTATGCCAGTCAGCCATGCACAGTCCAAACAGTTTACAAATATTCTACAGCTGCCCATCATGATGAAGCTTGTGGCTACTGAAACTGATTCGCATCAAGTATTTGCTCAGATTAACTTCTAAACAAATGGATTATCTCATTTACTCTTAGAAACTGTAGTACACGATCAGAATCTCAAGACATAACCAGCACTCGTTCATTGCATCAGTTTTCTCCAGAGCCAATTTTGGGAATCCTGTGTTAGCAAACTACTAAAACAAAATGAACAAGAATTAACCACATTCATGTCAAAATATTCTTCAAACTAAGACAGTCTTGTCTCTTTGCAACTACTCAAGTTAGATTTGTTTTACTCTATTTCTTCTTGGTATTAATTTTTGAACAGATAGGAAACAAAAAGAACAAATTTACCAGGTAGATAAGCAGAGGGATTCCTCTTTTTTTTTATAAAATCTGTTCACAGAAGCCAGCACAGATACAGTAAATATGTCTGACAAAGGCAGGCAGACAGCTTAGAGGAGAAAGGCTGCAGAAAGGCAAGCAATCACTATCAGATACGCCCTCATGACTTAGGATATAAGCACTCCTCTAGCGTATGTATCCTGGGAAGATAAACCAAGAGCCATTATTGACAGTTAACAGTGAGGAGCTGAGGCACAGCAGCAGTTTATCTCACGTCTGTATTTGCAATGAATTATGGAGTTACACAAGCTAAGATGCCTTGACTGTGCCCTCCAACACACACATGGGTTCAGTTACAGTCACTTTCACTGATTAACTCAGCTCTGTCTCAGCCCTTAAGGTTTTCCCCAGCCTTTCATTCACCACACAGATCTGGTTACTGACAGTATTAAAAATGATGCATAAAACCCATATTCAAAATGGAAGAGTAAAATGGTTTTGGTAATTACAACCCAGTGAGAGCTACAGAAGAAAACTGACAAACCAATATGCAAAGCCATTAGTGTGCTGAGAAAAAAATCCTATTCGCTCTAGATGCTCAGTCTTGAGCCTCTTTGAGCTCATATTAAATCCAAAGATGTTTATTTTGGACTAATTTATACAGTCTGCTGGTTTAGATTAACATGGACAGATCTACTAAGGACTTTGGTAAGAGGGACTCTACCATCACTAGACTGATATAGATATATTTCCTTTCTCCGCATCTTTCTGACTTGTCCAAATTCAGATTGGTTTCATCACAGACAGGTTTCTTACTCATACACAACTACTCAAAAACAGTAAGTTGCATTTTACCACATCCATGAATGTCAGCCTGCCCAGTGCCATCAAAAAAATTAACTGTGCTGACACATCTAGAACTTTCCTATTCTCAGAGAGATTAAATTCTACTTCCTGTAGAAATGTAATGACTTCTTTTAAGGAAACAAAAGGTCCAAAGAGATGTCTTGCTACTGCAACAAATGCCACAAAGTGCTTCATCTACCTGTATGGAAGTTCCTGGTTCAATACTCCTGAGTCAAAGCTCCTGCCCACACACCCAACTATAAGTGAAAATGTAAAACTGGACTGTTTCATTCTAGATTGTAGCTGAATATATCTACAAATGCATTCTTTTTTGGCAGAACTGGGAAGACACTGAAATCTGTCATAGTCTTGTCTGGTCGGAGATTTTCCTACTTCCAGTCAGGAGTCAATGTACTGCCAGCCTACCATCTTTATATAATTTCTTAAAACTGTTGTGGATTACCTCCCCAGATGCATCACTCTCCATTATACAAGCCCTAAAAAGACCAGCTGATCTATCTGAACCTGGCTTATCACTGAGAACTGACTCTGCCTGTCAAACATGCCCCTCCACACCCAGCCATTATAGTGATGCAGGCTGGAAGAAAATCCACTTGAAATGGCCTCACCGGACCTTCAGCAGGACCACGTGAGCTCACCCCCACAGTTCAGAGTCTGATGGTTATGTGTTCATAAGCAGCATTATCTTCCCCATGCTTAGAGGTTTTGCATTGAAGCTTTATTCACAATCATAATTTAAGTATTTATTTATAAATTATTATGTCCTCTAATAAGCTACCAGGAAAGGAATACAACTTTTGTCCTCTTAGCAATTAAATTTGTTTTGTTTGGTTTTGTTTTTAAAAAATGCCCACTTCTCCCAGCAACAAATCCCTTTTAATTAAGAGTTTTTAATGAGGTCTTTATTTAGGAACCCATAATGTCTGCAATGGGGTCTGTTCTGCAAAAGGTCTCAGTACTATGGAACAACCTGAGCTCTATCCAAAGTCTTCAAGCACTGTCAAGAGGGAAACCCTGACCCATCTGACTGGGGGCAAGGGGGGAGGAGAAGAAAAGCAAAAAAAAGAAGAAAATAAAAAAAAAGAAGAAAAGCATAAAAAAAAGAAGAAAAAAGAGAGCAGGGAACAGGTATGCAAGGGTAACAATGAAAATTTATGCTTAAAACAAAACAAAAAAACCCCACAGCTATTTCCCAGTATATTTCTCAAGAAGAATCAAGATTTCAAAATATATTATACCCCCCTTTTATAAGCACACCACTGCCATGCATGTGCATGGGCACAGTGAAGAAAAAAAAAACCACTTATTTGCCTCAACTAGGAAAACAGATGGCTGAAGAGGGATGTAACAGGTCTGTAAAACCAGTAGAGGCATGGGAGTGAGTGAATAGATGCTGACAGCCTGTTGTCTCTTTCAAAACAAATATTGAGAGCTTTAAAATAAGGGGAATAGGCCAACTGAAAACAAAAGGACGTGGTTTTGGAGACAGAACACAGGTAAGCTGTCCACCTCCTGCCACAAAATGCTGCAGATGGCAGAAGGATGCTAGATAAATGCATGGAAGAGGAATCCATTGAGAGTAGTTGAAAACTCAGAATCCCAGTATGGCGCAGGAAGCTCCTGAGACAGGAGCAGTTGGAAGCTGAGAGTACAAGCTATGGAAAGAAGTCATGTTTATGCCACTCTCGCGCATCATTCCTTGAAGATCTGTTTTCTGATGACAAAACATTGCTGGATGCATGGTAATCCAGAAAAACCACCTTTTTTCCTATCACGTAAAAGATGAAAGAAATAGCTAAATTTGCAGACAAGAAGATACATTTTTACTTTTCATTGAACAGAACTACATTCTTCAAAATACACTTTCTAAAGTACATTTGCAATATCTGGATGTACATACTTACATCCATATTCAAGAAAATATCCTAATTACTACCACAAACAAGTTACCCTTCTTACAGTATTACATATACTGGTAATGTCCCACCTAGGTCAGAACAAAGTTTTAGCTTGTTTATTGCAACAGCTAGTTACCAAAAAGGCTTGGTATTCCCCCAAGATGCATGAAGACCGCCACAGATGAGTGCTTTTGAAAGGTGTCTTCTTTAAAAGTATACTGCTTCTTCGACACGTTTGCAGTCTTTTTGTATGAGTGATTAATATTACTGCTCCACCTGAGGTTTTCCTTGATGGCTTTGCACTACAACAAGCAAGTAAAAGTACTTTTTAAAGAAGGAGACGCTGGCAACGGTGCAACAAGAACCAGCAGATGAACACAGACAGGAGTCAAACTTACCTTTGCCCTTTAAAGTTATAACATTACAGTTGCTCACAATTTTAAACTTGGACTCAAATATTGGACAGGTTTGCCCTCAAAACAAACCAACAGCCTCATTTGACTTCGTGGCTAATAGGGACATGGGATTTCACTCGAATTTCTCCATCAAACCTAAGTCTTAAGCTAGCCAAAAGCTTTCCTTTGAGATAGCTATGAAAAATGTTTTCATCTAAATAACTCAAAGGTTGCAGAAATCCAGACTCCAGAACCAAGCCTCTCAAGGCTGGTCATCCATGGGCTCTCCCCACCATGACTCAACAATGTTGACCAAGCTGGCCACAGGAACGCAGCCAGGAGTTACCTAAGGACACCGCCCTCAGTTAAAAATTTCATCTCATCTCTGATACAAAGATATTCAGACCCAATTTCTAGATGCAGCAGCTCCTTATGATTTGCCTACTAGGTTCTATCTTTCCATTTACTTTCCTGAATCCTTTACTAAAATCACGATAAGAATCTGCTATTCCTTGTTCAAAAACCTATAAAATTATGCTTGACCCCAAACCATAAGTATTATTTGTATATTCTGCTTTACGTTCAAACAGCCAGCCTGTCCAACAATTCTTTCAATTTGCACAATGTACAATAATCATAGCTGTACACTGCTGCATATAACTGGAGAAGGTGTGGTTTACAATTATTTCAATAAGAAAAAATATAAACAGAGTGATAATGCAAGTTTTTTGGTGGGGGGGGGGGTTGTTAGTCCTATGTTTTTCAAAACAAACTGAATTGTTCTCATGCTTACCTCTTCTTCTTGTAAAACCAGTAAATTAATATAAAAAAACACACACAGTGTTTCCAGTTAAAGCAAAGCAACATTGCATAGTATGTGATATCTCAAAAGCAGAGGAGAAAGTGTGAAAACAGTAAATATTATGACATTTAAATTGCTTAAAGGTAGAGCATTATAGTGAAGAAAAGTAAATTAGAATAAAAGTTCCTTTCCAATCTTTCACGACATCAGCAGCACAGATAAAACATTGCACTAGAGTTTTTAATAAACAATTCTTATTTCTTACAAATATTCACTGCAAAATCCAAAATCCAACAGACATCAGTTTAGACTGTTGCATCAGTCAACCACAAATTTCTACACAGGTAAC
Source organism: Pelecanus crispus (assembly GCF_030463565.1). Taxonomy (NCBI): domain Eukaryota; kingdom Metazoa; phylum Chordata; class Aves; order Pelecaniformes; family Pelecanidae; genus Pelecanus; species Pelecanus crispus. The sequence goes on from NC_134676.1 coordinate 41,965,556, forward strand.
AGGCAAAGGCCATAGGAAACCAAATATATGGCACTGAGGGTGAGTCAGTATTTCGGATTTTCATTTTATATCAGTTTCACGTTAAAATCATTTTGTAATTCAGCACTGAGAGCAGCCTGTTTAAACTTAGTTTCTGATCTACAGTTTTGTTCAGTCTTCCCAAAAACTTACTGTCTGAGGCCTGGTTGGTTATGTGGTGTGGTATGTTACGCAAGCTGCTATACCTTGAGCCGTCTGCAGCAGAGATGAAGGCAGAGTCTCTAGTAAGGGAGTGTTAGCACTAGTACACGGTACCACCAGCTCACTGACTCACGGCACTACAGACGCAGACTTCTCCTCTGTCACTGGTTATAGCAAGAGAAAAGCTGTTCCCACACTGGGAGCTTGGACACCTGAGAGCTTCTGCATCGAGCTGTTTGGGCACAAACAGCTGTCACAGAAAAATAAATCTTTCCTAGACTGAGGCCGCTTCACCTTAGTTTAAGATTTGGTATTATTAGATGGTTTCAAGTTTCTTGTTTTCTTTCAGCTACTGCTATGGGCTTCGTTTCCTCCTCCGGCCGGTATCAGAGCAGCAGGAACTGCTATCGTAGGTGTGTCTGGCCTCTGCGTGCAGCTGCCAACAGCTAGAAAGGCTTAAACCTGTCAACCTCATCTGCACCAGAGCTCTCACCGACACCTCCGCCAAGCTGAATTACCGCCAGCGAAACAGCACTCATTGAAAAAAAAAAAAGTGGTTGATGGAGGAAATGATGCCCCTGGAGCGGAGGAGCCTCACCAGGAGGCCTTCAGCACAGTGCTGGGGACACCGGTGCCAAGGGCCACCCTGCTCCTGCAGCCACGGGACGGGCCAGGCGTCCGGGCCAGGCGTCCGGGCCAGGCGTGCGACACCGTCTCCTCAGCTTGCGGCTGTCACTCACCAGGCCTTACCACGGCACCACCGTACCTAACGCCACAGCCCCCCCAGTGCTGGGCACCTCTGGGTCTGCTTTGGTTTCTCGCGGAAAGAAACACACACACGCAGACACAGACACAGACACACATACACAACACACACACACACACACACAGACACACACACACAGACACAACACGCACACACACAGAGACACAGACACACACAGACAGACAGACAGACCCCTCACCCAGGCAGCCTCGGCGCACAGGGCTATGACAACCCGCCACTCCGCCCCAGCCCTGCCGCGGGCAGGGAGCGCCGCCTCAAACTTTAAGTGAGCCGCGCTGCCTGCGCCGGCAGGAGACCCCCAAACCAGCGGACCCCCGCCGGGACGAGGGGTCTCCCCGCCCCGAGGCAGGCGGCCGGGCCGAGGCGGGCGGCGGCAGCCCGCACTCACCCAGCAGCAGCAGCTTCAGCTCCCGGCGGGCGTCCCGCTTGTCCCGGCGCAGCTGCCGCTCGATCTCCGCGCTGATCCGCTGCGACTCCTTCTCCTCGGCGGAGAGGCAGCAGCCGGCCATGGCCACCGGCGCCCCCGGCTCCCGCCGCCGGAGGGGAGCGGAGAAAAGCCGTCCGCCAGCCGCGCCCCGCCGCGGCAAGGGGCTGCCGCCTCCCCTCGCCTCGCCTCCCCTACCGCCGCCGGAGGGGCGGCGGGGGCCGGGGCGGGCAGGTGCCGCCTCCCGCCGCCGGTTAACGGTTGCAGGCGCGGGCGGGCCGCTGCTCCGGCGGGGCGGGAGCGACCCGGGGGGAGCTCGGGGGGCGCGGAGGGGGACACCTTGGCGGCTGCGGCGGGCCGGGGGGGCGGGAAGCCCAGGGAGCCGGTTACTGAAAAACAAAGTACAATGTTCCCCTGTACTCGGCGCTGGTGAGGCCGCACCTGGAATACTGTGTCCAGTTTTGGGCCCCTCAGTACAAGAAAGACATTGAGGTGCTGGAGCGTGTCCAGAGAAGGGCAACAAGGCTGGTGAAGGGTCTGGAGCACAGGCCTTATGAGGATCGGCTGAGGGAACTGGGGTTGTTTAGCCTGGAGAAGAGGAGGCTGAGGGGAGACCTTATCGCTCTCTACAATGACCTGAAAGGAGGTTGTAGTGAGGTGGGTGTTGGTCTCTTCTCCCAAGTAGTTAGCGATAGAATAAGAGGAAATGGGCTCAAGCTGTGCCAGGGGAGGTTTAGGTTGGAAATTAGGAAAAATTTCTTTACGGAAAGGGTAGTGAAGCATTGGAACAGGCTGCCCAGAGAGGTGGTGGAGTCCCCATCCCTGGAAACGTTCAAAAAACAGGTAGGTGTGGCACTCTGGGACATGGTTTGGTTTGGTCTAGTCTACCCTTGATTGGTTTAGTGTGGACTTGGTAGTGTAGGTTAATGGTTGGACTGGATGATCTTAAAGGTCTTTTCCAACCTAAACGATTCCATGATTCTATGATAAAGTAGGGAGCCCGGGGGCAGGGGGGAGCTCCCCAGAGCAGGGTGGGAGGTGGGCTGCCCTCGGTCAGGCAGCTCGCGCCTCCCTCTGAGGCCGCCGCAGGGCAGAGGGGTGACCTGAGAAGTTAGTGGTGTGAAATCCCGTATTTGGGACCTTCTTTCCCTTTTCCCGCCTAATACCGTTGCCTCTCGACGAGGATGGAAGCTGTGAAAGGGAGGGGGACATGCCTGCCTTTGGTGTCGGCAGATTTTCATTTTGGATGTGGGGGGTTTTTTGGGGTTGGTTTGGTTGGTTGGTTGGTTGGTTGGTTTAGGTTTTTTTTTTACTTGGCTGCATTTCAGTCCTTGCTTACATAGTTGAATCTAGCATCTAACTTGCTGGCTTGTATTTTGTAAGGAATACTGTCTCAGAAAACCTTTCCCACCTAAGCCATGCCTGCAGTAGTAAAACTAGTATCCTTCAGAGCAGCCACAAGGCACTAACACAAGGCTGCTCCAGGTGCCCTGTGGATGTCCCAGGAGCCTGCCATAGCTCATGGTGAGGCAACAGTTGCTTTGCTTTTGCCTGCTACAAGTAGTTCAAGGTCTGTGGTAATAACAGCTACGTAGCAATTAGCAGCATTATGACAAAGGACATCTTTGCTATTCCTTCATATAGAAAACACTGCTTACTAAAGAACAGTTACCACTGTCTCCTTTGAGGACACGGAACTGCAAGCAAGCTGCTTGACTACTGTAGCACCAAAGAGAAAGAGCTACATACTCACTTGTGCTGAAATTACAAATGCAACTCTATGCTGAGGGTGGTTGAGGTGGGAACTCCTTCAGGCTAGAGATCCCGTGGCTTCAGGACTTTTTTCAGTTCAGCCCCTTCTGTTCTCTGGGCAGAACCATCTCCATAGCTGTATTGGGACACACCTGCTAATGTAACACTTTGAGACTCATTTACAAGTTTGCAAATGGTGGAGAATATAATATTTATGACCTTCTAACTCCACTGAAGGTCTGCAAAATCATCACATGATTTTTAAATCTCTTTTCAAGGTTATTTCAGGTGTAGAAAGCATTTTTTTCGGGGTTTTTTGAGGAGGGACAGCAGGGAAGAAAGGTTTATTGCACAGGAGCTAGATCCTCAGGTTTATAATAACACCATGTATACATTAAAAATTAATTTTTCCCCAGCTCTGCTTTCTCTGCACGTGTTCAAAGTTTACTTATAGTTTGATTCTTTAGTTTGTCATCCTCCTATCACTTTTTTCTCTCCTGGTTTATTCTGAAGAAAACAAAACTTATAATGATACTTGAACTTTTGAACTTGCAGTGGTTTAAATGCATTTAACAACAAGCAACAAGCTTTTGACTCAAAGATTATGCAAGTGATAGGTGAAACCATTAGAAAATAGAAAGATAAGCAAATATTTATTTAAACAAGCATAAGTGGTTGATGTGTTTGTTTCTTCCCCATAGGCAGTTGTGTGTATTTATATTGCTAATGTAAAATATTTTTTTAAATCAAAGTTTAGTATTTCCAGGTCCATGGAAAACAATTGTTTCCACCTTTACCAATTAAATATATGAGACCAAGTAATTATAAAGCAGTTGCTTCATAATTTGAAAGCTAAATATTTTTGTGCTTTTTCGTGCTTGTAACTTTTTTAGAATACCTTCCTGACATAAGAAAGAATGCAGGCAGGTTTTAAAGATTCAGGATCTTCTGAGTTTGCTGATCCTGGAGTTTCATACAAATGTGGCTGTTCTTTGAATAGTGTTATTCATTGCTAGTGCAAGTAAATATTTGCCTTGTCTAATAGTATTTGATGACCAGTACATACAGTTTGAGATAAGTGTCAGAATCAGGGGGTTTTGTGAACTACAGAAAGGTGTACACAGCAGTACAATTCCCACTATACTAACAACTTTGAAAATTCACATCATATCTCTGTTCCCACATTAGGGTTGGCTCTTCAAGGAAAAAACTGAAAGTCCAAATTTATTCTTACTGTATATCTCTTACCTTTATTAGCATTATTCAAAAGCAAAAATAAGCACCTACAGAAGAGTTTCCAGGATTGTACTACATAAGTTTTTTCCTCCATGGTTCCATGGAAGCATATCAGCTTGCTTAAGAAGTGTCAATAAAAATTCCTTTTTCAGTGGAGGAGGGTCACAATCCCCTCATCAGTGATTCTTTGACAACAACAACAAAAAAGCATCATAATACAACAGCCAAAGGAAGGGAGAGCAACGGGGAAGCTACACGGATTCCCATCTCTTACAGGTAGCAAGGTTAGGCTTCTAGATGAGGGGGGTTTTGTGCCATAACACAGCCAAGTTCTAAACAATTTCTCTGACTGTGGAGTTCCCTACCTGTAAATTTTTTAACACACTGAAGAACTCATACCAATGTTTTACACTTTATTTCACCTATTTCTTCATCTAAGAACAAGTTAGTGTAACGTAGGAAATCCTTTGGGCAATTTCTTCCTGGAATGAACATTTATGTGATATGCTTAAGCTTTCTTCCAATCACCAGTGCTATTTTTTCCAGTTTATATGTTGCTTTCTTGAATAAACTTGCACTGCTTACGGTTTGATCATCCTGTAGCTGAGTAATAGAATTGTGCAGATTACAAGGCTATCAATATTTTCTGCTGAGCTCCTGAGGGCTTTGTTTATTCAAAATGCTTCCAGATCTCTCTTGGTGTAGCTGAAGAAAAATAGAACCACTCAAAGCACCTGGCAGGCACTTTTGTCTGCAGCAGCCTCTAGGCTTTGTTAAGAGTTACATTCCAAGGTACTGTTCAGAACGTTATGACTTTGTGCTATTTTCTAGGCCAGTGATTAGCACCCAGCACATTTCCTTTTAACTCCTTTGGCTGATCCACCATTACCCAGACGTGCCTGCTCCCACAGATGCAGGCATATGAACCCCTAACAATCTTGAGAAGGCTGCCAAAAACTAAGGGGCATGTAAAAGGTTGGTGTCAGTACAGTTTTTCTTAAGAGCAGATAAGATTTCAGAAGCAGGATTCAGTTCTGAGCTGGTTATAATATAAATAACCATTAGTGGTGAAAATTCTGCCCTCAGCTAAACAAAGTGCATGTTTTGCTAAGGGTAGGTTTGAGATTTTTAAAAATTTGGTGTGATGTAAAAATGCTTGGAACTCAAACATCTGATTGTCTGACATGCCCATGTTGCTGAAAAATAGCTGAAAAAGCTGTGCTCGCATACAGTTGGGAAAAGTTTTAAATCACTCCTTTTTCTTTAGTGGGGTGGTACTTATGTTTGACCTCATGGAGGACAGTCAGAAGTCATTTTCAGTGAATTATCTTGTAACAAAATCATAAACCACCTACACGTACTTCCCTCTTTCTTCTGCTTGCACGTTGTCATTCTTCAAGAGCAAAGCCACACAAAATCATACACTGCTGTTTTCTGCTGATCAGGTTTTCATTGTTGTTATGCTTCCTTAAGAATGAACATCGTCTTCAAATCAGGAGCATATCAATTAAAAAGACCAAGGAAGAGTGCTCTGTAACAACCAGGAAGAGTGGATATTGTGGTTTTGGGTAGAGGTAAGAACCTGGAGAACAGCTACAGTAGAAGGAACTTCTAGATGTTTCATAACCTCATGTTTTATTATGTACTTTACATGGAAGTAGTTGGTTGAATAAAAAAGGTAATGAGTATAGAAGTGGGGCAGATCATGCTTTAGAAAAAAAAAGTGCAAAAGTGAATCAGTGTAGGTTCAATGAGGGAAGTAACTTCAGTTTTGCTGTTTTTAAAAGTGGGGTTTTTTTCAATGGCTCACAGCAGCTTTTTGGGTATTGTTGATATGGAGAAAGAACTTCAAGGCAGAATACCTGATACCAACAATATTTCAGTTTTACTCCTGAATTACGTATACACTTTTTCTTAACTATTTCTAGCTAAGAACATGTTCTTACCTACAATGAGTGAGAACAGTGGTAGAAAACCATTGGAAATCCTGCTGTCATTCACTCAAGAAGTACTGAAAAAATGAGAAATCTGCTTGGTTTTGGGCCTTCATAGAGCATGGTCATTTTAACCTGTGAAAAATGGGTACAGGATTTTTATTTGGTAGTGGTTTATATCCACTTTTCTTAGGAGTAAACAGCTACGTAGGATACAGAGATTCAAAGAGAAACAGACCACAGATGTTATGCATATTTCAACATTGGGAGATTAAAATAAACTCAATTCTGCACTAACAATCATGTGTGGCTTTCTCTTTAGGGTGGGTGGTTTAGTTCCTATTTGTTTTGTTACTTTACACAGTGATAAAGTTTCACTCCAGCTGACTTGTTTATTTTCTTTGGCACTCTGTGTACTTTGTGCATGTCATTGCTCAGTAACTCACAGTAGCTGCACTCCTTAAAAGGAATGGACTCTGAGAAACTTTCTTACTGGCCCTAACAAGTTTGACAGGTTTAATGACCCCAAATACTGGTGCAGTGAAAAATATCCCAGATTCAACCACCTTCCAAGTACACATTATTTAATATACTCTTACCCTTCAACAGAAATGCCTGCATTAAAGGATACCAATTAAAGTAGCACTTAGAAAGTGAACAATTATTGGATAAAAATCACAAACCAGCCTAATTCTCAAAAGGCAAACCAGTCCTTGCAGTAGGAATACTTTGGAAACAACCGGCAGCAGCAGCTCAGGTTTCTTTCTAACAGATGACTGAGACTTATCATAGCCAAATTTTGCTCATTTAATTGCAGGGTAGGCTAATCTCATCTTCGCAATGTGAAGTTATCCACTATCCTAACACTGCAAAGAAACAAAAAATGATGAGAGTAAAATAAAACTGCTGGTTTACCTTATCTCATGAGAGAAATAAAAAAGACATTAAGGGAGAAGAGCAAATGAGAAAGCTAAGGAATTTTCAGATTATCGTTCTTGTGAGTGGAAGGATAAGAGAAGAACTCCCCTCTTAAATCCTAAAGTTTTGACCACATAGGAAGTTTTTCCTGAGTAACTCCACACATGCATGCTGCTGTTAAGACTTACTAATACTGTGTTTTGTAAAGGCTTATGGGGTGCAGGAATAAAAGAACTAATGCACATTTAACTACAAGCCTGCAATCCTGTTGTATGAGGAAAGATATCCCATATTTTTGCTATTAAAATTACTAATTAGAATTAATGTTATATAAATGTTTCAGTATCTGTGGAGGAATTAAGCCCACCATCTCCTGTTACAGCAATCAATCCTAACAGCAGTCTTTAAATTCTGTCAGGTTCAAGTATTTTACTGTGCTGATAAAAACACATTAAATAACTGAAAGCTCAGAGAGGGACTTAGAAACATATTGGATTAAAAGATGTTTTGGAAAAAATACATGTTTCTGTTCCTGGCAAAGATGATGAAGTTTTGCATTTTTATATTATCTTTCATCGCATATTCTAAGCTTCAGTAAAATTAATGCATTACCTCCCACAAAAGCCTGTTTGGATAGACTCTTTTTATTCCCTGTGCTCCACCACCCCTATCTGAAAGAAAAGAGAGCAATGAATCCATTTCCACTGGATCACACCACGACAATGGCAGAGCTGGAACAGGAAGCCTGATTATATCACTTCTCATCCTTTTCTTCAGTTTATCATAAAGCATTCAGTAACATTCAGGCAAATGTTTCTGAAAATTTATCAGGGTGTTTACTTTTGCTGACTGATGGCAGTGTTTAATTAATTAAACTACAGCTGATAGTAGCACAACAGCAGCACTGTTCGTCTTCTGGTATTTCTCTTGGAGTTCACGATTTATTAAAATTTCACATCAAACAGAGCAAGACCTCCTCAGAATGGTGGCTGCAAATTATCTGGGCCTGTTTTAATTCCTGCTCAGTATTATTCACAATTATCCCTAACTACTAATGGATTAGAAAGTATTTAATCATGCTCACAGCACCTTGCTGTGTTCCCTTCAGACATATACCGGATATCAATGTCTGGTATGCCTGCTTCATAATTTCTTCATCCTCATGTTTTACCATTTGGGTGAAACCATGTAGGACCTAAAACATTGCTAATATATTCTAATGTACTTTAAAATATCTGCCTTTTTAGTTTCACCTTGTCCTTAAGAGCCATTGCTATTTAAACTTCCCTTTAACATTTTCTGTACTGAATTTCTGTATTGAATTCCTATGATTTATTACTAGCTTTTAAATTTTTTCTGTATGTTGCATTTCCTTTCCCTTCCCTTTGCTACTAATTCAAGATGAACTTTTAGCCAAATCTGTCTTGTTACTGAATCTTTTTTTCTTGATCTAATAAATTTCTTAAAATTTACAGTTTTTCTTTGCAGTACTCTGTGCGTATTTTTATTCCATACCTTACTCATAATTGTTCCTAGCTTTGGTGAGTTGGGACTTTTGAAGTATCAGGTATATAGATTACTTCAGGAACTCTCTTCTCTCACCCACAATAAATGCAGGGAACTGGGACTGTTTAGCCTCGACAAAAGGAGTCTGAGGGGAGTCCATGTTGCTCTCTGCAGCTACCTGAAAGGAGGTTGCAGCGAGGTGGGTGTTGGTCCCTTCTCCCAGGTAACAAGTAATAGGACAAGAGGAAATGTCCTCAAGTGGTGCCGGGGAGGTTTAGTTTGGATATCAGGAAAAATTTCTTCACCGAAAGGGTTATCAAGAGATGGAACAGGCTGCCCAGGGAAGCGGTTGTGTCACCATCCCTGCAGGCATTTAAAAGATGTATAGATGTGGCATTTAGGAATATGGTTTAGTGGTGGACTTGACAGTGTTCGGTTTAAGGTTGGACTTGATCTTAAAGATCCGTTCCAACCTAAATGATTCTATGATTCTAATCAGATTTTTATTACAGGTTTCTTTGCAGTAACTGGCTTCTGGTCTGATAACTAATCTTCTTCATCATAATTCAGTTTTTAAAAAGGCTACTTCAGGTGGTGTGCAAAGATTTTGTGTTTTAAAAGTTCCTGCATAGAATTTTAGAAAAAGATAGTTTCTTGCTGGCTAGGTGCATATTCCCCAGAACACAATCTTCTAACATACTACTGCCAGGAGATTTAGAAGCAATTATCTGTATTATTGTTTAATTCAATGGTTTATAGCATCCTTCCTCCCTTCTTTTCTATTTCTGCCAGCTTTGGGGTTTTTTTAGTTAATGCATTTGTTCATTTAAGATCCTCAAAGCTTTGAGTTATCAGGTACTAAAGACAGAGAAAATTCAACTAAGAATGCCAAGCAGCCTGTTTTATGCACTCTTTTTAGAGCAGAGGTTGTGATCAGATATATCTGCTCCATTTATCTGTAAACCATATCTGTAAACCACTCCATCATGTATAAGCCAAGTTACAAAAATCAACATATATAAGTAGTAAACCATATTAAATTAAGAGCTCTGAAACCTACTGCCAAAATATAAAATTGGGTTTGTGGATAAGGGTAAAGAAGAGCATTTAAAGTAATCAAATAGGGATAGCTGAAATAAATAAGAGTTTGAATTGTTCAGTGACTGAATTTTTGGCAAAATCTAAGCTGCAACCAGAGTCAAAGAAAATACTGAAATTTTATACCACAGTAGGATTTAAATTCTATCTCAATAGTCTCTTCAAAGACTCAGAAGGAACAGGTTAGGAACAAAACAAAATCATGTCTATGTCCATTGAATCAAAACCACATAAAATATTGGGAAAAGAACTAAATACTGTCTTTAGCATATGAGTTACGTGGAAAGTAGTAAGCATGAATTAATGTGGTTGACAGTATCAAGATGAAAGGAAAAGGCCTAGAGCTTACAATATGGTTCAACAGCTGTAAACAGATTTTGTCAAAAATGAATGCTGCCTTTTATGAATATACAGTCTTTAAAAGACCATTGATGCATTTAAGATCAAACATTCAATGTATGAAATTCTGCAAACCAGGCAGTGGAAATAGAGCAGATAATTGCCTAGCCATTTTAATTATCACAAGACTGAGGAACATTAATGAAGACAGGCTTTTGGATGACTTCAGTTGAAACAACCGAAAAAAACAAGTAATCTGGGAAATTAGTAACAAAGTTTCCAAAAATATTTGAAGTAAATATTCAACAGGAATTAGACATGATACATGAAAGAAAGGTTGACTTAAAAAGTTAAAATAGATGGATAATAGTGATTAAAATACATATTGATTATTTTGTACCATGGAAAACATCAGAGCTGCTGATAATATCAGCAGCAATGCCAAGTCCTGTCCATGTTGGTTTATTTCAGGAGAAAAAAGACTAGTTTACCTCAAGTTAAAAAAAAATGTGTTCAGCTGGGAGGGAACTGGATTATCAAAAATGGCAGCCAAAGCTGGAGTAACATACATGCCATCAGATTGAGTGATGACCTATAAAGAAACAGCAATGCCAAGTAATTCTAAGTTCCACCTGTAACATTTTTAAATAGCTAAGTATTATGGCTAGTAAGATCAGTAATGAAATAAATGTCATATTTAAATTGCTTTCCCTCAAACATAAACAGATTTAAACTATATCTAACTGTGACCAGCATATGTTTGATAAAATAGTAGAATAATATGCACAATGCTCTTGGCTCTTCTGTCACTTTTTTTTACCCTGATGACACAAAAGCCCATGTTACAAATCACTGTTATGTCTGCAAAGGACAAGGAAGATCTGGCAGTTACCAGAGTACTCCTTTGAGGTTCTCAGGCGAATTATAGACAGGTAATTTTGATAGTGATAAATAGATTTATATGTATTTTGGGAAACAACTCTTTCTGTGCATAGAATCATACAAAGCCAGGTTATAAACAAAACATAATACATTTAAAGAAATGTATAATCAAAATAAAATTAGGAGAACATGCTAGTGTCTCCTTAATGTATTTGTACCACTCAGCATGAGTGTCCATCAAGACAGCATTTTCTATATTACAAAAAAGTTGTTCATTACAAAAAACATCAACTGCATACTTGTCAAAGACAGTCTCATATCTAGCCATGAGAATGTCCTGCCTGTTTTGCCTGTGTCTCCACCTAAGAGCTCAAAGCCACTACTCAGTAGACTTTATCATCTTAAAGTTCCCACTAATGAACTCCACAGTCCAGTTTGTAGGTCTGCTACCATGAATATCATTAATGCAATTCTGGTCCTATCCTGGGTCTGACTAAAAGGGATCTGAAAGGGGAAGACAAATTTTAATGCACATGCATGGAAGAAAGCATGGAGGAAAGAGGCCTTTCTCCTATAATACTGTATGTAAAATATTTGAACCATGCCATTTCAGAATTACTGCTACTGTTTTGCTTCTCTTGTGTTGATCTAACACTTCTAAAGTTACACCTATTCCTATTATTCAGTTATCATAGAACTGTAGAATCATAGAATGGTTTGGGTTGGAAGGGACCTTAAATATCATCTAGTTCCTACCCCCACTAGACCAGGTTGCTCAAAGCCCCATACAACCTGGCCTTGAACACTTCCAGGGCATCCACAGCTTCTCCGGGCAACCTGTCCCAGTGTCCCACTACCCTCACGGTAAAGAATTTCTTCCTAATATCTAATCTAAATCTACCCTCTTTCAGTTTAAAACTGTTACCCCTCATCCTATCACTACACTCCCTGATAAAAAGTCCCTCCCCATCTTTCCTGTAGGCTCTCTTTGCATACTGGAAGGCTGCTAAAAGGTTTCCCTGGAGCCTTCTCTTCTCCAGGCTGAACAACCCCAAGTCTCTCAGCCTGTCTTCATAGGAGAGGTGCTCCAGCCTTCTGACAATCTTCTGATCATCTTCGTAGCCCTCATCTGGGCTCACTTGAGCAGGTCCACGTCCTTCTTATGTTGGGGGCCCCAGAGCTGGAAGCAGTACTCCAGGTGAGGTCTCACCAGAGTGGAGTAGAGGGGCAGAATCACCTCCCTCGACCTGCTGGCCACATTTCTTTTGATGCAGCCCAGGATACAATTGGCTTTCTGAAATTATTTGTACTGTAAACTACAAAGAACCATTAAAAATTACAGACTTGCATCTAAAAGTGATTTTTTTCTATCCTTGGAAGAAAGTATTAAGTTGAGCTGTAATCAAGTCTGTCACTTTTTCTATTCAGAATTGTAGGCTTTCAGTTTCTGGAAATTTTTCATTCCAGTAAGCCTTTCACTAACTTTCTGTCCAACAGCAATTTTAAAATTGATAAAGTCAACAAATCAAAACCTTTGTGAATGCAGTTTATGGCATTGTCCCAGGGTCTGCGTCCATGCTCTTGACTCATTCGAATTCTGCAACAACTGCTTTCTGCTAGTCTCAGTAGGCAAAACATATTGACATGGTGGCATTCAGAAACTTGAGATTTGTTTTCAAAGGGTTGGAAGAATTGAGACAGACAAGTATCAGAAGACATATCTGGGTCTGACAGAGGACTCATTAGTGGTGAAGGAACAGGTCAGAATGAGACACAGATGTGTGAAAAGACTGAAGTGGCAAAGCATCTTATCACAGTATTTATTACAGCTAGACAAAGTTTTGGGATATAAGTCAATTTGGCATGTCAGTGCTAGAACTGGGGGACCACTAGCACTCTGCCTATATTTTACATAATGAGCTTTCCTGTGCGGCTCACATACCTCTTTCACTTGTCATTCTGTGACACATTTCCTTGTGAGTGTGACTTTTCAAGTACTGCAGGTAAACTAAACTACAGTTGTGATAAGAGGTATTTTACTGAATAAAGACCTGTGTTGGAGTTCCAGGTCCTGATTTATCATGGATGAGAAACCTTTCTCCTGTTAACTTGTAGAATACACTTGTATTTCACACAAATGGTAATGTTAGAGCAAAAACCTTTTCCTTATGCCTTCTGCTTGCAAACTTTAAACATTCATTTAAAAGCTCTGAATCCAAGTAGAAATGGGTACTGCATAAACCTGAAACATATACAGTTTTATCATGCTAAGTTACCTAAAATGTAAAAAGTCAGTTCAGTGGCCCAAGTCTTGGGAGACAATGAAATGATAGTTTGAGATGTGTTGTCCACAAACTTACTAACACATGGGTAGAGAAATTTTGGTTGACACAATACCTAGAGGCCATGCACACATCCCACCCCACCTCATTTGCCATCTGATTTATACATCATATATTGGTGGAGGGAGGGATGAACATGCATGTATGTTCTTCATAACCTGAGTATCTGTGAATACTAGCAAAGTACTTTTTTTTTTTTTCGTTGTAGAGTAGTCACACATAGAGTCACATTGAGCAATTCCCGGAAATCACCTCTCTCATGTTGATAATAACTTGAAGATGGGTTTTTAGTGTCCCTCAGACCGGATGTCAACCAGGGACTCCTTTGTCAGATGCAACAGACAGAAGCTCCCCAACAGTGCAGCACCTGGTGTATGTGAGAACAGTGTTAGGGAAGGTGATGCACAGGTGTTCAAAATTAAGATATTCTTTAGCAGGGTTACTGATGTACTCACTTGAAGCTCTGTAGAGTGTATACTCTAGTTACTGTCATAAAACCACTAACGGTCTAGTTATTGTGATACCAATCATCATCAAATCAGACGTTCTCCTTTTGGGAATATCTTTATCTTTAAAAGTTTCGTGAATTGACATAAATAGCTATAGAGACTGTCTGATGATCTTAGCCATATGCAAGACAGAAAAAAAAAAAGCACTGGAATTTTAGTCTTTCGATGTGTGATTATTCATGGAGTGTAAGGCTTACAGGGGGAGGAAAAAGAGAAATACACTAAAAAATGGGGTCTTTCTTCAGGAAAGAAACTTAACGTTATGCAACTTAGAATACCACTTTTCCAGCTGCCAGATGTGCCTTAGTTAGGTAATTGGTCTTTCAAGGTCAATAAATGCCCTAAGGTCACTGCAGTTGAGACCTCTGGGAGGGATGGTAACTAATACACAAAGTTGAAAAATAAGCCCATTTGCCCAGGCTGGTCTCCCTAGCAGAACCCTGTTTCATGAGCTGAGGCACCCCTCACTGGGCAAAGCAAATACAGTGACTTATCAAGCTACAAGATACAGAGGCTTGAAAAGCATAATCTCTCTCAGTCAAATGGCAGCAGTTTAGGATCATCAAGAGTATTAACTTAGGGGCAGCTGGTACAGTAATGGCTTGCATGGCATTCACCAGACTGTATTTGCCATGTGTCAGAATAGTGGAATGTAGGCTGAATTTTATACCTCCGAGACCACAAAGATTCAGGCTTTGACAACTAACAGTGTGTGAAAATTCTAATGAGAAAGTGGTGTGCACCATGACATCAAGGAGGCTTTTTTATTGGTTCCCAATTAGCTAAAGCTGCCTTCAGCATTTCTCCCCTTCCAGAACTCAGTGGGGAATTACACAGTGCTACTGAGAAGAAAAGAAAGTCTTTCAGAAGATAGGAAGTTGTAGCTGGTTAGTTAGTTAGCCAGTCAGTCAGATCCTTTCATAGGCAGACTGCACAGAAACACTGCACCAATACATCCACTGTAGAGGTAAGATACGCCTTCATTCTATGCAGCCTCAAAATGGAACCACGTGAGGAAGTAATAGTTTTTAGGGACAGAGGAAACAGAGAATTGTCTTAAATTAATGAATTTTAAACAGAGACAATCTCTAAGGCAGTGTTTAATCAATCAATCATTTCCAGAAGACTCAAGCAGACATCAAAAAAGCATGCAAGGATGACTGCACAGGAGGACAGGTTCTCGGACATGAATCACGCTCTAGATCTATTAAAATTTTTTAGTTTTTAATATTCTGTCCTTATAACAACATATAAAATAGGTATGGTCTTTTTAAATAGAAAATTTTATCAAAATACATATTGCTAAGTTACCAAAAAATGCCCGTCTTGATCTCTTTATGAGAAATAGGTGCTTCATTAACTCCTACATCTTTCGCATCTTTGGTGGTTTATATAGTTAATTTTTCTGCCAGGAAGAAAGCCTCCTCTCTATTTCTGACATGATTTTCCATGGTCCTGGTAGCTGACCACCTTCAGTTTGTCTGGAAAACTGACTGACATACCATTCACTTGCAACATACTTGTGAAATTTTAAAATTACTCAACATTTAATTTGTGCCCACTGAGCACCAGGAAAATTTGTGGAAAAAAGTGCCAGAGATGAGGGAAAGGCCTGAAATAATATCCATAACAGCATGTTTAATTTACTTTTCATAGGCACTCAGTTGTTTTGATACTTAAAGCAGAACATTCATCCACAACAAAGCAGTCCATACAGTTCCAGCAGAAATTAGAAAATACCTTTGGTATTGGAATTTGGTAGATATAAATTGCTAGGAATCTTAAGAGGAGCCTGTTAGGTACAGTGATGGTCAGGGGCTTTTGTGGATGACTCATTTTAGTAGGTGTGTAGGCTATTTATGTTTTCACTATGTGTTTTCTCTGTAAACAAAATGGACTACACCTGTAAAGCTCTCCGCTTACTGGTTCATTCACTGTGAAATTGTAGCAGACCTGCAAGTATTGATCTCCAAACTCCTTGGATAATCACAATGAATTGCAGTCCTCAAATTCTGGACTTGGGACTAGATGTTTTGATTTCTAACCCGAGAAAGAGGGAAGCAAAGGCCGAAGGTCGAACAGATGCTCTTCAGAGGGCCATCACTAATCCTAGAACTGTGGTATTTTCCATTAGCTCCCATAGGCCAAAAATGGTGCTTGTCCTGAGGTTAAGCAACAGTGAGGGTTGGCTTATGAAGTCAGTGTCAAGGCACTTATGTGACAGAATTTCAGCACTAAGTACTACAAATGATACATGCAAGTCATTTGCTTGAACGCTAGTCCAGGGAGATGGAAATTCAATCAAGAAATAGAGAGTATGTTTTGTTTTGTTCTTCTGAATTTGATGTTCAGATGTGCTGTGACCCTGTAACTAACACTTAAGTCTGGGAAAGGTACAAACCCTTTGCCAATGGCAAGTCATGCATGGGAATTACAAGACTTCTAGAATTTGCGAAGGGCTTGTTTGTTTTTACAGTATTCATTGTGACAATGTTTGCTGTGCTAGAACATGGATGATAAAATGTGTCTTATTTCTTTGGTGGATAAATAATTCCCACTCTGTTAACATTTTGCTTTGAACACAAATGCAGTTTTGTAGTAAAAGCTAATAAATATAGGTTGAGTTGCTTAAAAAATGATTGATCAACTAGTTCCAAATTCATTCCGTATAGTTCTAAAAAATTAAAAGCTAAAAATCAATACATGTATTAACACCAAAGACATTGAGAAGGACATCTGAAACTTTTAAAATCCCAAATGATGAGGTTTAAATGATGAAATATACAAAAATATTTGGGAAATAGACATGTTCTGTCTATTTCTGTTTTCAGACATTCACAAGGTAGTTCTGTTCTTGTGACCACCACACATCCAGAATTTTCTCATCATCATTGTAGCCTGTGAAAACCTAATACCCTTCAGCCACTAGAATAACCATCGCTGTACTTAGACATATCAAGGAACTCAGGCTCTTCTAGAAAACACCTTTAAAATAAACTTCTGTTTAATTTAAAGGAAAAAAAAATCAAAACATGCCTTCTGGCTTTCATTAAAATCTATGAAATTACAGTGGTTTTACAGTACCTTTCTGGAGATTCTTTAAGGAGGTAAGTATTATCTGTAAGACTATGGCACTCTCAGACATCATAAAATACCCAATATGCTTGCTGTGTCAACAGGCATGTATACGTACATATAGACAAAACATACTTAAAAATGTTTGTACCTGTCTATGGTGAAAGACGTAAAATTGTGTGGCCTGGCATAGCCCTTGTGTTAAACTTTATGTCATTATTTATATATGCCATTTCCTAAGAGTCACAGCTCCTGCATTTATAGCTAGGTAGTATATGGTTGTACAGATACATTCGGAAATTGTGTTTTTTTTAATGAAAGCCTTGAAGTCTTGGCAAAATGCCTCAGATTTTACCTTTTTGTATTTTCAAAGGAATTTTTATTAAGTGGTATGATGATTTCAACATTCCTATTTTCTCTGTGCACTTTTGGCCTAAGTATAAGCAGTTACTGAATTAGTTTTCCACAAAAAGAGTCCCCTCCTCCTGCATCAGTAACTTCAGTGTGTGGATACTTCACACTCTAGTGTGCTGCTTGTTCTCACTGTACACCTTAGTACACTGTTAATGACCATCTATCATCAATTACTTTTTTTCTGGCCACTTGAGAAATCCTAAATTTGAAACCACCTTTTAGAGAATCAGTAAAGGCATCTTCCTAAAGAACAAGGGGTATCTACATACCGAATCCTACCAGACATTACAGGCTTGGATGTTGTAATTACAGGCTCAAAATAATAGGCAGTGATCATATTAATAAACCTATTGGTCTCTTGTGCGCTCAAACAGGACTACTGAGAACTATTGTCTGGAATGTGAGCGTAGTATGTCATTAGCCTTCCTGGTTTCCTTGGAAGTTATTTTTTTCAATAAAAATGAGAGAGAGGGAGAGGAAAAAGACCAGAAAGTGAGTAAGGTAGCTCCATCATAGAGAAATTCTGTTCCATAAAGGAACAGCAGAACTGCTCTTGCTTTGAATGCAGAAACATCAGATGCTAAGACTTTCTCTTAAAATTCCCACCCTTTGGGACCCTGGGTTCACAGGTGGCACAGTGGGTCACAGTGACAGCAGTGCACCACATGGAATTTCCATGTAACCAGGAGCATTTTAAATAACGCCATGTCGGCCCGAGTCAGTCTGTGCTCAAGACAGACTGCTGCTGGTGATGGAAGTGCATGCCTTCTTTACACTAATGCGTCAACCTCTGTTACTTACAGAACTTAAACCAGCAACCTTTCAGGTGATCAGCTCTAACAGAAGCCTCCTCTGAGAAGCAGCTTTCTTTTTCATAGATCTCAGTGAAGTAAAATTTTTACTCAAAGACCTCCAGGCAGACAAGTGAATCTACTTTCCTTCTACTAAAATGTATTGGGCACAGTATTATTGAAAGCAAAGACTAAAGTAGTATGAATAGATTGCAGAAAATGAAGTCTGCAGCAGCTAAACTTGTCTGCCATTTCATTAATTTCTGGTGGCAGAGACCTGTCTTTTTGCTTGCTGTCCAATAAAAGACTAAATAAAGCTCATACTTATGTCTCTCTAAGACAGCAAATGAGGACATGAAGTGCTGGAGAGTTGGGGAAAGGAATTCCCCTTCTGTTTTTGTAGCCTATCATATGACAACTGTGCTTTCATATTACCATTAGAATGACTGAAGAGTGAAGAATCAAAAAGATCATCTGCTAGGCTACTGAAGTCACAATAACTTTTTCTAATGCTAAGACATATCAAATAATTGAATTACGCATATTTTGCAGGTCAACTAGCGAAATCAGTTTCACTTGCTTCATTGGGGATGTAAGGTTAGCCTTTCATGCCTTGCAGCATTACACTATTCCCCTCTGCTGCAGTTTGGAGGTGTCATTCATTTTGAGCGCTCTGCAATAGTATTTATTACTCAACTGTTGAACACCAGAGTAAGGGAGAACTCTTAACCTGCGTCACTTTGTCATTTTTGTGGCAAACGTTTAAAGAAGTCTCTTAGACATATGCTAACAAAGTATCTCATACCCAGTTTTCATTTTCCTATTAATCTTGACCTCAAACAATTAAAAAATGGTTTCTCAGTTCACTTAAGCTTTTCTCTGCTTAAGAAATCTGTTGCGCTCATTTACACTTGAAGACCATAGTCCTGTGTTCACCTTGTAGAGCTATATCCTGTTTTACTTTTCTGGTTTTAAATTGAGAATTACATTTTGTTATCTTCAGTGGAGTTGCTTTTGTTTCATATTAGCAGAAATGAAATCAGTACGTATGAATGTGAATATAAATCAAAAGATAAGTGTTTAATCCATAACCACAGAAATCTTCCACTTGTGCCACCATTTCTATACTTTCCTACAAGAGATGCAAACAATTTCTAGACCATATTAAATAATACTGAAACTCAATTAAGCTGTTTTTACAAATGTTAGTCATAACATTATTTGAACACTTCTGACATCTAGTAAAGAATCTGACTAATATGATGACATATATAAGATGTGGAAAACTTATTTCTTCTGTCTTAGTACCACAACAGCCTGTTGCATTCAAGAGGAATAGCTCCATCAGCAAAATTATAGCGATGTTATTGATTTATGTGTTAAAAGATTATTATGCAAGGGAATTATCCAATTTGATTATGTTTATATCTGACCTTTTGCCTCTCAATTATACTCAGGTTGCTTAACTTTGGTAAAGTCAGATAAAACAATGAAGTTCTAAAGTACTTGAAAAAAACCCTTAATCATGGATTTTACATTGCAGTCAATTTCTTGAGCTAAAATAAATCAGGTCCTATCAGTAACTGTAAATGGTTTCCTACGACATGCTGAGAAAAGTAGCAATCAAGATATTGATACAAAACGTTGTTCTGCCTTTCCAAATCACCATTTAGAATAAAACAAATATTCTACAGCATGTGATAAAAACTTGATTAACCTCTAGTATACAATAATCACACCTGTGTGCAGTTAACTGACAGTTGTTAAGAGACTCCAGATAATTCATCTTGAGGTAAAAGGAATTTTATTTTTAGGGAGTGATTCCTCTTTATAATAAATGTATAAAAGTGCAATATCTTAAATGTTTACTGCATGCAAGTCGTCTTTTTTTGTTAGCAACCTATAAAGTAATCTTATGTAATAACTTATCTCTGCAAGAACACATTTGAACTTATTGTTAAATTAATGCATCTCTTCAGTTGAGTGCTAGTCTGATCATTGCATTAACCACCTCATACAGGACTGTAGGAAAAAAAGGAAATTTTCAGTAACATCTTGGCAAACACAGTTCTCTATTGACAATGCAAAATGACATAATAAAATGGGTATTTTGGCCCAATTTGGCCCACATTAGCCTACTATATCCTTCAGTTGACTGTATTATAGTGCCATAGTTTTGTTTTCTGAAATGCCTGTCCACAAGGCTAACTGAACCTGCCCCCGATTACAGGAACTTTCTGAAGCTATTCTTATTAACAATTTGTCTTTAATTTAGCCAGTATAATCTATTCTGTAATCATTGCCAAAACTGAATCTGAGACATCAAGCAACCTTCTCTATGGCAAACAGGATAAAGGAAAGATACAGAAAAATGATCAGAACAAGATGGCAGGAGGAACATGAAATAAGATTAAGCAAAAAGTGCAGTCTTCTTCAGCTGTATTACACTTTGTCAATTGTTCAATTTTAGCAGACCAATTTACATTTAATTCACAGGGATCAGAAAGTATTCCAGAGTGTACATACATAAAGCAGTACTGTAAAAATATTTTCTTTAGATGGTAAGAAACAATTAATTGGTATGACAGACGAGTGTGAATGGAGAAGGAAGGAGTGCCTTGGACAAGGACATAGTAAACCTTGAATGTCATGCACAGTGACAAGGCATTTTAAATACCTTAAGATAGAAAAAAATTTTTTTTAAAGATTTTACTTGAAATGAACAAGAACTATTTTTGTTGTTTGTTTTTCTGTTTTCTTGTGAGATGAATGAAAGCTCAATTCTTGTATTTCTCCATCCTTAACACCAAGTGTAACTTCCTGGCTTCAGTCTGACTACAGCTGGGTTTAGTCCATATATACCCGAACTTGTTATTCTTAAAGGGGAGCAGAAAAGAGTTTTCCTTGTCCCATAATGTCTTTTTTTTCCAGGATAAAAATGCAATCAAGACCTTTCAAAGTGAAAAGAGCAATCCTGCCAAGCCAGAATAGCAAATAGCCCATGAAGTGCATAAAATGAAGGTTTTAGATACTACACACTGTTCAGGAGTGTTTTAAAGGGAGGGAAGCATTACTCCCCAACTTCTAAGCCTTTTTAAAAGGCCACACAATTCTACCTCTTCCATTTAGTCTGCTTAGCACTTATCTGAACTGCTGATTACCCAAATTGGCTGAAACCCCTGAAAATTAAGACTACGGAACCAGCCAAGCAAGGAGAGCAAAAATGAGTGAGGTTTTTTCATCCAGTTTATTGGCTGGCCAGGTGGCAGGGCTAACACAAGGGAGAGGGCAAACTCCACGCAGCCAAGAGCGGGGAACTGAGGTGGTCTTGGAGGGTAGTTCCTTTTGGTAAGCAATGAGCTATGAGAGGGGGTCAGCTGCCTTGATAGCAGATACTGATACCAGATGCGTTCCTGGGCAGCTGGCAACTGTGTATTTTGGTGGTCTACAAATACTCTGGAACTCCTAGGTGTTTGGGACAGTATCCTACAAAGTGGTTGGCAATTGGGTGGGTTGGCAATCATAGTATGCGATGTAAAGTTTTATCACAACTATGCACAATTTATCAGATAGATACAGTTTCTACCTCTATTTCACGTATCTCAGTATCACCACTTACACTGTGTTTTTGTTGATGTTATCTTCACTGAGACATAAAGATAAAATAAATCCTTCCCCACTGATACCTCTCCCTTACATTCTGCAACAGGAAAGAAAAATCTGGAACCATTCACTCAAATCCTTGCTTAGGCAAACTGTTTGGACTCCAGGAATCTTACCTAAACTGTTGTAATCACATAATAGAGAACAAACTAATTTTTGCAACTGGCCTGAAATTCTATTTCTTCAGTAATGAAGATTTGAGATCCACTGATTGTTGATCAGGTATGAGCCAGACTCCTGAAAAGCAGTATGTAGGCAACTTCCCGTTATTGCTGTCATCACAGAGGTGAACAAAAAGATCAAAGAAACAGTCTGCTCTTGCAGTACTACTGCAATCAGCCAAAATGCTTAAGAAATTCACCCCACTGTCTACAAATTCTGAAAGTTTTCTATTAGTGAGATATAGAGTATTATTTCTTTTCCCCCATGCTTCCAAGTTTCCATTGTACACACGCCAAAAAAACCCTTTAATAATACTGTCAAAATACTGTCTCTGCTGTAACAAACCTTAAATGTTTTGAGCCTTCTGGCTGTAATAAAAGATATTCTGGAAATTTTAATATTTAGACAATGAGGACAGAGCACATATAATGAAAAAGTAATAATGGAATAATACATCTATCCAACATTTATCATAAGAAGCATTTTGGGAGAATGATAAGCCCAAATAATATTTCAGAAAAGCTCAAATTCACGGAATGAAGATACTGTAGTACGAAGTTATGGCCAAAAATATTGTATTTTTAACCAGCAAGATTTTTGAGGGGCAGTAACTGTACAATATTAGTTTTTTTTTTTAAAAAAACCCCTATTTCTGTCCCTCAAACAACACACAATACATGCATTTAAATGACACTTTAAGAACAGCAAATATGATCTTTATTTTTAAATACTGCAAGTTTAAAAATGTATCTGACACCCCTCCCACCCTCGCATTCCCCCCCCCCCCCCATCATCAAATATGGATTTCCTGCAGCATGATAAATGAGGAATCCAGCAACAGACCTCAGCTTAGACTGTACTTTGAGAGAAAAAACCCCAAATCAACAGATTTACAGTAAGATCAATCTGGCTTTGTATTTTTCACACTATCTTCAAAATCCCCCTCTATTCCTTTTTTTCCTGCAGCATGGCTACTGTGAAAAAGCTTTAGTGAAACTTACAGTAAAATCCCTTTAACTAGCTAGTGACCCTCAATGTACTGTTGACCATGTAGAAATGTTTCTGGTCTGACTGGTAAAACTCAAAATGTTATGGGTAACCAAAAGCCAAAAAAGAGGAAATACCAGTACTTCTCAAACTAAATGTGTGATTTTGCACGATCTCTACTAAACTAACAAACTGGACAGGGACAGATGGCTTTAGTTGTTTAATGCATACTAAATTTTAGAATTCATGGTTTGTGTCAAAAGAGGGACCATGTTTACAGAAGTGTGAATTTCTAAAATACCATAATTAATTACCTACATCAGGACATTTTAATTTCCTAACTTAGGATGGTCTCTCCAAAACATATTTACTTTACTTTACTGGTCTCTTAGATAGAGGTAGGTCATTTGTAGGCCTTGTTGATATGCTGTGCATATTAACATTAGTTCACTAATCTAATAGTCTGCAGGATAACTATGCACAGAGCTCCAAGAACAGCAGCACATATAATAAATTAATTGGGTAAATTTTATTTTTTCATGTGGGTTAACATGTCTTTGCTTTCTCCTAATATTTCATTCTTTTGTAAAGAATGTGTAACAAGGAAAGGGTCATGAGGTTGAGTAATCTGAAAGTCTTCTGCACCTGACAACCAAAGGCTGGGAGTCTAGCAATGTCTTCACATGCAGCCCTTTTACCCCCATTTAGAGTTTTTGCAAATCATGCAGTCAATTCTGACTGGTATCCAGCATAAAGTCTCTTCTCCACTTTCAAACTTAAAAAAGTGATTCACAATAATGTGGCAGTATGATTAAAAATTACAGTCCATACACCTTGACAATCAAAAGAGTCTGAATTATAAAAAGTAAACTGCCCTTATAGCTGCATCATCCTATATATGTAAGGACAGCGCCAGTTAATTTGTGAAAAAGGCAAGTTTAAGGTTTCTGTAAAACTCATGTTACAGCTTTCTTGTGCTAGTGAACATCTAGAATACACAGGTTCCCAAGACGTTTTCCTTCCCTCCTCCCCCATTTATGACATTCAAAGAAATCACATAATTTTGGCAAAGTTAAAAGGGTTTCTGTCTTGATGTTTTTGCCTTTAGCTTTTACACAAACTTCTGGACTCAAGCACTATAAGGCATAGTAGAAACCACCAATTAAAACAACAGCACCACCACCACCACCACAATGGAATATACTGCAAGTGGGAACAGCTGTGTCATTTAAAAAGGAAATGTTTTTGTAAACTGTCACACTGCAATGCTGTGTTAGGTGATTCATGTAAAGCTTGCCTTGGCATACCGAATTTTTTTTTTTTCCCCAAGAACATGCTCAAATGATCTAAACATTGCCACAGGTTCAACTTACCTAAAATATACCAGAAGTAGCCCAGTGGCACATACTCTTGAAAACTTTTGCAATCACAATATAACTATAAAGCATGAGTAAACTTCTGTTTTGTTTTTATACAAAACTTAGAATCACATTTCCTTCTCCCCCACCCAATACCCCATAACAAAACAAGACAAATTAAAAAACAAACAAACAAACTCAAACCTTTGTTAGACACCACTGTCTTTTTTTTTTTTTTTTTTTTCTTTTTTGGCTACAGTTCCATTCATAGCACTGAATCCAGCGTGGGCAATGTATTCCCAGGTTAAAAGAAAGGATATTATCAACAGTGGAACTGTGAAAACAGAAACTCTGTTGTGTGTATAGCAAGAATCAGGACCAATTTTGTAATGCTGTATGTAAGAGTCACTGCTCTGATCCCCTATTCAGAATGTCAGTGTCACTTTTTATAACCTAGATCTACCTGCTTTAGCTTTATTAAATAAAATGCTTTAACTCCTTAAAATCGTTAACAATAGTGACTTTTTGGTTGTTGTTGTTATATCTAAAGTTTCTGCAGTTTCTGAAAGACTGTTTGACTGATCTGATGTTCTGTATTTTTTCATGGTATTTTTAGGTCAACAGCATATACCCATTTGTACTTATGTACAATGGTTTGAAATATGTCTAAATTTAGTTTTCTAATAAAGCCTATTATAAAAGTAACCTAATGTGAATCTGCCAAATATAAATTAAATTTGTATTTAAAAGCTTATGTTCCAATCCTAGATGTAATGGCTTAAATTCTTCTAGTAAGACTGGTTTCTACACCTGTATAAAGCCCTGACAAGATTTAAGCATTGTTTTGAATGGCCTCTGTCTGGGTGTCTCCAATTTACTTCTACTCAGGAATGTGCAAATGATTTTATACAGCACGATGCTAGTACCGCTCTGTACTATAGTAATTTTTTTTTGTTTTGTAAATAAAAAACAACAACAAATCCCTAGTCAGAAATAAACTGACAAAATTTACATTCTTCTCTCTTAAAAAAGTAAATAAAATAACATTATTTAAAATGTGAATTAGCTATAAGACATACAATACAATTACATAGATACATATCAATACAGCACATTCAATTTGCCAAAAATTAATGATTACAAAGCCAATATGGATGCTGCCATATATATATATAGATGTATGTACAATGATTATAGCATTCATAATTGCACTATACCTACAACCAGTTTTAAATTACAAGGTGTTTTAAGAGGGAGCAAAAAATAGCAACTGTTCTTCTTATTGTTGTTTTGGAGTTGGGAGGGTTAAGGATGAAAAACGTCTCATTAGTATTTATTGTTAACTTTGGTAATCAACTAACAAGCCATTATTTTTTTCCACCTCCCATCTGCTGCTATGAGGCAGCAATTTCTGTGTTAAGTGCACTCTAGTGCTACTTGGCATTGCAGATAATCAATCCAATTACATGTCTGAACTCTGAGTTTTCTGTAGTTTGCTAGCAATCATGCACCTGGTCAAAAAACACCTTTCAACCTAAGCTGCAGAATAAAGGCTCATCAATGTGTGCTGCATTTTTGTTGTTAAAAAATTGCACATTTAAATTTCAAGAATGATTTTCTCACTGTTTCATTTACATTAATAAATCTTTTCTAAAGAACATTGAGAGAGGCTATTTTGCATGAAAGCCTATCAAATGTCTGTGAATCAGTTAGTTAACAAGCAACCTTATCAAGAAAGGTTCCGGAACGTGATCTGTCATCAATAGTTTCTTTTTATACAACTACAGGTGCCTTGATATTATTACAGAAAACAATCTCATGCCGTATCTGACATAAGGAGAGATTTAAACTGTCTTTAAATTAGTAGACCACATGCATGTGCATGGTGCACCTCGTAGCATATTCATTCACACTGTTGGTTTTGGCATTAGAAAATGGAACACTTTCTAAAAAAGGGAACGTATGAGCTGAAACTGTTTGTTCATCATTTGGCAGTTGACTCAATCAGGTCAGTTCCCAACCCATCAGTTTGGCATTTCAATCAGTATTTTATGTTTCAAGAGCATTGGTTTTATAAAAAGCCAGATTTGGCAACATTAATTTTATACAATAAAAATAATTTTTCTACTGTGGAAAAAGAACACTTAAAAAAGCTCTAACTTAAGAAAAAAAACCCCACACAACTGAAAAAAACCCACTGTTTCAGGCTGTAGCCACTGGGGAAAATGTAGTGTCTATGACATTTCTATTTGGCATTTGTGAATAAAAGAAGAGAGAAAAAAATGGCACATGGCAATTAAAAAGAGATTCTAACATATTCCACGTACATCCCAGGTTGTGTCTTAATTATTTCATTACTGTCTTCTGTGCACCTTTCTGAACTGTGAAAATATGGTTAAATTTAATATCCTTAGACAATTGTAATTCTATTTTGCAATCCCAATATTCTAGTCCCAAAAGTGAAGACAGAATGAAGACACCCATGTCGAGAATTTAAAAATCACAGTATCAATACTTTTGATCCTTCAGAGAAAGTACATACTGTAAAATTAGAATGACTGATGACTTAAGTTCTGATGATAGTATTTTCCTGACCAAATCACTCAACAGAAAATGTTTCACCCAGGAATGCAACTGGGAAAAAAAAGGCCATTGTACCTTGTAAAAGATAAGTGGGAAGGGGAAGGAAGGAGAGAGTAAGGGTCAGGGAAAGAGGAAAACAGCT
This sequence comes from Pelecanus crispus, assembly GCF_030463565.1. Taxonomy (NCBI): domain Eukaryota; kingdom Metazoa; phylum Chordata; class Aves; order Pelecaniformes; family Pelecanidae; genus Pelecanus; species Pelecanus crispus. Next base: position 41,992,638 of record NC_134676.1, read on the forward strand.
TGATTTTGCTTCAATAGCAAAAAACTGCTATCTTTTGTAAATGTACAACTGAGAATTTAAAACACATTGAGTCACAAGGTTTTGCCTAAAAAATGAGGAAATGTGCTGTGAATGTACTTCAGCATCTTTTGGTTTTCCTCCGTATAGTTTAAATAAAATCATAATATTAACTACAAACTCTGTGGACATTCACAGAGTCCAGGCCGGCAATAAATTAGTATTACGCAAATTGTTTTCACAGATTATACAGTCCCTCTTGTATATCTTTAATCACACAAAATTTGTTTTGGAGGGCCTCCTAGGCACAGTTAGACCAGGTTGTACTCCTTCAGGTTTAACTGTAGGATCGTGTCCTTGACAGCAGCAAAGACGAAGCGGATATTCTCTGTGTCTGTAGCGCATGTGAAGTGGGAGTAGATAATTTTGTCACTGTCTGGATTCAGGTCTACGAACATCTTCAGGATGAACTCTCGTGCTGCTTGTGCATCCCGTTGTGGTCCTGATGATTAAGAAGAGAAAGTCAGTGTTCTTAAAGCTGATTCAATATCTGAACTTCTTTAACAGAAAACAAGAAAAGGTCAGTCTGTGGTCCTCATGTAAAAGACAGGGAACTTTTTACTAATCAATAGTATCATACAGTGGCTACCTTTTTCCTTGTAGGAACTATGAAAAATAAAGATAGAAGGAAATTTCAAAAGTTCATCAAGTTAGAGCTATTATGTCAAAGCTGCTCTTTTTCTGCTGACTATCCTCATTCTTTGGTAAGATGATGTTTAAAACATATGATTTATAACTGCATGGAATAAAAAATGAAAAATTAGCTAGACTAATAAATATTTTAAAATGTTAATAGAATTGGTGAATGTTTAGTCTACACCTACTATATTTAAATTATACTTAAGTTCTTTTAGCACTGCAACATTTACTAGTTTATGAGGATTTTAATGGGTAGCATAATGAAACTATATCCTGAACTGGTCTGACACTATTACCAATAGAACTTCATTTACTTTAGTGATAATAAAATACACACGCTCTCCAGCTGAAGCTGTTTGATTGCAAAAGGCTCATGTTCTAACAAATCACTTGTTATCTAAATTATATATGATAATGATCCCGTCAGATCTAAATTAGGGTTGTAATTCTCAGAAGGATGCAGAGTCTATGTAACCAAACCACACGTTCAGCTTTACAGAAGACAGAAGGTAAAGTAATGACTTCCAGCCTGGAACAGTGAGGATTCATTCACATTCACAGCCAAAAGAGCAGTGCAGAAGCAAGAACATTAGCCACAAGCTGTTGAATTCTGTGCCATTATTCCAGTGCCATTTCTGAAGGCCATTATTCCCTTGCTCTCCTGTTTCTGAAACGTGGGTTTCTACAGAACGTGCATGTTTTCTGTGCTGCCTCCTCCTCCTATTCTCTTCACTAGTCCTGGTCGTGTTACATGGCATTATAAATACCAGTGCACAGCTGTTATTTGTAGCTCTGTCCTTCAGTAGTTATGAAATCTGTACTTTGGGGGTTAGTCCAAGCCCACATATTTTTCAACAATTGGAAAATAAACCTTATTTTTAATACTTCAAGCTTACAATTGCTAATACTTCCAATTTGGGTAACTCCATAAAATTTAGGTAGGGAATGCATGGAAGAGAAATCACATACTTTCTGGTGTGTTGCAAATCTATGTAGAGAGGGAGTAAGATTCTGCAATATATGGGTATATGCACATGAACATGTATGTACATACATACACACATACAGATTACACATTTCCTGAGATTTAGGGATGTAACCAGATCACAAGCTCTCTGAAGCAGGACAGAGGGCTGTTCAACACTTCCACAGCTTCTAAAACACAACAGGGTCTACTTTGGCTTGGTCACTCAGACTGTTACAGAAACAGCAGCAACAGTAGGTCTCACACTACCACAAATAAATTTGCAGTATTTGTGAAGAAAACTCTTAGACTTTCAAAGACAATGATTTCTTCAAAATAGAAGACTTACTGTTTTAAAGAACTTCCTAGAATCTTGTTAAACAGTTTCATAGCAGCTAGACACAGCATGCTCTCAAAGGCTACTGCACTGCAATTTTCAAAGCCTGTATCCCAATTTGCTTACCTAATCACACCTCTACTGACTAACATGTAATTTAAATTTTCATCTGACTGAAATTCAAGTATGGAAAATTGGGGTTAGGAAAAACATTAATGACCGGCAGGAATTCAGAAAAAAACTGAGTGAATCCATGTTAAATTTAGACTGCAAAGTGGTTGTGATCTAAATAATATGGAGGCTTGGAAAAGAACTGCCATATAAATCAGTCAGTTTCTTGTCCACTGCTCCCTAATCAGTTTTCAAAAAGTGTCTCTACATGATACATTTAAGATCTATGTAAGAAGTACTACATCAGTATTTTTCTCTTCTTTTCCTCCCAACTAGGGCCCCTTTTTGTCTTTGTCCTCTCTCCCTCTCCCAGCTCTTCATTCCAGTCTGAGTCAGACTTATAGTACTAGCCACACAAGGATGTCTTTATGCAATACACTAACCCCTGAGCATGCCTCAGTCCCCCTTCCAATGCTGTTACGATACACCGTGCAGCAGAACTGCTTAGCTTAATTTAATCAGTGCAATTTGCCATCCTGGCTAGCAGGGCTCATCCCTACACTACTTTCTCCCTCGTGCAGGCAAACAGATGGGAGAAGTGATTCAGCTGTAAAATAGCTAATTCTGATCCCTTCCTCAAATCCTCCTGCTCCCACATCCCCAGTGTGCTGGGACTGAAGAGGGGACCACACGGTGACATCTGCAAGCCACAGACCGCACGCTGTCACCAGAAGAAATCAAATCAAACCATAACCTTGTCTGTAGAGTTAAATCCAGAAGACCTACAGAACTAACAGACAAAAGACTCTTGAAGACTTCCAGGTCTTGACTCCAACAGCCCTACCAGTCCATAATCTTTTTTTCCCTCGCCAATGGCAAGTGACAGGAGAAATAGGGTTTTTCTGAGCTGAGTGGTTGAATTTTTTCTGGTGTTTCTGGACAAGCATTTAACACGGGCTTTATCACCACTTGAGTGGTGATAACAGAGCAGACTGCAGAGTCTTCTCACCTTCAGGATGTCATCTAGGGGAATTGTCATATGAAGTAAACTCGAAAGAATAAGCATATTTCTATTCAACTGCCAGTTCTTTTCTGTATAGCACTACGAAACTAAACTTACACTGACTCATAAATAATACAGTCTGATACTGCAGGCTGTTCGCTGTTTCCTTCCTCTTAAACAGGAAACAAAATGTAAATTTTTCCTATTATTACTCTCCATATTTGAACATGAGAGATTTAACATTTAATTCAGCTTTCAATCTGGTATTCTCTCCCTGGCAGGACAAAACACGTTTTCTTTTTTTTCAAAAATAGGAGCATTTAGTTCTTTAGACCTCTTATTATATGAGTTTGATTCTTCTCTGTTACCAAGGCCTCCACTCAGTTTACCTCAGGAGAACTTTCTGAAAGTACAGTTTTAGTAGAAACAGCTGTACAATCCACATAATTTTTTTATGGACAAGCACACTAAGCTTCACATAAACAATGTAAAATTAAAACAAAAGAAAAACAGAAGTACAACAAAAGGGTGGAAGGAATGGTACTGGTTTCTCTGAGTGCCACAGAGAGGTTATGACACTTCCCCTCAATGTTCAACCTTGCACAAAACCAAACCTCAAAAAAAAGCATATGGGAGACAATGTGTAAAAGCAAGGAGTGCATTTTTATTTCTTTTTAGCTTCTATACTTCTGTTTAAACCCTCACCCTAACTCATGAAAAAGGACAGAATGTGGTTCACTGCTAATATGACAACACTCATCTAAAAGTAACAATTTCCAATGAAAGGTTCTGCCATCCTACCCACAATTAATTACAGTATAAAATGAAATCCTAGCAGTCTAAAAAATCCCACAAGAGTTCAACAATATTTTAAAAATTTAGATGATTAAAAATGGCAAAGCACCTTTCTTTATTTGTTTAAAGAGCAAAATATATCAAAGGATCTATCTGTCTAGCATTTGGATAAGCCTATTACAATTTGTCATTACTGCAGTGTAAATAGAGTGTGAGCTCTGATGTCATTATACTTACCATCATATTCTGGAAAATAATCAACTAGATGGGAGTACATAATTTTCTCCTCTAAGAGATCTTTTTTATTTAAGAACAGAATGACTGAAGAGTTCTGGAACCATGGATATGTGATAATTGTCCTAAAGAGTGCTTTGCTTTCTTCCATTCGATTCTGGAATGAAAAAGACAGTGGAATTCTGGTGGTCATGAAAATAAATCTTTAAATTTTTTTGAAATAAATTAATGCAACTTCACTTTATTTGGTAAATGGATCCATTTCATGTTTTGCACCTTCCTACCAATATGTAAGGTTCAAGTAATTAAATTACAATTAAAAAGTAAACAGTTAATTAAATATGCAGCCATTTTTCTTTTGCAAATTCAAGCGGTTTAAACTAAATTAAAACACAGGTCATGAACATGAAAGCTGTAACAGGTACATTTGTAAAGTCCAAGTATGCACAGTTATTATGACCAGCCAACAAACTGGTGGGTATTGAAATGCATATCATTCATGGTAGGGACAAGTATACCACACCAAGACATAAGAACCAGTTCAAGGTTTAAGAACATTATTTAGCTTATAGGCCTTTCCTAAACTTTAAATGCAGATTTAGATAATTCTTAGAAAGAGGTCAGCTTTAAAGTAGTTGCAAGTAAATTTCAAACCTGAGAACACTTCATCAACACCAAAGGCTTATGACATAAAATCTTAAAAATCTGTAAATTGCTAAATTTGTTTCTAACACCATTGGGTTAGCCTTTACTTTAATTGCTTAATTACTCCTGAAAACTACTTTGCATTACAGCTGAAATGGAAGTGAAGCCTACAGTTCTATTTGTAACACTTTTCTGTCACTGTAAAATTATGTTATAATTTGATACAGCTCTGAAGAACTGTTAGGCCGACATGATGTGGTTAATACAGAGTGAGAACAAACTGAGTTCAAAGCAAAGGAATTAACTTCTCTTTTTATTATTATTATTTAAAGGTGCAGCCCCCTAAAAAAACCTGTTTCACCACCAAATGGGGCTCCAGAGAACAACAGCAAAGAAGTGAACCCTGCAGAGGCTGCTGTTGCTGAGCCATATAACAATCTGTCAGATAACTCAACAGTTTTGCAATAAACGTATCTTTACTTGCATTACTTTGCATTTTAAAGAGACCGACGTAAGCATGAATAGTATGAACTTTAAAAAAACCACCACCATCAACAACAAAAAACCCAAAAACAAACCCTAAGAAAATACCATTTTGTAGAAGTTGATGGTTTGGTCTCTTATGTCACCACAGAATCTTCAAGCAATTTATCAAACTTCACTGCATGCTGGAATGGTGGGTGAAAATAAATAGCTGAATTTATAGATTAAGAAACTAATGCAGAGGAGTAAAACCTTTGCTTTCTTGCAGTCAGTTCTTACGACTCACATTGATTTCAGTGGTGCCAGGATTTCATTCAGAAAGGAGAAAAAGTGAAATGTAACAGAGCTCAGCATAAAACCTAAGTCCTTAGACTAATTGTTAATCAGACCATGTTTTCTTCTCAACATTCTGTACAGACTTCTTCTCTAAACAAGGCCTTACAGAAAGGCAATGGGAACTACTACACTTTTACAGCTGATGGAAAAAGAGAAGGGAATGTAAACTTACAAACTACTGTTTAAATTGTATTTACCTAAACTCATTAACACATGGTATCTTCTAATGTGACAGTCAGAAGGTGAAACAGTGTCATGACTCAATTAGCAGTGTTCTTTCACAGTAAATTTATAAGCTACTGAAAACTTCCCAGTAAGAAAAGTGCACAGAAAACACAATGAAATTACTTCTCTAGAGTAAGTGTTCCTGCTTTTCACAGAAACCCTTCAAGAGGGCTGCAATATTTTAATCTATAATGCTGATTTTTTTCTGTATACATAACACAGAATTGCAAAGACAAAATAAATAAATTGGTTTGGATAAATTTATGACCCTTCCTCCAGGAAAGCTCAAGAAAACTGTTTTGCATTGTTACTAGACCCAGAGCACATTTTCATTTTCTGTTTGAAAGGGATGCCAAACAAGATGAAGCAGAAAAGGCACGTAGACTAAAGCTACATTGATACCATGCCTAAAACAATTTCTGGCATCCTATGGGCTAAAACATTAACTCTTTAAGTGCTGCATATCATTAAAAAAACCAGGAGACATATACAACAAAGAAAAAAATATTGTATTTCCAATGTAAGAAGAGTATGTCTTGTATTATACGAACTGCATTCCACAGAATCACTTTTTTCATATTATGAATTTATAAATGTCTCTCAAATCCTTTCAGACTTGATTTGAGGCATGTGATTTAAACCCTTCCCTGATGAGGTATGTACTAAGGATTCCACTCAACAGACAGGTCAGAGATGAAGCAGGTTTCCATGATTTCAGAGATAGTTCAATTAATTCAAAGCCAATCTGGGATGCCAAAAAAGGATACTACTAAGCAGGCAGTGTAGAAGAACTGTAAAAGAGCTGCTTCAGGAAAAATAATGCAGTATCAAAGGAAATAATTACAGCCTTAAGAAGTTTACAGAAGCGGCCAATATGTGCAGTCTAACAGAACTGAAAGAAATGCTCACCTGCTTTAGGAAAAAATACATAGTTCAGGATGTCAGTATGAAGTCAATAAAACACTACCAGATTATCCCAGCCTCATTCACTTCACTGTATTCTTTAGTATAGTCAAAGCTTCATTTCATACATAAGCCACTTGCCTCTAAAAGTCATCCAGTTAACCATATTTCCAGGAAGAGCCAGGATAAATCAGAATCTATTCCTGAATCTAGGAGAACAGGCTTTAAAGAGGCAACAGCAGTAGACTGCTGCCCTTGCTAATTTTGTATTAAATTACCCGGTCCTAAACAAAATTAACTGCAAGTCAGAGAATTGTGGGAAATGATAAAAAACACACATTATATTGCCAGAACCCACTGAAGTAGAATTATTTCTTACAGTACGAGGATCTTGCCCTGTACAGTCATACCAGCTGATGATATTGGGCAAGTAAGACAGTAAAGTCTTGCGCAACAAATGGTAGCGCTTGAGGAACAGAAACTATCTCAGTATAGGGATTATTTCAGAGTATACATCACTACAGAATGGCCCTTACCACACCTCCATCTGCAGGATGAAGCGAACAGCAGGGATTAAGCCATCAGGAAGGCTGCAGATACATTTTCTATGGACTTGGCAAAGGATGACAAGCTGTCCAAATGAGTTAAGAAAAAGGGCACTCTCCTTAAGATCCATAACTGACAGGTCTATGAATTTCCACGATCCTTCTCAAGGAAAAGACCACACAACGCTATCTATGTTCTGCCCTTACAACAGAAGTGTGGAAAGAAGACTTCGGGTATCACCGGTTATCTTCTCTGAATGTATGCCACATTGTAATGCTCCACAGACAAATACATCTTCACAAAAGACATATGTAGTAAGATGGTACTGCTAGCACTTTAAAAGGACAGATCAGTCAATTGCAGGGATTCAGTGCAGATTTCCTATCATTCATGTATTTAACAAGTGTCTTGCAAAGCCTTGTAAAGATATTAAGACAATTCCTTTTCACTTCACTGCATGACGTACATAACATATTACTAAATGACTGCTATAGTCAATGCTATTTCACTGGAAGAAAACCTTAATCTTAGATGCAATGATGTCATGAAGGAATTGTCCATGAGCTTGTCTGTTTTCTCTGGTTCTATCAGCTGGTCTAATAAAATTATTGCCTCTTCCTACAGATCTTGCTTATTTTAGCATTTGTATTATCCCCACGAATCCTCTGAATGAAAAATGTCAGTTGTATCTGACATCATAAATTACAGGGCTGTTACTGCAGTCATATGTCATGTTAACATCATAGTTTTGACATCTAAAGATCAAACCATGGAAATCCAAAATCTGTAACTGAATGTTAAGTCTGGGGTTTGGGGTTTTTTTCCAGTTCTTTTATAACTTTATTATGCATAGACCTAGTAATAATACCATAGTTGAAAACTCAAGGGGGCCCAGAGGAGGGGAAAAAACCTAGTAAACGGACATCATCACACTAAGGTTGGGTTTTTTTACTATTTCTGCCTCTTCTTAGTGCCATGAACTGCACTTATAGTATGGACAATACTAGCAAAGTGTAAGAAAATAAAGTAGTTAACATGCCCTAAAGAGAAGACAGATACTCACTGTACACTGATCATAGCTCTATCTTCTCTTGGTGTGTAGTCGTAATAAAACCTGAAGGGTCTATCTCTTCTGCTCCCTCCCTATAACTCCAACCTTCAGGTGAGTGGTCTTTCTGTAACTGAGCCCTTCCTTAGCAAGTAAATAAAAATGCTTACCAGTTGCCTGAATTATGGGAAATCTTACTGGTTTTTTTCCCTTTTCCTATTTGTAACAGGAAGGTAGACAGGATCTCATTAAATACATACTAAACTCCCAGCACTTTTTTAAAAACTGTCCCGTAAGCCAGCAGTGTAAACTTGAAATTAATATGTAATTATGAAACAATTAGCCTCTGGCTTCTCCTTTTGAAACTACCCCACATATTGAATAAAACCATTTGCTTTTCACAGTTTCTGTTTTAACAGAGAAGAGTCAGGAAGTCTAACAGAAGGCAAAGGAACAACAGAGGAAGCACAGAGATGAAATGTAGCTTCACTACTAATGGAAAGTGACGGACTTCCTAAAAAAACATTGCAATCTGTATTTTTAATTTAAGGACTTTTTTTGTTAAACTTGACACTAAAGAACTCAGCATAGTTATAATGAAAAGCAAGCACAGTCAACTTAATGTGGGGATAGCTGACAAATACCCAACACAAGCTCTGAATGTGAACATTAGGAGAATAATTAATTTCTTATCTTATTAACATGTAAAGAAGCTGGATTCAGCAATTATAACTATAAATAGCATGTACTTCTGCAAAGCTACTCCTTTGCTTATCATTAGGCTTAAGTCAAGATCTTGCTGTCCGATGCTCTGTCAGGAAAGAAGTAGGAAAGTATCATCATATGCTCTTCCATTTCTAAGTAGCTCTTCCCATTTGCTGCACTAAGACACTGGAACACTTACATCTGGAGAAGAATTTTGCCTTTATTTCACCAGAAACTACTCATTATAAAATTAGAAACAGTAATTTACAGTTTAGTCCAAAATCAGACTCTTGATATAACAGTAGTACTGCTCCTACCCAATACACATTCAGGGTCTGACTGCCTGGATGGCTTCTGAGTAAGTGCTAGGTCTACCAGTGGTAAAAACACTACAATTGGATGACAGCAGTTACTATTATAACCTAAGAGAACATAGAGAGCATGATTATGTACATAAACATCAGCAGGGATGCTGCTGCAGTGCTGGTACCATTAAGCACCATACAACACAAATGAGTAACAACCCCATATTTAATTTGTTTAAATGTAAGCAGCTGTAAGTGCTCACAGTGACTATCACACATCTTCCACTGAAACACCACTGAAACGGCAGCAGAGTATTGACTCTGAAGTGTTGGCTGGAAGGCATCTCTAGAGTTCATCTAGTTTAGTCTTTCATTCAAGTAGGACTTCTGATAACACAGGAGCAGGTCAGTCATGGCTTTGTCTTAGCAAGTCTTGAAAGCTTCTACAGATGGAGATTTCAATACCTCTCTGGTTTCCCTGTCCCACTGTTAAACTAACACCCAAGGGAAAAATGTTTCCTAATATACAACCTGAACATCCCAAGCCACAATTTGTTGTATTGTCTACCTAGAAAAATTTGGCTCCATGGCACACTTGTAGCTCTTCAAATATTGGTTGGGAAATATTAGTGTTCTCTTCACTAGAGTAAACAAGCTCTGGTCCCTCACCCTGTCTTCATAGGATATGGGCTCTGGGCTCTTCATGCCTTTCCCATTGATCATGAAATTGCATTTATAAACCCTTTGCAATTATTTCAGAGGGAAATTGACAGGAATTGTATTAAGGATGGTGAACAGACATTTTGATATTTTATTACTCAGATGTGTACTCTGTAGATGTTTTGTGGGGATTGAAAAATGTTCTCGAGATTTTTAAGAAGATTTGATCTGCTTGAGCAGATAAAGCAATATAGGTCCTGAGTTTACCATAACAGATTAAACATTCTAACATGGCTTCACTATTTCATTTTAGAATGATTCAAGGATTAATCAAAAAATATGAAGCCATTTATTTTTTGACTAATCAGTGTCTGCTTAACCTTCTGCAGTCTTTCACCTCTGTTTATCCAATGACTTTGAAAGCAAATCAGCTTTTATGGATGTCATGGCAGATAAAACTATTTTTGTTCCAGAAGTAATTTCTCCAACAATACTGCTTATTTTTCTCTAAAATGCCTCTTAAACATTTTTTTGTTGTTGCTAACAATAGCTTGTACCATTGCATGCTCACCATTTTCCTTTATTAAACAGATATGCAACTTTACTGCCGTAATATTTTTAATCAGTTTAATTAAAGAATGTTTGACAAGGTGAAATTGTTGAATTACTGTTCTGAAAAATGCTTGTCATTAACAGGGTGCACTTTTTCTTATGTAAGAAACAGTTCAACATTACAGTATTTTTATGGAAATAGGGATAGGATTACAAGGAATATTAAAAAAGGCCAGCACTGGGGATCTGACCTTCTGTCAGATGCAATATGAAGGAAGCCTTGCCAAACCAAGCAAGACAGCGTTGGCTCTTCGAAAAGAGGACAGGAACAGTGGGGAGCAGGCAGTATTTAGTAGTTTGTTCAAGCACTAGATCTGATTTTATGAGCCAGCTCTACCTCACCAAATTGCTTCCAGAAAAATCTTTTTTTTAGCTTCAACGGAAAAGGCTGCAGAAAGAAACTTGTGAATAACTAATGTACCAAAATGTGCAGCTGGAGCTGGTTCAAGGCTTTCTCAGTAGCTGACAGCCATTCTCAGCAGTGATGCCAACCTTCACAGCAACCCCCCTCTGACAGCAGCAACAGCTCATTGTGACCTCCCTGGCTTTGCAGGCAGCTGGCACATGGAAAATGAGCAGCGGGATCACTGTTTTCACCATCCCCCAAGATCTGCTGGCCTGGGCACCTTCCCTGCTCTGCTTATGTCTGCAGTCAGTTCCGAATTGCATAAAGACATACTGATACTGCCAGCCATTACTCCATTTTTCTCATTATGATATACAGATGCCAGCATAAAATTCTCCCATCCTCCACACAGACTGACACAGGCACCAGTCCAATGTAAAAATACCATCATGAAACACAGAATAAAAAACACAGCAAACAAACTTCACAAGTGAATAGAAATTTGTTAACTATAAACAGATAGAATCTTGGACAAGATTATTCCAATTTCTTATTAAACACCAAGAAAACACACTGTACTTCTTCACAAATCATGGGACATATCATGTCTAATTTTATGACTAGAAACATGTTTTTATGAAACATAAATAAAATCAAAATGAAATTTCTTTCTCGCATGTATCTCTTACTATAGAAAAGACTTTACACTGATAAGTTTTTGTATGATGGTTAAGCATTAACACAAATATTACTAGACATGCAAGCCATGTTTTCTCGCATTTTTATCCAAATGCAAACTCTTACTCCTCCTCATTTTTTAATAGATTAAAAAAAGAGTATACTTCCTTCCACTTTTCTTTTTTAACCCTATACTTTCAGTTTTCATGTTAAAATGATGGATTTCTAGTTTGGATTTACATATTGAAATTCTCTTTGCTATCTGTTGCTCTGGAAAAATATGCAATTACTCCTGCAATTACAGAAATAACAGAATTGGCAGAATTTATAAGCACTTGACTCTAAGAAGGCAAATCCTGAAAAATGCTTAGAGAGCTAAAACAGCATTTAAAAGCTGTATGAGCTGGTAACCAGTGAAAGGAAAGCAGCATAGTGCTTTGACAGAAAAAAGCAAGTACAATATTAATCTGAAACAATACAGAAGCAGTAGTGGAGCTTCACCTATTACTGTCTTTATGATTGTCTAGAGTGGCATCTAGTGGGCATACTGTTAACTTACATATTGTACAAAAAAATGTAGTAATTTAAAGTGTCTGCTAACAAAATCAGGATTTCACAAATTTTGAGGGACTGAACTTTGTTGAAATGATGAGAAACAAGGTGGTGAGGAGGTAAACAAGATGCATTTTTCAGTCACCAATTTGCACTGTGTATGTAACTACGTTTCTGTTGGTAACAAACGTTCATTTGAGCAAGAGGGCATTCCGAGATGATAATTGTGGACGAGGTGGTACTGACACAAGAGAGCTTCAGAAAAAAAAGCAGGGGTTAATATTTCAGAAATTTTTTAGTATCACAGTAATGTACTCTATTTTTACCTGACAAAATCTTGTGCATGTGAATGGTTTGTGTGTGAAACTCTGTATTAATTAGGACTGTCTCCTTTCTCCAAACAAGACTTCCAGCAATTATTTAACTAGAAGCACTGGCTGGCTGCACAGAAAGACCTACAGTGTATTCCTTGGCTAGAAATTTAATAGAGCTGCTACATGAAAGTTGGGAAATAGCAGAGAAAACCAGGAAGTGGAGGGTAAGTGCAGAGTCCTCCACCATGTAAAGAAGTAAACACAGTATCAAAACTGGAAGCTCTTCCGATTTTTGCCACCAGTATGAAGTATAATCTTGCAGCTATATTGCTGTAACTAGCCATCTGAGAAAAAACTGCAATGGTTGTACAAATATTTTGATGAATAACTCAAATGCAGTAAGAGACAACTTCAAACACAGAGCTCGGGAATAATTCCTTTATTTTCTTCATTGGTCTTGAATCTTTCTACAAACTAGCTTGACAAAAAGAGCTGCTGGTAAAGGACTGGGAAGACATTTTTTTAGATGAGAACTGTATTTTTAAATCACCTGCGAGAAGAACTCTCACCTCTCCAACAACTGAAATTTGCAACACTGCACTTGCAAATACATGGCAATTTTATGTACCCGGCAGAGGGACAGATAAACCAAATGACAGCTGAAATCCATCAAATCAACATATTCAACAGCCATCAAAGCACAAAAATACTGTCCAAAAAGAGTGGTCCAAAAAGTGGTCAAAAAACATGGTCCAAACATTGCTGTCAAATATTTTTAAAATAAAGAAAATAGCTGTTAAATTAATTTTGAGGAAATAACATTAATGCCAGAATAATCAGTTTCTCATGACTACCTACGTATTTTTGAGAAAAATGGGTGAAAATATTTTAAAATTAAATTGTCGTTGAACAAGGCCCTTTTCTGGACAGTTTTGACACTGGTTATTGAAAAAAATAAGTGGCAGTTGTCTTTGCCAGCAATTGCTGCCAACAGCAACATTTACCAGCAGCATTCCTGGCAGCCTCTGCAAGTGGGTTCACAACCATTCAACCTCCCATTTCCATTATGAACCACCCACTTTAACAAAAGAGAGAAAGGCTCTGGCTCTTCCTTATGAAAATGCTTCCCAGTACTGATACTTTATATTCAAAAGGTTCTTTATCCACAAACCAAAACCCAAATACATATGCATATGTGTGAACAGGTATGAACAGATACAATACATACAGCAACAAGTTTTGGCACAGGTGGTTAACGTGTTATTTTCTCTAGTTTCCAAATAAACAATGAATTCTGGAGATTTTATTTCCCATGGAAATAACATTGTTAAATAATTATGAAGACCACTGGAGGATTTTAATTCTATCTGGGAGTTCATATTATCCCTCTGCCCTATGCTCAATTGTTCTGGATTGCTGAATGTTGATTAAAAAAACAGACAACTAAAGTATTATGTTTATTCACGATGCAGAAAAAGAGAAGTGCTCTGATCTCAACATTGTTTTCTTTCAGCCTTCATGCTAAGCCATGTAGGACTAGCCTGTGAATAAGGAACACAACGTGCTGGAAGAGAAGTGGAAGCATGCCCAGATGTGAACAGCAAGATAGCTCTGATGAAAAAATGAAATACATGCTTCAGATAATTGCCTCCATAAAGAGTGAAAATATTGTGAACTCAGTGGCCTCATGCCATTTTGTATTTTTGTCCCACATCAAAAAGGCGACTGGAACATTGTACCAATTTGTCACCCATTAACAGATTGCACTGACGAATGCTACAGAAGTTCCATCTAGGTTTTGGATACTCATCTATTTTGCAGATGTATTTTGTCCAGATTCAAAATGTGAGCATGTATGCCTGCATCTACATATCTGTATAAACACACAAATGAGTTTACACTAAAAATACCTATCCTGCATTTCATGTAATTATTTTAATGTAATTTTAATACATTAGACTTTAACTGGAATATTTTTTAACAAACCAAGCAATGCCTATCCTTCCTACTTGGGATAACCTAAGAATAATAAAATTTTTCATCAATCAGAAGAACTGACATCCTTGCACAGTGCCTTTATTCAGTACTTGAAGCACAGAAACATTGCAGAAAACCACCCTACAAAGTTCTTTCAGTTTCAATTTGCAGTTGTGGCTGAGGTACTAAAGCCCTAGTTTTCTAAATATCCTGTTTTACCTTCATAGAAATGTTACTTCTGATAAAACCGCAAGACAGTTCTTCAGTGTAAATTAAGTACTGTGATGGTACTACATTAATTTGGATATCCACCATCAAATAAAGTAGGGTTCTTCAGGGATTTAAAGAAGCTATGACAAAACCTTACGGCATGACCACAAAGATGCTCCCCAAAGAAACAAACAAAAAATCTCCTTCCACTTCTCCAACTATGATTCTTCTACTCAGAATCACAGAAGAATTTATGTTGGAAAGGACCTGTGGAAGTCATCTGGTCCAGCTCCTTGCTCCCAGCAGGACTAACTTTCTCATTAGACAGGTTGCTCATGGCCATGTCCAGTCAAGCTCTGAACATCTCTCTCCAGGACCAAGATCCTACCCCTCTAAGCAACCAGTTCTACTTCACTCACTCATATGTAGCTATCATCTTTCAGCCCTCATGATCTATCAACACCAAGCTGAACAACAGTTTTACTGAAGGCCACTGTATTTACAGACTATTAAGTCACTAGACAGCTTTAATGATCCCCTGGTGGTAACGTTCTGGACAAAGCATTTTTAAGAACAACTATCTTCTCAGATTATTTAGCTCCACACTGATTCTAAAAGGGACTCCACCAGACGTGTGTCCCTCCTCCCCACCATCTTCTACTGTACCACTTGTCTGAGTACCCCTTTGAATTCCTGCAAGGTTTGTGCAATGGCTTTTGTAAATGTTGCTTGAGTCACTTCCAGATCTACTGGTTCTGTTCACATCTCAAAATAAAAACGTTATGGTTTCCTACTGCTAGTGCCATGCAAACGTCTGCTACTGGTAAATGAACCTGCTATTCTGCATTTCAGAAACCTAGAACACTTGATGGGGGATCACAGCTGCACTTTGCTCCTAAGCAACAGCCACTGCTTTAAAAGTTTATAAACTCAGGGTAAATCTTTAAGACAATGGGACACTGAACACAGAATGAGAGAGCATCAAGTTATAGCAGCAATATTCTCAACAGTGCAAGCAGCAGTCTTCACACAACTCTGGCTGCTACACACTGTACATTACACAGCAGCAAACAATCAGGTTTGGGGAAGTTTCTGGGGAACTCTTTCTGTTCAGAATGAGGAGAATGGCAACACATGCAAAAGTATTTGGTGGAATATTTTAAAAATGACTGATCAAGACTGGCACAAAAAAGATTCAATCTGGTTATCCTATCAGGTTAGGTGATGCAGGTCCTTAAAGCAGACAAACCATTTGGGTCCTTGTGGTAAGGAAGTGAAAGCCAGTGGACAGACGAGCACAAGGCAAAAGCAAAAATTGGGAATATTATCTTTAGGGCATCATTTTTGTGGATATCCGTTGAGCAATATGGCATTTGTCAAGATCAAAGAAAAGATAGATTCTAGATAATAGTTTAACATGTGTGAAAGGAGGACACACAGGAAGTAATGGCAATATTAGACATAGCTTGAAGGCATATGTCTAGGATTTCTTAAGCCAAGGAATCAATTTTGCTATTATTTTAATAAATTAGAATTCTTAAGACATTCCAGCCTGCTTCATACATTACAAACATTTTCAGCAAGAGCTGCAATCTTGGATCAAACCTGTAAATACATGAATTATAAGGAGGTGGTACTTTCTGTAAAACTTTAATGTAAATCGGATGACAGCTCTGGTGATTAAAGGAAAGGGAAGGAAATACCGGTTTAAGAGAAATTCAGTTACACATTACTATGTTAAAACTAACAATTTTGGCTGCAGCTAAATCAAATAATTAAGATACAGTACAAGTTTTTTTAAAAAAGCATTAAAGGAAACAAAAGCTTAAAAAAAAAAGCTTTAAACCAAAAGCTTTTTTAAAAAAGAGCAGTAGTCTGCTTGACAAGAATCTCCTCCTTTTCTGATTAGAAAGAACCAATGATGGTTCTTAATAAAGCTCTTAAAAAAAGGGTTGCAAATTACCTGTCTGGATAGGATATATAAACTAATTAGACCTTAACAGTAAAATGGGTTCTATTTGCTTTGTTATTCAAGGTCAGTGAAAACGAGCAAATAAACGACCTATGAAATACAAATTTTTCTTACTATTTTAACAAAGGAAGAGACACTTCAATGACTCTTTTATACATGGTTTCATTCATCAATGAAAAGAAATTGCTTAACAAGTAAAACAATGAAAAAAACATTGTTTTTCTAAGGCATAGAGATGCACATGTAAGATATTGTACGTGTATAGAATACATAGTATGCATTTATAATGCTGGGCATTAGTGAAATTCCTTACTCAAAGGTCAATGTCAAAGG
The DNA here is from genome assembly GCF_030463565.1 of Pelecanus crispus. Classification (NCBI taxonomy): domain Eukaryota; kingdom Metazoa; phylum Chordata; class Aves; order Pelecaniformes; family Pelecanidae; genus Pelecanus; species Pelecanus crispus. The sequence continues at coordinate 42,009,628 of NC_134676.1, forward strand.
AGTATTAGTTGTAAATATTATCAACATTTATCTCCAATCCTGTTAAACCATCACATTTTACAATTGTTTTTCTATTCTTTTTTTTAAACCAAAAGATATCAGCTTTGACCAAAACAATCTAAACTGGCATTTTTCAGGCAATATATTTTGTGCAATGGATGTTCAGAATACTCATACTGATTTAGTTATAAAAATTATCTTTCATCAATGAATACGTTATGCTGACCAATGCTCTGTAGCTTTGCAGCCTCTGACGATACCTCACAGAAGACAATATTTGCTTTTTGATAGGTTAGAAAATTTCAAAATTTCACGTAGGCTATTAATCCATTAATTTAGCTGAACTGAGGAAATTGTATGCTGTCTTTTCTGTTTTTTCCTCTGGGAACACAGATCTCTACCTGTAAAAAGCCCACATTTTCATAACTGCCACAGATCTATACAAGTTATATGAAATCATATGTGCCTTAAGACCTTTAGTGTGCTAATGCAGAAGAAAAAATATGTAGAAGCATCAATAAATACTGTGCTTTATTTTGCCATTTCCAAGTGCTTAACAAGCTCTACAAAGATAATGAAAATCTGTTTTTTATGAAACCAGATTTTATAGGTATACACTGTGATGTCTCTAGTCCTTCCATAACTGCAAGTGGTTACTGGTTCTCTTACAAAGCTGGAACTTGGTTTTGCATTTATTGCACTGAGACCATGAGATTTTATATGTTTAGAAAAGCTACCTGTGATGCATAATTAAATGCAGCATGTCCTGGAATATGGATTAATATACTTTATCTAGAAAAAAAATTCTTTTTTAAAGAAAACAAGTTGATTTTAAAAACAGAAAAGTTTTAAACTGTGTGTTTTGATAAAACTGCAAATTTCTCCACATCTGCTGATATAATTCAGAGCAAAAGCCTGACCTGGATGACATAATACATCATAAATTAATCTACCAGAGAGACACTTCCTTCATTTTTTATCTCACCTCTAATTCTATCAGACTTCTCTGAGAAACTGAAAAGGTCAAACATCTGATAATTTAACTTATAACATGTTCTCCTTCGTCACATCATATCACACTGAGGGACAATTTACTTAATTTACAGTACTATTAATGTAATTAGTGTATTATGTCCTCTGGATCAATTTTGTCCTCATTTTCACCAATGAACCTAGACAGACTTACTGTTTTATTAAGGGCAGAATTTGGAACAGTTAGCTATCTCTCCTTTTACATGTATTGAAGAAGAGAAAGGCATTTCAAAACTGTACATCATCTGAAATTTTTGAAAGACATGTTTAAATATACTGTCTTTACCAATAGTGTCATTTTGTATTTATGCACCAAAATCAGATACTTAGTTATGTACAATCTAGACATGTAAGAGAGGAGAGATGACGTTGTTTCTGAGTACTGCCTGCTAGAGGAATCACAGTTAAAATACAGTTGGGTGGCCATGCATGCTTTTCTTCAGGGATTGAAGCCCCCAACTCTTTAGCTGCAGATCTTTGTCATGGGAGTGCAATTTCATGGACATATCATTTAAGAGTCATCCTACACGGGACTCTGAATAACAGGCAGTCTGAACACTCGTCTTATTTTTTTTATGTATGGTGTCCCCTTACAAAGTAGTTATATGCCTCAGAACTTTTAATACTTAACTCCTCCAAGGGCATGAAGACAGAAACAGTTCCCAGCTCAATCCCACATATACCCAATGAGTAAAAGCCCTTGAGAGACACTAGCAAAGCCTCTCAACTCAGTAGAGCCTCATCTGATTTATAACCCAAATGTATTTCTCTTGAATAAGTTAAACAAGGGAATAAGTGGATTTACAACTGAGGTATCAGGCACTACATTTTGAAATACAAATCAAGAGTCTTAAGGGCTCTAAAACCAGTTTTATAATGATGAAGGGTCATATAAACAGACACGCACCGAATGGCAAATAATAATTCTTACAGATTTATGTTTATTCATGCGAATGAGATTAATGAAAAAATGTATTAACTAAAAAGAATGCCACAGATGATTAAAAAGTATGGTTTTCTTTGTAAAAACATACTACGAGGAAAAAGACTTCAGGCAGTAACATGCAGTGGACTAATTAGAAGAAGAAAGTAGGCCATCTTACAAAAATCATACCGTTTAATCAGGCCATGAAAGCAATGCAAAGGGAGTAGCAGAATGCTGCAAGTTGTCGAGTCAGATATTTTAATTTCAGTAAAAGGCACGCAGATCAAAGAAGGATTAGATTCTATCATAGTATCACACTGTTGGCATACATACGAAGAAAGTAGGGCATTTACACACACTCTCTCACTTTGGTGCTAAAATTTTAATACTGTTTCACAATTTAAAGGTAAGTGCGAAAAAGTATCTCTTGGCTGATTATCAAAGTCTCCAAATTAAATTATGGTCTTCCCGATTGAGCTTGTCACACCCCAGTGAAGAACAAAAATATTTTTGGGAGGTAAATGTCTTAATTCAAGGCATCAACACATTCAAAACCTTTTCCCATGTTTCTGCCACACCCACATTCAGACAAACTACACTTTGCTTTATGCAGAATAAATAAACGCATTCTTTTCCCATGCATTCTGGGACTGCAATGTTTGGAGATACAGGGGAGAGAAAAGGAAGGAAAGAAAGAAGTGCTCTGGTATACCAACAAAATCTAGACAGACAGGCTACAGCTTGCCGACAGCCAGAACTAAGCTGCCTAGATAGGTGCTTAGCTCTAAGGCAGTCTGGATCCATCCCAGAGCTAGAGCAACACAGGCCTAAGGCTACTGGAAAACAAAACCTGGTTTGAAGTAAAGTTATGAACGTATTTTAAATGGAAAGACAAAAAGGTTCAGAAGTTTTCTGCTGTTGTTAAGAAACATAAATAGTTTAGCAGCAAGGTGGAAGAACCATCTGCAAGACAATGAGGAGTTTTATAGTTTTTGCCACGACAAAGCGTTTCGAAAGTGAAAACTTGAAAAATCAGAACAGCTTTTGAGTGAAGTGATCTTTTTCATAATAGTTGTTATAGAAAAGCTATCATGACTTTAGGCATCACTTCAGTCACTGGAGAGCCCAAAACGTAAAGGAAATCTTCAGTCAGATGTTCTATTCAGTTCACAACACGTGAACCCTTTTAGCTTATGAGAACACAGAGCAAGATTGTATACTCCACATGGTTCAGCCTAGGAAGATACTGCTCCATCTTCCACTCTAAGTCACGATCTGCCCACTGACCTTATCTAACAAACCAGAGCAAGGGTCTGAAAAAGCCACCTAACTAGAACAGGATACACTTAATAGGGAACCAGAGTCTGGTAAACCTCCCTCTGTGAGACAGTTCCTATGAGAACTTCTCCCTATGAGAAAGACAGTATGAAAACACAGTGATAAATAGCTAACTCTGGAAGTTTGGAAGTTTTTCTTGGATAATCAGAATAGCATTTGAAAATTATCATAACTAATTTTTCTCTATGTGATTTCCAATATATTTTGGTTTGACTTGTATAATTAAAATGCTTAATACTTCTGTGTTGACTTTGTGGCTACAAAAGAATAACGCAAACAGAAAAAAATAGAACCAGACATTTCTGGCTTGGCTTGAAATAAGCCAAGATAACTGAGTTCTCTTTTTATCTACACGTGTCTAGCTTCCAAAATTACAAGAGATGAAGTTGGTCCTGATTACATCATCATTTTTGTAAATTCAGCTTTGAATTATGTAGTTGATTATGTAACTAATGTAACGATATTTTTCTTTTATGGAAAGCGTAGAAGTGTAAAAGCTTTCAGAGCTCCCAGGCTTTATTAAAACATGAATCCTGAAAAGGTTCAGCATACAAACATGCATGTCCAGGGACACTTGTTTTACCTTGTTATGTCAACCATACTCTTAAACAGTGAAATCAACATGTATGCAGCCATGAAGAACATTCAAATATTTTCTTTTTTTCACCTATCTTTTGTAAGTATGTGTTAAAAGAATTGCATAGGACAGTGCCGGTGAGTAACTCAGTTTGATCAACAACTTCAAATAGTCCTCAGAAAAGACAAAAAAACCCCTAAACATTAAATAATCTCCCTACTCTATAAAACTGCATTCAAAGTACTGGATACTAGTGTGCTTTGCCCCCTCAGCTCATCCATTTCCTTATTCTGTTATTTTTTGAAATAAAAATACAATATGCATCCTATGTTTTAAGTCAAAGGAATTAAGTTTACTACTTTAGGGTCTCTTCTAGCAAAGAATCTATACATTTTGTCTTAATTTCCACTGCCTATTTTTGTGGCTCTGCTACATAATACTAACTCCACAATAGGTACACTAAGAACATTTCTCAAAATTCAACTATATTCCCCTTCAACACAAAATAGATACGTTTCTTTGAATCATCCATGGAGCAGATCAGCTTTGCAGTATTTGAAGACTGATCCCCTCCTCCCCTCTCGATCCCTGTGGTGCTTCTCACTCCACTGGGTGTGTATGGCTGCTGGTAGATGCATTTGGAAAACACCTGGGACTGGACAAGTGAAGTTATTTTTTCTTTAAAACTGGTGCTTTTTACTGATGCTTCCTTACCTCATTGTCTGATTCCACAAGCACTTGATCATATTCACTAAGAGCTACTAGGAACATGATAGATGTGACGTTTTCAAAGCAATGTATCCATTTCCTTCTTTCTGATCGTTGGCCTCCTACATCCACCATTCTGCAAAATTAACATCCACATCAACTCCATGAATACCGTAACAGATAAACACAGAAGCACACACAATGACAAAATTCAAGAATTTAGTTGAATTTGGTTTTCTTAATGTTTTTTTCCATTGGTAATTAATGGAATCTGTTGCAAGTAGACAGTTAATCATATTGGCTTTTAAGTCTGATGTCTCTATTTAAATTATTGTAGGTCTCAAACCCCTCAGATTTCTGAAATACAAAGATCTTATGAGCCATGATTCAGCAGTGTATGCCCTGTGTATTCAGCAGAAACAGATGTGAACAGAATAGACTTGGTGGTCTGCCTTTTTCCCTGCAAATTGCCAGAGTCAAAATTCCCAACTTGTTAAAGCTCCCCATTTTAAGAGGACAAACAGAACACGGTATGTATCTACTACAACTTTTAAGAGCCAAAATTAAAGCTCAAATTTGCTCACAGCACACACTTCATCCTGTGTCTCAGTGTAACTAAACACAGGTGTCTAACTTGCAATTGCAATTGCATAGTTATTTTTTAAACAACAGTACTTGCACTCAAGTAGGGCGTTTTCTCTCTAAAGGAGAGTAATTTCTCTCTAAACATCAACTACACAAGTGGTAATTTTGTATTCCATAACTTACATGAATTATGAGGACACATGATTGTATTTTCAGATAATTATTCATAGTGAAATTTTGAAATATATATTATGGAAAAGGTGAATTGCAGATTTTCTATCAGTAATAATGACGTTCAGACAAAAAGACAAACCTGACTGTCTTTCATCCTTTTGACATCTTTAACATCAGCTCCTTATTGTATGCGGACAATTACATGAAAATATAATGACCAAGCTCAAATTTTAAAAACACAGAGTAATTGTTTTTTATGTACTTTTAACTAATAACCTATACATGGTATTACTAATATAAAAGGAAACAAAAGAAACAAAACAAGTGGGTGTTAAAACTTTTCTTCTACCTGAAAATGACGCTTTGTAAGTCGAACGGATATTCAATGATCCCTGTTGTTGGGACCCGAACTCTGAGCACATCTTGCTGAGTTGGCAGATAGGTGGAATCTGCTATGCGGTCCAAGTCGTTAAGATAGCTATAGACAGGGAGAAACAACAGGAATGCAAGACAGTGACAACATCATCCCACTAAGGAAAAGAGAAAGGAAGACTTGGGAATGGAAATGGGCTGTGGGGTAGGAAGAAGTACAACAGAAAGAAGAGCATTATCGGCATAAAAGAGGGACAAAGTATAAAAATGTGCTCCATCCTCCCTTCCTGTACACTTTGTCATCGCTTCAAGTAAATTCTACAGAAGGATAGCATAATTATTCTTGTTTTTTCATAAAAGTTTGCTTGGTTTTCACATGTAAATTCACGAAAGATTCAAAGTTTTCAATTATATAATTCTAGGCAATTTAGAGACAAATAATAATATAAAATGTGTGAGAAATATAAAATTGCACATTTTATTTGAATACGTAGTATTTCTTGATATTTATTCTGCAGTGTCTACACAGATACATAAATAGAGAAATATGACTCTCCCAAGGAACAGTGAACTGCTATAGAATAGATCATTTTCGGTTATGAAATGACAGGAGGATAAATGGTAGTGTTTGGGGAGTAAATAAAAAAAGAAATTAAAAAAAGGAAAACCCGACCCACTGACGAATTAGAAAACTCTACAGATCTTGTTATCAGAAGGCAGCACTGATTATTTAGTGGGATCTCTGGCAACTGAAAGTCCTGCCTTCACACTGAAACTTCTGATTAAGTTAATAAGCCTGCAGTACATGAAATACACCCCAGTCAGTTACCAAATAACCTGAAATTGCTATAAAATTGCTTGTAAAGGTTCATTAACTACAACAGAAAACTCTTCTGCTATTGGTTAATGGTGGGTTTCAACCATGAAGCACCATTGTATTGGAGGTTTTAATTAATTCTCATGAAAGAGGTGCTTCAAAAAAGAAGTGTGTGATACTATGTTTGCATCCAGGAGCTGGACATCTCATGAAATCTGTACACCAGGCAGCTTGGGCTCTCCCCATGGTAGATGTCTAGGAGAAAGGCTGATGCAGGAAATGAAGTTCTTGGGCATTTGGTTACTTCCCAGCACAAGAACAACCTTAGCCACTAAGAAGATAAATTAACCTATGGATGCCCTCATTCATTCTAGGGGAGGAGAGCAATGGTCTTGTAATTTATCAAATGATGATGAAGTATCACTAAGCTCTGAACATATTCTTTTCCTTGTAGTTATTAGTGAAGGTGCTCTTTTTAAATAAATCCACACAAGAAATAATCAGACGACTTCTAGATATGCTGAATGGTTTCTTAATAAAATACTGTGAGCAAGGTATTCTGAACAATGACAGAAGCAAAGCAGTTTGATTTCTACCTCACAGCAAAAATATAGAAGAATTAATTTGTTAGGTCTGGGAGGGAGCCAAAATGTTATCAAATCTCCCTCACTATGATTTTGTTCATGAAAGATTAATCCGACAGTAAATAACTGTGTAACTTTCTCACATTCAATAGAAAGATGTATTGAACCGTATCTCTCAGATAATTCAGAAGCTACTACTATGAAAGTATTTTCTGAGAACACTGATTAGTTTCTGCCAATAAGAAAAAGTCTTGAGAGTCTGAGCACTTCACCTGCCCTCACATTTTACACAAAAAGCAGAATGGACAAGCACATCATCCATTTGTTGGGGGGAAGTACACGTGAATGAAATTCATAACCACCACAGTAAGAAACTGACAGAGACCCTGAACTAGCTTCTTTTTCCCACCCACCCCCCCAAAAAATTGGTTTTGGTTTGTGACTGTATTTTGGAAGGGTACAAAGAAGCATTGTAGGTCATTACATGCTACAGTGGTATTCATGAGAGCAGGAGAATTTTAACTGAATAAATTGGTAGGTGGCCCATTTACACAATTGTCTTGTTGCATTCCTTTGGCAAGCTTCAGCTGTGGTCTCCAACATGGGCCTAGTTACCGCATCTCTGCACCATCAGCACAGTGGGCATGTTACTAAGATACACTGTGATGCACATCTGGCTGATTTTAGGAAGGCAATAATGCAAAGGGATATTATTAAATAGTTAAATCTCATTTGTGTTACTGGAAACCATTAAACAGGCAGATGAGTATTTTTTTTGTCCTAACACAACTCACTGATGTCATTAAGTTCCACAAGCATTAATTTATCCTTAAGAAATACTTAGCTTTTCCTCATCCTCATTAAGTTCTGCTCAAGTTCTGCTCATTCAATTACTAAACAGCAACCTTCTCACTCATTTCACCTATAGCACCTTACAGAGCCTGCACAGTCCATTGAGAGTCATTATGCATCCTTACAGAGTCCTGTTTCTTTCCCCTACACTTCTTCACTTAACGGATCAAAGGATGTTGGGCTCTCTAAGAAATGTCCTAAATTATACATTCAAACCCAGAATCAAGGAAGCAGTATCAAAAACAGTAAGAGTACCTCACAGAAAAATCTTCGTGATACTGACAAATCATAAGCAGAATCTACAGTCCAACAAAAGCAATTTAGAATACATCCTGCATTTGTTTTCAAATAATGACATTTAGTCCCTACCACTTTTCTTTCTAACTTAAAGCTTAATAAAAAAAGCATATTATTGTATCCATTTATGTCAATGAAAATGTTGCAGTTCTTTGTTGCACAACCTTACTTTTCAATCGTTTATTATTGCTATTTTCATTCTGTGAGCATACAGCAAATAGTCAATGAAGTTGTTTTTAAATAGAAAAAAGTCTTTCTAAGTTTTGATTTTTTTTTTAACAGACATTTTTGCTGAAGAATTACTTGTGCTGGAATTTTAATGAAGTTTGTGCATTGTTGTTCTGAAGCAAAGGAGTAGATATTTTCTGCTACTGATTTTAACAGTTCTGCAGATCAGTTACACTTCCTGTTACCATATGAGGGCATGTAACTTCACATTCTGCTATCAACTTCAGGGGGATTAAACATGTTTCTGAAAAACAGACTGAAAGCTTTGCCTGCAGCAGCAACACAAAGCTCCCTTCAAGAGTAACACAAAGTAACACAATTAATTAAAAAAATCTATTATCTTTGGGTAAGAACTTGTATCATTGTCATTGACATCAGGGTCTTTCTTTTCCATTGTACCCACTGCTTGATATCATGTCTGAAGATTTTTGATACATTGCAGAAATGAATTGTCTCTTGTCAGTCAGGTGCAAACTTCCTAAAATGCAAGTGGGAACAAATCAACACACTTACACTCAATACATTATCATGACTTTTGTATTAACTGCGTAAGACTATACTTCTATGTCCATACTACTACATAGACAAAACCCAAGGTATTTCTCTCCTTGAACCACAAGAATAGATTTTTGAATCGCATTACGAGGAGTGGGGTGACAGTCTGATTTTTCTGAATAACTGATTTGTTGAGTTGACTCACTATTTCAAAATGCTAAGAGGGAATACGTAAACGAATACAGGTGACTATTTACATGAAAAGAAAAGACAACTGGAATACCAGTAATATTTAAAGACATACTACCGGCACACACAGTTTTCACATATTACTATTATAGCTGTTTCTGTAGCACTGAAAATTTAGAATTTCATTTATTTGGTTTATCATAGTTTAATTCACTGCCACAACAAAGACTTGTATTTTCAAATCTTCCTCATACCAAGGTTGGAAATTTAACTTTTTTTTCCTCCCACATGAAAGCTGGGGTTTAAAGAAGTTCTCTGATCACCAGGGGAATGCAGCACTGCATGCATAGGCTTTAAGCACCCTACACAGCTTCTTAAACTAACAATTTATTTTTAAATTAATTTAGCAAGTAGCAACTTCAAGTAAAAACATCAAAACATGCTAGCTAACGCCAATTCTTTTCCACCTTCAACTGTGCTGGCTCAAGCCCCACTCTAGCTGCACCTCTGCCCAGCCCCCCACATGCCAGCTCTTTCACTTGTGCAATGGCTTGATAACACATTTCTGTCAAAATGATTTGGACTAGTGAAGAAACACTATTGAAATTGTTCAAATTAAGCTAGTTTATTTCATGGATACAGCCTGGGGTGTGGGAAGTCCATAAGCTCCAGCAGGAAAGCAGGGTGGAGTTACTTCCTCCACTGGCTTATCTGCAACCAGAAGAGGACTTCTAAAGCCAGAGCTATGTGAAATGTCTCAAGTCTCTGAATTCAGATGGGTGAGGAGTGAAATAAAATGAAAATTTTTATTGACTTTTTTGTATATCTGCTTATTAAAAAAATGATTCACCATGGCTTTAAAGCACGCACTTACCTAATGCAGCCCTAAACAAAGTACTGACAAATACATCGCTCAACTGGGCAAACAAATCCTGTGCACAAACAAAAAAATTAAGCACGTAATAGATATGCACAGGGTATTTTAGGATAAGTGCCTAACTCAAAATGTATGCACAAATACTGCAGTCAGCCTTTGCAATGCAACTAAGTCTTCAGCATATACTAGAAATGGCTACACATGCACTCTTGCAAACAAACCACAAGACTTGTCATAAACATGAACTTCCACAAAAAGTGTTGCCAACAACTGCCCAAACCAGATGTTTCCTCAGTTTATTAGCTTCAAAATTTAAAATCGTAATAACCATATGGATATTGGAAATACCCTGGCAGCTGCCCTGAGGGCTAGTCCAAAAGCGGGTAACCACCAGCGTTACCATGGGGAGTTCAGTTGTACGGGTAGCAGCAACTGTGCAAGCCATTTACGTCTCAACTACATGGCACTCCGAGTTTATTTTTACCACCTGCTAAGAAATGTCTTACTTTGAGACACACAGTAGCTATATGGCCTCTCACCCAAATAGTACCTACTCAGCTAGGCATTATACAAAGGCATGAAAAAGGGAAAATTGCATAAAATTACTTAAAAATAAAAAAAAAAAGCCAAACCACATAGGTCTGAGTAAATTTATAGTACAGACCAAGTTTAAAAAGTTAATTATACCCATAATTAGTTTTGTAAAAATGAATTTTAGTGGCTGCTGAGGTAATTTTCCAGGGGGTTGCTATAGCAACAGTCAGAAGGTGCATTACCGAGGTGATGCGTGTGTAATGAGCTGCTGGCAGTGGCCCTCCCTTGACATCAGGAGAAACTGCCACCATCTCGCAGCACGCTTGTGATTTGCATGCTGACCAGAAGCGGAGGAAGCCTTTTGTTTCCCAGCTAGCACTCAGAGAGAAGTACTTATTTTTAATGCACGTTACATCACCTATGACGAGGTCCAAGCCCGCAACCAGCTTCAGGGAAGCTGCCAGGCTATGGAGGTGCTAATGATGCCCTTGAAAGAGAGCACGTTTCAAAGGTACTGTTTGTCCACGTTTCAAAATAAACAGCAGGAGTGGGGTCATGGGAGTAGACTGACTGGCTCTGTACTTTCCTACATGCCTTTCCCATACAGAAATCAGGCAAAGAAGTGAGACTCCTAACAATAAATAGATCAGAGTTGTTTTAACCAATAACCTTCTTCAGGAAGTTAAATATAACTCCTGTCGCCATGAGCAGGTAGCTCAACACTCAGCCTTAATTCATTCCCAGAGCTACCTCACCTGATGA